>NW_026936019.1:0-535000 GCF_032062105.1 Saccostrea cuccullata | reverse complement strand
TATTGTTTATATATAGGTTACTGGTGCAATTTTAGAGGATTTGAAATTAATTGTTTCCTCTCTCATAATTAGGCCTAATTAATTTAATTAACCAGTGTACTAAATGTACAGTAAGACCTACACTGTTTTCGATCACTTTATTTTATGTAATCAGGTAATGAAAGTTGTTTCCCAAGATCCCTTGACATGTACATAAATAGTTTCTCTTTCTCTTAATTTGTTCCTGCTGGTCTTGATAACAATCTTGTTCTATCGGAAGTTATTTTAAATTTTGATTTGTCAAAACAATTCCAGTTAATTGTTTACACCTCCACCGATAATTTACTGTCCCACTGAACCACATAGCCATCGGCATTGTTTACGTAGATCAAGCTTGGGTTGTAACTGGAAGTTAAAAATACAACCTAATTTACAAACCAAATCCGGTAATCAGGGATTCGGGCGATGACTCGCCATGTCAAAAAAAATAATCAGGTTAAGGGTCGAAAAGTAACCCGACGAAAGTGGGTGAGTTGTCAACTATGTATAGGACTATTGAAATTGTATGATTTTCAAGCAATTTATGGAATAAATGCAAAAAGTGGCATGTATATTCCTACGCCAGATACATGAAGGTCTTGGATCGAGTACTATATTATTTGGCGCATGAAGAAAGCGGTGAGCGGTCAGAGATTTCATCATAGCTATATGTGCGCCGAGCTAAAGCTCGACGCCATAAAAAAAATAGAGACGGTAAGAACAATATGATCTCTATTCTCTGATCATTGGGGGATAAAAAAAAGACATTTGCTGATAAAAATTTAAACATATCAGATTAACAATAATGTAATGCAAACTTTCATTAAGTACTATGTTTAAGGAAAAATTACCTTTTGATGTAAGTGGTAGTACAGGGAACCAAAAGCTACACTTTCAAACACCAAAACAATACCATCCAGGTTGTTGGTCTGACAGATACCCATCAACAGCAGGAGATTGGGATGTCTTAATTTTCTACAACAAAAACAATCTGCTGTAAAATTAACAGTATACATGTACATCAAATGTATGTGAAGGGTTAAATGCACTGTCTTTACCCCATATAATCAGCTTCTTTGATCAGCAAATCAACCTCTGTCCCACTTTCCACGTCTCTATGTAATCTCTTTGCAGTAACTTTTGTGTGTTTCCACAACATGCTAAAAACAAGAAGTCTGTGAGCTAATGCTCACTAGTAATACACTAGCTCTGATGTGAATATATACTATCATGTTGATACACAGAAGTTCAGTAACGGGCAGATGCACAGATTAATAAGAAGTTGACATCTGAATTGGGAGAAAAAAAAATTCCATCATATTGTAAGCCTCAACAAAGTATGTGCTAAATTTCAAGCATCTGCAATGAGCAGTTGCAGTGAAAACTGCGACGAAAATTTGTTATGTTTGGTTTGGACAGATGCACAGATAAACAGGAAGTTGACATCTGATTTGAATCAAAATGTCTCCCACCATATGGCATGCCTCAGCAAAGAATGTGCTAAAATTTCAAGCATCTGTGATGCAGAGTAATTACTGAGAAAACGACCAAAAAATAAAAGACAGACTGACAGACACACAATGTACCTCTCCTTCAGAGTCAATCAAAAATCAAAAAGGTTACACTGTCTTGTAGTTATCTATACAGATCATCTAGTCATCTTTCAGAAAAATTGGAAATTAATATTTTGAATTACTTGTAGCTAGTTAGGAAACAAAGTTTCATAATTAATAATGTAAACTTCAAAAACATTTCATGCCTGTTTCTATAACATTATATTGAAATAACCTCTGCATCACAATATTTGGTCCATTGTCATAGGTTGTTCCATCTGCATCATGTATCAACACATTGTCACTGATTAGAGGAATGGTACTTATGAAACCACCACTAGCATCATGATCTAGGTAAACCTAAAAGTAAGGAGGAATTGTTGTCAAAGAATCAGCTTCTTCATTCTTTTTTTAAAAAACATATTATAACTTAATACCTAACAAATACAAGTGTATCCTTTCTAATTTCTTTGTCCTCAACTATGTTCTAAATTTTCATTATGATTCAGATCAAGCTTGTTAAAAATCCTTCACTAATGTCATATAACTTATAAAAAACTTTGCTGCTATTTTTTAAAGTACCTTTCCATATCCAAGACTAGCAGAACTTTTCAGATCATCAAGATTCACACTGGACTGGCCTCTGATTCTTTCATTAAACATTCTTACTACTGGGTTATTCCTTATTCGGGCTTTGACTCTGCTTGAATAACAAATATAAGAAAAGCTAGAAAAGATAGCTACCTTTTAGTCTTTTATTACAGATTTCCGTGAAAACATATACTATAAAAAATCTCAGGTCAATCTGGCCTAGCTTAATTCAAACTGTATGTTACTATTGTCAATAATTAGAAAAAAGCCTAAGGCCAACACAAAAGAATTCTAAACAGAGTTGCCTTGTTCTAATGTAGAAATGCTCAATATATAACTTTCAATTCTTCCAGTGTACATAGAATAAAGAATCAGGACTGGGCCAAATAGAATCCAGGCAGATATTTTGATAACTTGCATTTTGATCTAATAAGCAACTTTTTAAAAAAATAATTGTTGTTTTTCTTTTTCATCGACATGCACATGCAAACTAGTTTCTACATGTACAGTATACAAACTAAGGTACTTTAGTTGAATGCATTAAAGAACTGATTTTGAAGATACAATATAATATGAATGTGAAGGAGTCTCAATGTAGCAATCATACACTTTTACACTTTTGGGTAGCATTGTTTTCAAGAAGAAATTTTAATTCTGAATACCATCTCTATAGTATTTCTAGTTAATCACCCTTAAAGACATGCTTACAACTGCATAATAGTTAGTTGACAAAATGTACATAAATGCTGACTGTAAAATAAAACTACTGAATAAGACATGAAAGAAATTATGATAATTTGACATCCCTCACTTTTAATTATTAATTTCTTCAACTTCAAGGTATATGTACCTAGGTAATAATTTAAAGTTTGAATGCACTTGTCAATTAGTTTTTCTTAATTGCAAGAATATTTCTTCCATCAAAAAAGTATCTAAGTCCAAAACAGAATCAATTCATACTGTTATTAATCTTAATATACCTATTTCCATGTTCATTGTGCATTGTATCCCGGAAGTCATGGCCAGATCTTGTCAGTGCAAACAAGCGTGTTTTTTCCAAAAACTCGATCATTCGGAGTCTCTTTTTGGGGTTAGGCTGCATCAATGCCCAGTCTTTTGTCGTGCGACCTTCTTTATCATGTAGTCTGAGATCTCCATTGTGAGACAGTAATTTTAAGAGGATATCCAAGTTTCCACTAAGAGCTGTGACATGCACAGGGGTTGCTCCACTATTACTCTTCCTAAAATAAAGAGGAAACATAATCCAACATCCAATACTTTCATATTTCTGTGGGTCTAACTCTTGTATTACTGTAGACATACTTTTTTCCACAGGGGTATAATTCCACGGAATCTCAATTTTTGTTTGATCCGTTTGTAGAAAATTACGCGGATTTCTCAGACTGTCACTATACGCCCTATATTTATATTAAGTATGCTTGAACAACTTTCCGTGGAAAATTTGTGACTAAATACATAGAGTAAATTAATACCACACGGAACCAGAAGTCTCTGTCGAGACTGAAGCTCTACTGGTTTGTACTTATAACAAATGAAGACAAAAGCAGCAGTTGGGACTTAAAACTTTACAACCGCAATAAATAAAATAATGATGCTTGATTGAGCTCTTTTTGTGGCAAGATACTGCAATAAGACTACAGCTGTAGGAGTAGCTATTAATAAACTTTTAGAGTATTTACAGTTTTAGTAACCATGGCAACATCATTCCTCGAAATCAAAAATCGATAAAAAGAATTGTGTATCTTAGTGTAGTCTACTCGTGTGCCAAGTTATATTGAAATCAGACCAAAACTGTAGGAGGAGTAGCATTTTGTAAGCATTTCACAGAAATTTCTATTTTTAGAAACAAAGGCAACACCGTTCATCGAAATCAAAAATCAATAAACAGAATTATGTATCTTTGTGTAGTCTACTTGTGTGCCAAGTTATAATGAAATCAGACCAAAACTGTAGAAGGAGTAGCATATTGAAAGTATTTCACAGAAATTTCTATTTTTAGTAACTACGGCAACACCGTTCATTGAAATCTAAAATGGATATATAGAATTATGTATCTTAGTGTAGTCTACTTGTGTGCCAAGTTATATTGAAATCAGACCAAAACTGTAGGAGGAGTAGCATTTTGAAAGCATTTCACAGAAATTTCCATTTTTAGTAACAAAGTCAACACCGTTCATCGAAATCAAAAATCGATACACAGAATTATGTATCTTAGTGTAGTCTACTTGTGTGCCAAGTTATATTGAAATCAGACAAAAACTGTAGGAGGAGTAGCATTTTGAAAGTATTTCACAGAAATTTCTATTTTTAGTAACCACGGCAACACCGTTCATCGAAATCAAAAATCGATAAACAGAATTATGTATCTTAGTGTAGTCTACTTGTGTGCCAAGTTATAATGAAATCAGACCAAAACTGTAGGAGGATCAGCATTTTGAAAGTATTTCACAGAAATTTCTATTTTTAGTAACCACGACAACACCGTTCATCGAAATAGAAAATTGATACACAGAATTATGTATCTTAGTGTAGTCTACTTGTGTGCCAAATTATATTGAAATCAGACCAAAACTGTAGGAGGAGTAGCATTTTGAAAGTATTTCACAGAAATTTCTATTTTTAGTAACCACGACAACACCGTTCATCGAAATCAAAAATCGATATACAGAATTATGTATCTTAGTGTAGTCTACTTGTGTGCCAAGTTATATTGAAATCAGACAAAAACTGTAGGGAGAGTAGTTTTTTTTCAAAAATTGTTTTACAGACAGAGAGACGGACGCCGGACGCATTACTATCGCATAAGCTCTTCTGGTCTCTGACCAGTAGAGCTAAAAAAAGTACTTTTAGGCCATAATAAAAATATTCCTAGATTCTCATCCCCGCCCGCCCCGATTTTATACCCCCGCCTCGATTTTTTTTATTTCTGTTTTTCTTCGTCTTTATTCTGATCGGGATCGGTATTCATCTACCATTCTACTTTCGTTTTAAATCCCGCGAAAGTCGACATGATTTTGACAACTGAAAATACATGCGTATATATTTCAAACAAGGGTCATTGGTTGTAAAAGATTGGTGATTATGTGAAGTAAGAGATAATTGAACCTTTACTATGACTTTTATTCGGGTATTGTAGATAAAATTACGCCGATTGACAGGTCAATAAAAAATCTGCAAAATTGAAAAGATAAAAAATATAAAATAAAAGCCGCCCGCCTGCCTCGATTTTTAAAAAAATTCGGATGAGAATCTAGCAATTTATTTATTATGGCCTTACAGTTCGTCATTACATAAAAGGAGATCCACATCTGCACAAAAATAAACAAGAACTATAATGCACAAAATGAAAAGAAAAATTTTATTTCATACTTTTTAGCATATGTTCATTAATATTTCTCCAAAACTTTTATACAATAATTGGCCACTGGCTACAGCACTCATCTGAGTTACGTTAGCTCTGATGTTCTCCAAAGATTTTTAATAATTCCTTTGAAAAATGGTGACCCTATTATATGCCCATTCTTGTAACTCTATGGAGTATCTAAATTCACACACTATCGGGATGCTTCAATATCATTACATGAATGACTAAAACAGCCTGTTGCGATGGAGGAGAAAGTTTTTTTTTCCTGTATACATGCATAATGTAAAATTTGATCCTGATTTTAATCAACTTTAATCTGGGGTCCATAATTTAAAAAAAAATTAATTCATACAACAGGGAATGTTTGCAAATTAAAGGATACTTTAGATTGAAAAAATCCTTATAAACAAGAGATGTTTGTAAAACACTTATGCCCCCCTCCCCCAAATTGGAATTTTTCCAAGTCCAAGGGGCATAATTGTCCAAAATGGTGCAATCGTACCCACAACAGAACTTGACCCAAATATTCACCTGATAAATCTGTTTACTAAATTTCATTTCAGTATGTACAACCTCTGCAAAGAAAATGAATGGAAACTACAAATTATTGGAATTTTTCTAAGTCCAAGGTGCATAACTCTGTCCAAAATGCACAAGAGAAGTTGACCTAGATATTCCTCAGATAAATCTGTATACCAAATTTTATTTCAGTATGTGCAACGGTTGTGAAGAAAATTAACGGAAACTAAGTGAACCCACAGACAGATTTCTGGGAGTAAAACTTTGATCAAAAACTTTAGGTCTGACCTATAGACGAGTTATAAAAAGACTGGTATTTTAGAAGGTCAATCCCTCTAATATAAGCTTAAAAAATACATCTGACTATAAGCAAACAGACTTATAGGCGAGTATATACAGTACCTCTATTGTAGCCCAAAGTTATCCCCCCTCCCCTCCATTTACTCAGTAAATTACTCAATATAAATTCTCACTCTTTTCTGGCCCAGTGGTTCTTGAGATATACCGTAATTTTATTCTGTCCCACCTCTTTTTGCTCTTTCTTTACTTCTTTCCATTGGAGGCCACTTCCAGGCTTGGCCATCATTTCAACAATAAAGAATTTCCTTTTCCAAGGATGCTTTGTGCCAACTTGGGTTAAAATTGTTAAATTGTTTCTTGAGAAAATAAGTTTACTGATGCATGGACAAACAAACTATATAGATAAAAGACATTGATCAGAAAACATCACTTGAGCATTCAACTCAGTCAGGCAAGCCTAGAAACATTACTCATTTGGATTTGCTCCATAGCTCAGCAAGATATCAACTGCTCCTTCCTGATTTTCATAACAAGCACAGAAGAGGGCTGTTTGTCCAAGACTGTTTGGATAATCAGCTGAGATGCCTGAAAGAATAAACATGCAATTATATACACTTATGAACAATGTTGTGCATTCGAGAGTAAAGTGGGTACCAATTCTTCTTGAGCTGTGAAGTCTAGTAACAAGTGATGCATTTCCTTTGTCTTGCAAAGAAATTTCAAGTTTTAAGATATTAAGGTATTATGTATACATGTAACATCTAGTAATTTTGAATAGTGACATTTTTATACACAGGACAATAAAAAAAAATTGTTATTAAGTAATAAATAAACTACCGAACTGTTAGATCTGCATTCACTTAATGCTCTCTCTTCCAATGAAGCATTATTAATAAATCAGTATTAGACAAACTTGAAAGGGACATAACTTTTGCTGTTAATACATGCATCTAACCTTTAATATCATGTCCAATGATCACATCAAAGCAAAAAAAAATATCATTAGGACATTCATTTACCAGCTAACTTTTTTTTCTTCAAATTTTCATATCGTTTATTCATCCAATTATATCTTGTGACTCAATTAAATATTCTAATACCTGTGGCTAAAATTTTCTTCAATTTTTTTCTGTTGCCTAATTTTGCAGCTGTGTGCAAATCATTGCCGAGTTTGTCATTGGGATCCATTCTTCCAATCAGAACTGCATCTGCTGCCATGTTATATAATTTCTTTAAACAGAAAAGGATTCTATCCTTTAATTTGTGAAAAAGCTTGATGTAAATATCTTGTTTTAATAAACAAAGTTGCTTGTTGATACATCATTTTCAAGACCATTAATTCAAATTCAAAGATCTTTTACTGATTTTGTTTTAATTTTATCTACATTCTGCGTAATCAATATTCCCCTTGCACACCTTTAATTGCATAGCATATAAAATAAAACTACAGGTTTTGAAAATTAATTAAATTTTGCTATCCGTATAATAAAACAATTAAAGAAGTAGTAGACTAGATAAAGTACCACCGTATATCGAGGGGGTCAGCAAGATTCCTTAACTTTAATTCTCAAAAGTCGGCAGGTAGACAGGTTGGCAGGTGAAATTGCGGATCAAGAAAATGAAAGGTGTATTACCATTTTGTTTAATGTATGTGTTGGACGATGGGCATGAAATCTACCTGGATGTGATGTAAATCCGTCTACGTGCTGACCCGCCTACATATCTGTATACCTGCAAACCTATCTACATGCCAACCTGTCTACCTGCTGACCCGACTACCTGCCGACCCACCTATGCCTAGGGTTTGCCTACACCCACTGGGGGCTTCGGTGCAGTCCCCCCGAACCTCCTGCAGTTTCCTGCGTCCACCCCTGTTCCGAAATTCCTGGATCCGCCACTGGTAATTTCATCTCAAACAATATAATGTTCTTATTGTAAAGGTATTTCACGTACCAAGTTGGACTGAGATCACATTTTTACCCTATAATATATTAATTTCTTGGGCATATTTGCTCCGTTCAAGTTAGTTCCCTATTCTGTATCTGTATCCTGGCGTATTGTATTTTCGACCTATTTAGATATAATTTATTAATTTATTGCAAACTTTATAGAAACTGAAAAACTATGGGCTTAAAATGTTAGCATATGTGTCTATGAATAAAATTATACAACCCAAATTGCAGTTTTGTGTTTATTTTATTTATATGCCATTATATGGGGAGGTTGCATTTTTACCTACAAAAATATTAGCGTCTTGTGTTTTCGACCTAAAAATATTATCAATGACCAAACAGTATTTGCTTTAAATATCTGTTGGATATTCCAAACAATAAAAATACGATTGTCTGTCTTTCAAAAAAACATTGAACAAGTTCGATATTTCAGTTGCAAATACATTTATTCGTTGGTTGAACCCATTTGTCAGGAGCTGTGCATTTCCAAAAGAAATCAATGAAATTACGTTGCATTTTTCAGTAAAAATCTGTAAGAAAGTGCCCATTTCTAAGGGAGAAAAAAAATTCGTTTGATCCACCCATTCATTTCAATATTCATGCGTCTCTTTGACAGAGATCTTAATTTTCTTTCGGGAAAATGTCATCAAAAAATCTTTGTAATTAACCGATTACGGCTTTGATTAATCAACAGATAAAATGTGCATTAGTAAAAAGACTATAATTTCTGACATCGGACGAAACCCATGGAGGGAATTCCGTTGAATTAATTATTTTGGGTATTTTCACTAAAGTTGTGCTTGAAAGGTATTTTTCCAAGAGTAGCAACCGAAAATAATGTTCAACCGCGCGGAATCTGCCCGGGAAACAGATTGAGAAAAATAGGTCGAAAATACAATACGGTCGAAAATAGGATACGAGACGATACGTACACCGTGCGTACCCATGCATTTCTTTCAGGATTGGCAAAATACTTTCTAATTATGTAATTATCAAATTAAACAAATTCAGTAATTTTAGGGGGAAGGGTCTGTGATATTTTTCGGAGAGCTAACGTTAATGTTGAATTGTTCTGCGAAAAACTTTTGACACTATGACAAGTCTATCAAGTTTCCATATTGCCAGGGCAGAGGAATGTCGGAATAACATACCTAGCGGGCTCCAATATTATGACCCACATTAAGGATCGATAAAACTATACGTTCAAATCCTCAAAGCTGGAATCGCACGTCATTTTCCAAACAATGTCTTTCCTTCTTCTTGAAATATGAAAAAGTTTACAGACGACAGTTTTTACATGCATTTTCGCGCGAAATGTCATTCGGAACTCCTTGATATTTATGCATTTCGATTAACCTAATAATGGAGCGGATTTTGGAACGTGGGTGGCGTTTTCTTTTCTTTATAGGCTAGCACTCTTCCGGGAGCTGGATGTATCATTTTACACGACTTCTACAAATATTTTACTGCAAATTACTAACACAGTATGTATCAATAACGTTTATACACAATAAATAGCATTCTCTTTAAAAAGAATCTATGAATAGTAAAGTCAAAGATAATTAGGAAGTTCCAATTTTTATCTGTAAGAAACTTTTTATTCACCATATTTTAAACTTTATCATTTCATTATTACAATAAATATTCCTACAGTGAAATTTTTTAACAAAAATTATACAATCATTTCATATCACATTAAACACGATAACTTTTGACAGAGACTAGTATAATATTTACAGCTCTCTAATATCAATTCATATACAGCCATTTGACCAGGAAACTATGAAAATACAATCTAGACCTGTCCAAAACAATATAAACTGTTTAATACAGCAAATTACAAAATGCAGTAATGTTTTATTTGCATTTAGATAGCTCAAAGTTCTGATCTAAGACTACACTATATTTAGCAGCAACTAAACATGTTTAATATTTTGCTAACACAACACATAAAACTGCTGTGTAAATTTTCTCAAGATGCAATGTTAATACTCAATGACAAGTTATTTTATCTGTACATATAAGGAATCTTATGGGCCTACTAATTATTAGACATCTAAGTCAACATCTTAAGTTTGTTATTTTATTGTACTAACTAAGAATAACAACATGCATAACGATATATATACAGTCACATACATTTATAATGTAAAAGAAAAACACAATCACATAAATAGAATATTGTAAAAGCTAGAAAGGAATAAAGATTATGTAAAACATGAATCTTGTATTCACACACAATATATACAAGTATATCATAATACTATATACACTTTTCTCTTTTCAAGATAAGTCTAAAACACCTTTCTTTATGACACATGTAATTACATGTAGATAAATAGGTAATTGTGTAAAATCACAAAATAAATAACAACTCTGTTATAATAAACAAAGTTGGTATAAGCACACACATAATTGATATGAAGCTTTCAGTACATACAATTTAGTAACAAGTACATTTTTACATTCCTATTTTATTTTTTTTTTAACGAAAAATTGCTTCAAATTTGAAGTCATCTCTATCACAAAAAAAAAGAAAAGAAAACGAAATCAGAAACAAACACTTCTGCTAAAACAATTAGATTTACAAATGCTGTGAGTATCTGGCTACTTTCTCCATAAAGAATATTTCCAGAGCTGAAGTTCTCTAGGTTTTTAAATTTTTTTTTTTTTGAGAAACTTACAGGTCTTCCGTAAATAAAATGTAGTAATGTACATGTACCTACATGTACCGGGTACTTAATCAATATGTAAACCTACCAGGCCTGGATTGCCTTCAATACTTCAGATTTAGCACTAGCTGCTAAAATAGGCATAAAGGTTGCATTGAGTGCACTGCATACATTAACAATAGCTTTGCTAGGCTAGCACAGAATTCATAACACAAGATTGTAGCCACTATGATCTTAAGCGCACCTCAACTGAATTGAAGCATAGTACATGTATCATATATCAGTCAAATAACACTGGGAATGTTAACAATCCAAATGAAAATTAACATAATTTATTCCATTAATTCTTCAACTGATAATAAAATAATATTGCTTGATATGATGCCACCAGTCTATATGGTACGTACAGGGTGTAAATGCATGGATGATGCCGCCAGTCTATATGGTATGTACAGGGTGTAAATGCATGGATGATGCCGCCAGTCTATATGGTATGTACAGGGTGTAAATGCATGGATGATGCCGCCAGTCTATATGGTATGTACAGGGTGCTGCACGGAGGAGGCTGGTGGAAGAATTATGGGTTTTCTATCACTGGGGGCCTGCTCTGTACTTCCTCCTGGCTTCCCTTAAAGAGAAATAATGTATCCTATAGAAATGCATGTATCAATGAACAAGCAATACAAAGATATGAACAATCCAAGTTTTGGACATTTTTTCCATATTGAATTTTCCTAAAATATATAATTTCAAAATATACAAACAAGAAGGAAAAATATGCAAGACTGTTGGGAATTGAATTCTGTATTGATGATACTTCAGCAATCTACTTTCCTAAGTTCTGCATTTAGACATCTTAGAATATTATAATAGATAAACCATATTATGCTATTAAAGACTGATGAATTTTATCATATTGAAGGTCGAACACACATGCACATTCCGAAACCATGCATTACTTTTCTTTTAAGATTAGCCAAAAAAAAATAGTGAATCTGCAATACATCTGTCATACATAAATTGTTTGACAACTTTCCTTTAATAAATGTAAGCCTATTGGAATTCCGTCAGCATTTTTTAAGTTTTATAACCCTATGCTAATTATTGTTGAATATTAGTTTACATGTTTACAAAATGCATGTATAATGTGCAAAATAAATTGATGCATTTTTGTCTAAGTAAAGAATAGCTATGTTGATTTTTTTTTCAAATTAGAACATCTACACTTTAAGATAACGTTTCCATAAATTACATCTAAGAACTGCAAATGAATTTTCTACATGTAGTATCTCAAAAGCATGTTTATGTAACCATGATAATTGTTTTTAGAATACATCACTGAATGACCACTGGCATTTCAAAGAGCTTTTAATTACTTTTTTTAAAAGTGAAAGTGACTGAGTAAAATAGAAAAACATGTTTCCACTGAAAGGCTGACAAATATAAACCAAACACTTTTTAAAATTATCAAGCAAATTAGCATTATATGGGAAGGTCTAGTAAATAAGATACAGAGGTTAGAAGGATATCAAGCACCAAGATCCCAAATCCATATAAAAAAAATTTATTGACCCATGATAAAATTTGAGTGACTTAGCATTTATACTAAGGTCTATAAGTACCAACTGGAAAAAATGGATCCAAGCCAATAAGACAGTCCTGTAGCATTCTGATTAATAAATTTTTCTACAAGTTCCAATCCAATCCCAGAACATGCAGATTTACTTACTTGTGGTGTAACAAACTGAATGGGTGCAGAGGGCATTATATCTGGGTGCAACAAGAGCGGAACAGGGGGGTCATGATTAATGTGGCTTTTATGGACTGAGACATGAGGGTGGTGCCCCACGGAGGAGCAGTAGGGCTGACTGAGATAGTGAGACAGGGCCATGTGAGGCTGGGGGGAGGGGGATTCACCCTCTTCAGATGACCCTCGGTAGTAATCTGAAACACGACCAGTTTATACTTTCATTAATGCTTAATTTAATTCTCACTGTGGTACATGTTGCCGTGGTATCTCTGATTAGATTACAAATTATTTCCAATTTAATAAAAAGAGCAGAAAGTAATACATTAATTTGTTTTATGTAGATTAGTATAATGCATGTATTTGAAGAAAGTCTCAAAGTTAGTTCCTGTTATTTTTAAAACTTTATTACCATGACTGTGCTCCTTGACAACAGTGATGCCCTCTAGTGGAACCTCGGGTGGGATTTGAGGGGGAGATGACTCCGCTGTTGACTGCTGCTCATGCAGTGATTGAGCTACTGGTGCAGTTGTACTTGGAGCAGGCTGAGAACTGATCACTGGGGTCTCCTCTAGAATAACAACCAAGAACACATTACACGATTAATTACTTGTAGAAATATCCACACTTTCTTTTCAGCATTAAAAAAAATACATATTACGCCATGCAAAGTAAATTCCTTGGTTCTCAGGCCTTTTTTCAAGAAATAAGATGAGGGAGGAAGGCATTTTTTTTTATTGCCCCAAAACATGGTGAGGCAGCTTTTTACATTGTACAAAACCTAAAAAATGATGAGGGAGGTGATTTGTTGTTATTTTATTGATTTAGCAATAGAAAGGGTCAATGACACCTATCAGGCCGAAATAATTCTTTTGAATTTCTTGATTTTGTATTTCTACATTTTTTTGGCAAGAATCATATTGGCAACATTTTTTGATATATGTACATATAGATCTACATAAATATTTTCTAACCTTTTTGAAAATGTGTGCAATTTCATCACCCATTTTATAAACTGACATAAATATACATGTAAATACATATATAAATTGTAAAGTATAAATTAAATCAAATTTTATTTTGGGTTTAAAGAGATCTTTTTATTTATTGCTATACAAAAAAGTACGTAAGGGTTGCCCGCACCCCTGTGTCTCGCCTGCTGTCGCTGTGGTTAGTAAGAAATGTGTCCATCACCAACAGCATTTATTGACATTTCAGGTATAGCCTCAAAAATACAAATAAAAACATTCCAACAGCTGACTCCTGTTATAACCCATTTCAAATATCTTCATTTATATATATATACATATAAGTTTTAAATTCACAAATTATGGTTTTTTTATTGTAAAAATTACAATGTTAACCTTGTCCACTCTTTTGAAATCAAATCCACTGATATGTATCAGTAGATTCACTGAAAATGTAGTGTGCAGATTACCTAAAATGGTACTGATATTGTTGGTTACCCATGATGTGTAGCTGACAAATTATCATGCCACTATAAATAGTTGCTGAGAATGGACCTCCAAATAAATTTATGCAAAGTCACTAGTGGATGATATTGTTAAAATGAAAATTCTGGTCCCATCTTTGTGGTTACCCATGATTATCCACTGACATATTTACATGACACTATAAGTTATCAGTTGCTGACAGTTGGCCTACCATAAATTTATGCAAAGTCATCTAAAGGTGTTACTTCAATGATGATAATTCTGGTATGCATTCTTTTGGTGATCAGATATATCCACTGACAAAATATCACCTGACTATTATTTTGTTATAGTTGCTGAAATATGAACCTCCATTATCAATTTAACCAAAGTCATTCTGAGTAAAATGTTCTCAAAATGAGCTTTCTGGTACATGTTGTTGGTTACTTATAACCTGTACAACACAGAGAATGCCATTTAAGTTATAGATGCTACATATGGACCTCCACCAAAAATTTACCAAAGTCACTATTCAGAAAAATGTATTTTTCAAGATGACTATAAATTAAATTTTCACAATTCTGTGGTTACCCATGATGTATCCACTGACTAATTATCATATCCCTATAACTTATAGTTGCTGGAATATAGGTCTTCACCATAAATTATCATGAAAAAACAGCGTCCAACTTAAGGAAAAAATGCCTGAAAAATTTGAATTTTTTTTTTCAAAATCATAACTTGGGATATAAATTTTTATCCATGTAATATTGTGTCCAAATTTTTGAAGACTGAATAAAATTTGAGAAAGTTATTGCAATTTATAAAATTTTTTGGGTTAACCAAAAGTTTTTAAAATGTGACGACGACGGAATCTATATTCGCTATGTCCGCTTCTGAAACCATAACTGACAAAAATCATGTTAGTAGGAATTAATTACTGCTGATTTTGTTGTTAGTTTTGTCATTTTTTTAAGATTGAAAATCTTCCAAAATTGTTAACAAAAATTAGACATCAGCACTTGATCTCCCTAAAGCCTTGAACAGTATTTCAACCAATGAAATAATTGAAAATTTTCTCATCATCATTTTCTACCAATCAATATAGAGGAAGTGCATAGTCCGAGTGTGTGCATTAAAAACTTCAACAGCTGGATTCCCATAAAGAGGCAAAACCTCAAAAATGATGAGGGAGGTGATTTGTTGTTATTTTACTGATTTAGCAATAAAAAGGGTCAATAAGGCACCCTTGGAAGAGATGAGGGAGGGCTTGAGAACCAAGAAATTAATTTTCTTCAGCAAGAATCATATTAACAACATTTTTTGATATATGTACATGTAGATCTACATAAATATTTTCTAATCTTTTTGAAAATGTGTTCAATTTCATCACCCATTTTATAAACTGACATTAATATACATGTAAATACATATATAAATTGACAAGTATAAATGACATAAACCTGAATTTTTGGGTTTGAAATCACAAATGAAAGAAAATATAATTAAATGTGTGTTTCCAGAGTTGTGAGGCAAATTATTTGTAGTTACCATCTGACGTGTGGAATTGTTGCAATCCATCACCAACAGCATGTTCTTTAGGGACTCTGGTATAGCCTCAGACTGTCAAATAAAAACATTCCATTACTCCTGACTCCTGTTATAACCCATTTCACATATCTGTCACTGAAAAACTCCAAATTTTCAGTTTTAAACAGATTTATTTTTTACTTAAAAATTACAATGTTGTTCCACTCTGGTAGACTATCACACACTGACTTACCAGTAGATCACTGTTGTCAGTGTGCATGTATTTGTCCATAAAATCTGAATTGAGCCAAAAATTCAGTGACAGAAGGCTTTAAATGCTGAAGGAATACCTGAAATAAATCAATCAGATGTGTTAATGGATGATATTGATAAAATGAAAATCTTCCCATCTTTCCAGTTAGCTGCTTGATAAGAGTGGATATCTACATGTCATCTTTTTATTTCAGTTGCCGAAGTTGGCATAGGTATGCTGTATGATCATCTAAAGGTCGATTACTTAATGATAGATAATCGGCTAATGCATTCTTTTTGTGGTCAGTTGTATATATTTAAACTGAATGTTACCTGATTATTTTGTTTACCTTGCAGAGTAATGTGGAGGCTCTCATCCTGGTCTCCTCCATACCAGAGGGGTCCTGAGTATTGATGTTCTCTAGGAGCTTTGTCAGCAGGGGAAACAAGACCTAGTACAACACAAGGAATGTGTAATCAGAAGTTTTTATTAACATGTTTTCTATTACATGATAATTTTCTGATACTATAAATTAAATTTTCACAATTCCTTGGTTAGGTAATCTTACCTTGTTAAAACAGGCCTCCCATTCGGCTGCTGACAGAGTCTGAAGGTCGTGAACTAACAGTGCCCTCTGTAGGTAGGTCAATGCCTGACTCCTGACCTGTCTCCTAGTATCACAGCATAACCTGGCAATTCCTACAAAGACATTCCATGTATATTATGTACAATTTTTGGTTGATGTTTTAAAAAAGAATCCAGTGTTCAATTGATACAAATTTTGGATAAAGTTTTTAAAATGTGTATGCATGTGATGTATATTGATTGGCCCTCTGAAACCAAAACTGACATACATATGTGTACAATTTTATTGTATTTTCTATGTTTAGGGAAGAAAAAGGGCTCACCTTGTAACAAAGGACACCAGCACTTGACCCATAAAGCACTATGACAAGCATCAATGGCTTCCCTCTCTTCATTGTTCTCCTCCTCTGCCCACGACGTAAATATAGTGGCAGCTCGCGTATGGAGTGTGTGCATTAAATCCAACAGCTGGATTGATAAAGAGGCTAAACTTCCCCCTGTTCCTTCCTCCTCCCCCTCATCATCTGAAGGGAAAATATTCTGGATATGACTTGGTGAGGAAGACGACTTCTTCATCTTGCCAGTATCTTTCTTTGACTTTTTATGTACACGTTTGCTTTGTGGTTTTTGTTGTCCTTGAAAAACAGGCATCTTTCTTCTACCTGGAATATCAAAATGGGATTTCCAGACATGAAGCAGAGTTAATAATACATTAAGAAAAGAGTTTAAATCACAAAAAAAAATAATATAATTGAATGGTTTTTAGCGGCAGGCAAATTATTTGTGAGTTACTCTAAAGACTTGATGCAATCCTAGTTAATTTCATGCTAGTCAATTTTTTCAGACCTTATCTGGAAAAGTAAGTTACAGATTTTTTATTTATTAATGATTTGTGTGTTCAGGTAGCTATCACACACATGTACTTGTTTAAACAGTTAGGTGGGTATTAAATCAACTTAAAGTACATGAGAGCAAAAATTTGAAGAAGGCTTTAAATTTCCCTTTGCCTGTATCTACTTGTGTAGATCTGATTTGTAAACCTAAAATTCAAATAAATCACATATCAAGTAACAATTACTACCATATATGTTTGTTTAAATGCATTTCAAAGGATCAGTATTATCATGTAAACCACATACCCCCATTAACGCTGGCCTCCACAAAAGCCCGGATAGAGTGGACACAGCTCTCAAAGTTGAGGGGCGTGACGTGGGCGGCGTCTCGGACCAGGAACGCCAGGGTCTCGGAGGACTTCAGTAGGGCCTTACTGTCACAGTAATGTAGGTCCTCATTCAGCTCAATACTGTACTGGTTAGGAATCACTCTAGGAATGGTTACTGAAGCATGGTCCTCCCCCACTGGCTGCTGGGAATCCTTGTTTACCTGTCATAGAGGATTTAAAGTTCATGTTACACAAATATATCAGAGAGTTCAAAAGTGACTTTCAATTTCTTGCTAAGTAAAACTGAAACAAAGAACATAACGCCTAAGATCCTTTATGGTGATTTTGCTTCAAACAATTACCGTATAATCTTAGTGTCATCACCCCGGGCGCTCATCCATGAAAATTTGAAGTAAGGGCTTATTATTTTGGTGTTCTCTTTATGATATTTAATGTCATAATTTAACTTCAAAAAATCAAAATATACTTGAAAATAAAAGTAAATACAAGAAACAACTAAGATAATGTCTAACTTTACATAAAGTAAAGATAATCCACCAAAATTATGCTAAATTGTTCATTTTCCACTGAGAAATTGCATGATAGACAAATTTCATTTTCACTTTCTTCATTTTGTTTTGGTACGATTCAGTTGATCCGAATCACTTCTGGGGGTCCATCCCTACAATGCATCAGACCATGGGAAGTTTGGTCCGGTAGGGCGGTTATAGTTTATACGGTATTGAATTACTGCATGTGTATTTTAAAAAGTGGGCTTCATATTTTAGTGGCTTTGGCCCAAATACTCTAATTAATGAATACCACTAAGAAATCATTAATAAATACACTATACAGCACAGTCATGAGTAGCGCTAATTCATGATTATGCCTACAAAGGTGTAGGGTGGTTTCGCTCCGATAACGTGTTCGCGCCGAGTGTGATCGCGCCGAGTGGTTTCGCCCCGTTTATCTACAGGTGAGATATGGGTAGTATACAGAATCAATTAGAGTGGCTTCCCCCCGATTACCTGTGATTATAACTCAGGTAGCTTGTGATTAATTAACCCTAAGCGTTAATGTCGTGTTATGTTGGATAATTATCCCATTTTACTTTTTAATACTGAATACTTATATAGTGAGGCCATTTTTAGCCAAATTATGATCGACTATTTGAACAAATTTGATCGTCTAATATTTGGAATAATTTAGGACTGGATGTTAAAATATTTATATTCATTTCACAAATCTCGTTGATCTTTCAATGAAGGTTGTTATTACTCTACAGTTTTTCCGCAATGAAGACAGCTGGCCAGGGCACATTTTTTAAGGTAGAATGGATTTTTTTGGAAGTACATGTAAAAAGCGCACGCACGACTGGTCTCTCATCATTATTTTTAATTAATCTGCTCATCTTTACTGATCAAACGATAATCAAAAGACTATCTGATAAGAGGTATCTTCAGTTATACAGTAGAAACCAATAGGGGCGAATCCACTCGGCGCGAACAAGTGAACGGAGCGAAACCACTCGGCACGAACACGTAATCGGAGCGAAACCACCTGCATTCCCTACAAATCCATACCCAGCGATTGCAACTAATTTTGAATACACCAATTTATGTACACTTACAGTCGTCACTGGAAAATGAACGTTCTTGAATGATTAATGTAACAGAATCTTACCAGTAGCCAGCTTCCGTTGTCAGGTACAGGTCTAATCTCTATAGGGGAGGGGCTCCTGTGGGCCGCTGCCTGTCTGACATAGCTGATCTCACTGTCTGAGGTGTACCCCCGGTCACTCAAGTTGTCATTTGTAGAGGCGCTGGGTAACTCACTATCACTCTGGGCACCTATAAGTACATGTATCATTGAAAACCTATCATGTAGAAAATTATTCAAATGTACATTTTGCACTTTGTGCTCAAATAAAACGAAAGGTAACAAATCCTCAGTATTCATCAAATAAATTTCCATAAGAGATCCAATTTATAATCAAAATACACACTATTTCAGCACTCTTTACAGACAGAAAATTTAACAGATATATTCTTATAACCTGATTTTATATAGGAACATGGTCATTTAAGACAGTAAGAGTTATCTCTCTTATCAGCAGGACAAAGAACCATAAGATTTCACGTACCTGCATCACTGATGGCCTCTGACATCTCGATGCCAGGACAGACATGTAGAAGAGGGGGTGGGTTAGCGCCTGCCCCCACCACCTCCAGAAGAGTAAACAGGGTGAACCAGTCCTGGCCCGTGTGGATGTTAGCCGCGTTTGTCCTCAGCAGTTCATGTAGGGCGTAAGATATCTGTCTCGTACAGGAATGGATGACTGCGGGCTTCATCATTAACAAGATTCGGAGCGATGTAAGGACTTGTGGCGCCACCTCTTCTCTGCGTAATAATCGGATAGCGAGGCGTAATAAGCCTACTACGGCTCTTTCCACTAGAAATGTGCACTCATTAGAATTCACTATCAGACTGTATAAGTGGTCTCTTACATTCTGCCATATAGGAACTACTCTATCTCTGAAACAGATAAAACAGGAACTTTAGTTACTCAAAAGCAATAATAAAGATGAAGATTAATTTCTAAATCTATGAATACAGGAACAACTTTATCTCTGAAATAAATAACAAACCTTGAGCCTCACTTTTGCTAATACAATCCTAAACATGAAAGTTTACTAAAATACTACACTGAGTTCTATGCATATTAATAATTAGGAATATTTACGATATATCTTTAAAACTCACAAAAATGAAGAAAATTTACATGATGAAAATCTATGCCTTACCTGTTTTGAAGAATTACTTTGATTAAAAGTTCAAGGAAAAATACAGCTGCATCTTCATCAAATTGTAATTCTGAGTTATGAACCTCAGGACCCTGGGATAATTAAGGGCATTATTAAAATAACCTTTTAAATTTCACGGTGTTTGAAATCCTAATGAAGAACTTGGATAATCATAATCAATATATAAAGTTCCCATAATGCCAACGAATTTCAGTACTAATTCTATAGCCTGGGCCTGAAATGGCAATCATTGAAATAACTTAATAATTACGATGCATTAAAATCTTTTATACTTTTAAATTTCATATATCACATGTAAATTTTACATTAATCTTTGAAGAATGGTAGCATTCAGATATATAGATGTATACATACATATATATACATGTCATTGAATATGTGCTCAAGTTCACAGACTACAAAACTATCAAACAGCAGAAACCTTTCTCAGAAATATCTTCAGATTCTGAGTTTATACACTGTAAAATCTATATCAATGAATGCAGTCCCAGTTGACCTACTTTGATGAGTTCCTGTAGGGAGTCCTCCCTGAGGAATTTACTGTCCAGAATCAGCTGTTCTAGGTGGCAGTCTCTGATACAGCTCTGGGCCTGTTTGGAGGCTTCCTGCTCCTCGGGGGTGGGGCCTTTGTTCGTGGTCGGCTCAGAGCTGGTGAAGTACGAGTAAAAACTGCTCAGGACCCCCTCGGACCTGGAATCATTTAAGAAAAGGTCAAACTCCAAACAAACCAATGTAGTAAAACTATGTCATCTGAAATATTCTAGGAATATGCTTCAGTAAAAGATGATTTTGATACATTAGTTATTTTTTTACACATATGTGAAGTATATGTACCAGTATAATGCCTTTTAGAAAAGCTGATACATGAATTTCAGAAGCAATTTTTGTAAAACTGGATATCCTACCTCTGGGCAGCCATGGTCTCTTCTCTCACTATACAAATTTTTCCTGAACTATCTATGAAATCCTCAACCTGTAGAATAAGAAGTAAAAGAATTCAAGTTCATGCAAACACATGCTTAAAAAATCCTAAAATTATTTCATTTTATGATTTACAGAGCAAAGGTCATTCTGAAACATTTGTTCAAGAGTGTATTCCATCTTACACAGACATACAAGCAAAAAATTTATAGGATTTTCCAACATCTTACCTCAGTCAACCCTTTTGGTAATAATTTGGCACGATAGAGTTGTAACATACAGTCTAATATATTCTTCCATCCTTCTCTTAAAATATCACCATGCCGATGAGCCAACCCAAACACAGTGCGAGCGGCTAACTGAGCTTTAGAGTTGCTCCCAAACATCACAGGTATGTGTTCCGGACTCTGCGTATATTCATAATAGAGGTCAAGTACAGGTCAAGGCCATGACACAAATATGTCAACCATAAATCATAATAGAGCCACAGATTAACAAGCTTTTTATTTTCTGATACATACCTCCACAGAACTCAGTAGGGTGGTGAATTTACAAAGCGATATGACTAGATTATCAAAAACATCACTCATTCCATAGTGAGCTGATATCATAGCACATTTCCTGGAAATGAAGAAGAGTTTTCGATGAGAAAAAAATGTACAATTGCTCATTTTCTATTCCTAAATCTAAAACAATTTGACAACTTAAGTTCTAACCTAAATCCTGCTATTGCTTTCTGTATTATAGAATCATCTGAGCTTTTGTCAAACACAAATGACAGAGCCGCAACCGTGGGGCCCCATATAAGGGTGAACAAGTCATGATCAAATGACCCAGAGGGAACGTGTAGGAAAAGTCCATCCTTTGTGGTGCCTCTTCTCAATAAAACCTACAAAACGTGTGTGTATTTAAAGGTGCTTAAGAAGCCGATTTTATTGAATTGATTTTCCAACACTGTAAAATAAAGTACATGTACTAGCTGATAAGATGTTAAATCGCCCTGACTTCTATTTCACCTTAAAATTGACCCTAAATTTCCATCAAACTTACCTTCCAGAGATAGTTTTCTCTGACTAAACCTGTGTGTTCTGCTGGCATCACAATCTCATCATTCCTAAAATAGCAAACAGAGTCCATTAAAAAGTTACCTTGACGTTCACTTTGTGTGATTATAATTCTACCAAAAATGACACAATGAAAAATTTAATACAAATGCTTTTTTTGAAACAAATTCAGAGCCAAACATACACAGTATGTATTTTAATTACTGGTATATTCCATTTATAACTTAAAGGCATTAGAAAGTTCTACATTATACACTGCTTTACAAAGACAGAGATTTACAGTATATTTTTCATTTACGTCAACACAAATTAATGTACATACCGTATAAGATTTTTACGAGGATAATTTTGGCATTATTTCATTTAAATATCGCTAAAAATAAATTGTGTTTTATTTGTAATATCTTCTTTAATGTGCATTTGAAAATAGCTAAAATAACATCTCGCTAAAAATAAATTACCAGTTTTTAAGGACAAATCGCTAAATTTGCGTCTCGCAAAAATTTCCACTTATACGGTATATCTCTGTATTTACTTTATTGCAACATAAATCTCCTCTAGCATATCCTGGTCAAAGTCTGCTCCCCCATTACACTTCTTCAAATTCTTCTTAAATTCCTGTAAACATTTACAACAAACAAAGCTTTTATATTATAAATTGTTATTCCAAGACAACAAATGACTATGTGACACCAAAATATGAAAAGGTAAAAGTTGCTTAAGGAAGGACCACACTTTGCATTGTGTTGCTCAAATCTTATTTAAAATTCTAATGAAGATCAAAATTATTTCTGTAACTAATGGGTGCTTTGCCCTTGTTGACTCACTGATTTGAATCTTAGATACATATGAAATCTGATTGCCAATACATGTAGTGTACCTGTATTACTAAAACTGCTTTATACTTAAATGTAACTTTATTTCAATAGCTAAAATAATTTGTGTATCAGGCATTTTCCCCGAACAATTACCCCATAACAAAAAATGGCCATATCATATCAAGTTATGATGTAAAATGCATAACCATTATTTTTGAAAGCAAAAAACAACAAATTCTCTTGTAAATACAGGATAAGGACTCACAGCACTAGTCATGGGGATGTTCTGTTTCTTGGCATTGTGGTTGTGTTGATCTACGTTGAGCATAATGATGGCGTAGGTCAAGGTGAAAGCTGCATCAACATTGGTGAATGGCTCACCATTACTCTTCTGCAGGAAAGAAACAACAAACAATAATCAGACAATATCCTGATCATACTGGGTTCATATATACTGTGTATTGAAACATTTACCCAACACTTCCATATATCTTGTGTCTAAAATGTACAAAAAATGTTTTAAAAAAAAATCTGATGAGCATTTATAAACAAAATTACTGTGCCTCTATTACCCACATGTACAGTTAAGAATCAATGATAAAGCTCCCTCCATGACTTACATGCCAGTGGTCAGAGAAGTGTTCTATCAGGTAGGATATAACGGGGGCCTCTCCAGGCAGTCTGAAGGCCTCTAGGTACTGCCTCAAGGCCTCGTCAACTCGAAGGTCCTCAAAGTTAAAAGATCTGGCAAGAAAGATTTAATTTATAAGAATGCTAGAGGCATAATTTCATTCCTGTTACCCCTTTTTCAGGGAAAAAAAACTAGGGGATTCATTTCTTAAACTGAACTGCCATTTCCTATGTGAGGTACTTCATGCATTTTAAACAGTTCTTTTTAAAAAGTTCACCGCCAGGATATTCTATATTAAAACCTTACTATTGTCTATGGCAATAAAACAGAAGACTAATACACTTACTTGACAAATGCCTCTAGGACTTTGCTGTTGGTTTTCTTGGCCACATACTCTCCTATCATGGCTTTGTCCAGTCGGGGGTTCTCCTTCAGAAACGTAACCACCTCCCCCGGGTCCAGGGGATCAGACAAGAGACCCTGCTCCTGAAGGTAGGCTATTCCCTTGGAGGGCTTGGTGTTAAACTGCTCCGTGCCAGTATAGTACAGCTGTGAAGGAAAAGATTTTTTTTATAATTCTCTTGATAAGTTTTTCCCTTGAAAATTGTTGTGCATATATACAAGTACATGTAAGCATATCATTCATTCTCTGTCTTTAATTAGGATTTCTAAATGTAAATAACACAGGATTTTATTATAAGTAATGTACTTGATTGGAGTACCTTTTTCTTGTGTTTGATGGTGGCTATGTCCTCTGCTGTGGGAATTGTGGACGACACTTTCATTCTGTTTTGTCTAAAGGATGGAGACCTCTTGGCTGTGTCTTTCTGTTTTGCCTCTTCCTTAGAACTCTCTGTAAAATGAAAATATTACTGTATATATTCTACTTCTAGATTTTATCAAAAACATGTACTGTTTGCTAAACAATACATTAAGCTCATTATAGTGAACTGTGGACTTTTGTGAGAGTTTTTTTTAATTACCTTTCACAATACATTATGAATTCAGAAAACCATCTATTTTCATGTATGCTTTAAAAGTAAAATAAACCTGGTACCAGGATTGTGACAGAATCAAAACAGGTATTTTTCAATTATGTAATTTTGAATTACCCTGAGTCTGTTCCTGACTGAGGAGTTTCTGAGCCATTACGTAGCCATTGATGGGTGGACTCGGTACTGAGGACTTACCCTGAGTTTGTTCCTGACTGAGGAGTTTCTGAGCCATTACGTAGCCCGTGGTGAGTAGACTCGGTACTGAGGACTTACCCTGAGTTTGTTCCTGACTGAGGAGTTTCTGAGCCATTACGTAGCCTGTGCTTGGTGGACTTGGTACTGAGGACTCCAATGCTCCATTCTCAGTCACGAGCTGGGATGACTGGGCAGTCTGCCTTCCTAAATCAAAACAAAAAAAGATCTACCTCACATCTGTGTCTTAACCATAACAGCAATACAAAGATAAACATGAAGATAAATTCTGTAATATTCAAATACAAAGGAGCTCTTAAATGAAGATGAACAAAACACTCATATGAGTTACCATTTTCTCCCTCATAGGTTATTTGTTTTTGTAAATAACAGTTATACATGAAACCTTTTACAAAATGTAGCCTCTGTATTATAGTTAGATTTTTTCTCCTAGTGTGACCTCACTTTTTCCTAAAGTTGTTCTGTGCTTTAACTAAATTCATATCAAATGATGATGCTTCATTAGTAAAATAGCTAAATTAAGAACATCAACATATGAACCTTCTACCCATACTTAAGGGGTACTGTTTTGAAAAATTCTTTTTCAAGACAACAGACTAAAATATCCCCATAAAATACACCCTTCAGCTTATACGACAATCTTGCTGTGAAGTGAATCAGTCTTACCCTCAGCTCCCTGTTTGTTGATGCTGAGTATTCGACTGTGACAGTGCTGCTCAATGCTGTCCACTACCGTCAACAGAGCATCAAGTGACAGAAGGTGTGTAGAAAACAGGCCCTGGACAGGAAAGGCATTCTGTTACCAAAAAATGTACATTATGACATAAAACTAATAAATATACCATCTGAGCTGAAAAACAATAGGGGTCATTGGCCATTGTTTAAAGCTTTTAAGTGTAATATTTATATATAGCAACCAAATAATCTGAAGAAATTGGTTGGGAACCATTTGAAGTCTGAGGAACTAAAAAGGTGTTCCTGGCAAACAGGTTCAAAACAATTCTTCAAAATAGAGTATACTAGCTATAAAAGTATCTACTGTTGCTTCATATAAACAATTTACTTTTACTAGTGAATTCTTTGCTGAACATTTCAAAAAACAATATTTTACTCATCAAGTAAAAAAGAACGAAACAGATCAAATCGAATATGACTTCTCAGAGCTTACCTAAAATTGTTTTGCACAAACACACATTAATTACCTTTGATAAGAGCTTCGTAAGATCTTCAAACAAGTTGGAGCAGTAAAGATCACAGTCGTAGTTGAGGTACAGTTCTGTAACAAGCCCAGGAATTCTCCACAGCTGGACGATCGACTCGAGGGCGATCTCACGAATCTCGTACGAGATCCGGGGAGACTCAGAGACTATGATGTCTGTCAGTTTGGTCAAATAAAACTAAAATAAGAGCTATTTTGTTAGTTTAACATACATTGTAGATGTACATTAAAATACTGTAAGAATATTTCATAGAGCATATTCAAGTGCTCTCGGCATAGTCATATCTGTATTCTGAATAATATATACGAGGGTTGATCCAAAAGTTCGTGGAATTTCTTTCTAAAATTTTATCGTGATTTGATGAAATCAATCAACAGGCATATTCATAATATAGAGTCATAATGTAACAATAATGGAAAATTTCACCACTTTCCAATTACCAATAAGGTCACAAGAGCTTTCTGAAAATGGATAGTTGGGAAACCCGGGGGAGACTTCTACGTAACGTCAAGTTAGATATGTCACGTCACGTTCTAGAAGCATTTCGCCCAAATGTCCAAATATAACACGTAATTCTACAAAATGCTGCCTTTTTCTCCATTTTTTTTCTCAAGAAAAGCCTGGGTATCCTCTCGCACCAACTTATCTTCATTTTTTACTCATATTTCAAAATGCTACCCATCTTTCCATATGATGTTCCAATTTCAGTAGCAATGTCAAGAACAGTACGGCAGCCGACAACGTACATTAACGCTTTTAATTTGTCTAGGGGGATAAGTACTTAAACAAAGCCTCTACAAAGCGACCACACCTTTTATCAACGTCCATGGAAGTTCTGTTTTTCTTAAATTTCTTATGCCACTGGAAAACCAGCAACTAAATGATTTTTTCCCAAGCCTATATCAATAATATACACGTTTAAGATAGAGTGATCCCGGGATTTTCACAAAACATGTGACTTGACCGAAATTTGACGTTATCTAACAACTTAAAGATGAACAAGAAATCATCAACTTATAAACTAAATATCCAGTAAAATCAGTAAACTCTCACACAGAGGTTTATAAAAGATCAAGCAATCATAAGAATGACATAATTTTCATTTTATATACCACATAGGGCGTTTTAATTCTTATTTCACGTATTAAGAATTAAAATGATAATAAACGCGTTAATGTCTCCCCCACATTTCCAAACAACCGTTTCTATGGCAACTGCCATAAAGTTACTATCCAAGATATTTAAAATGTTTTTTATTTTAAAATATGCATCAAGTGTCTATAATTTCATTTGTAATTTTCAACCAATTCCAATGAAAAATAAATAAATATGAAGAAATTCCACGAACTTTTGGATCAACCCTCGTATGTAGTTTTCTGAATTTTATTCAACTTAATTTTTCTTAACTTTTATCATATACCCATTACATGTACTGTAATTATTCATCAAAAACATCTACGCATTTCAATACTTCTGAGGAATATCAACTAAAGTATGCATGACCTAAATTTAATGTTCAACTTTGTATAAGTGCTTGTGATATTTATTATAACTACATGTATATACAGTACCTCTAGCTGTAGCTTCAGATGACTTCTGATGGACTCAAACAGAAGAAAACAAACTCGAAGAGAGGCCGAGAACAAAGACAGTCTCTCTGACTGCAGCAGCTGGAAAAGTGAGAAATAACTCTCAACAAAAAATGTGTATAGCAAGAACAACAAATTAGTTACTAGCTTAGATGTGAGAAGTGACTGCAAAAAACAAATCATCAAATTCTTTACTTCCAAACTGGCAGACAGGTGTTATACTTTAATCATTGTCAAGAAAAACTTGACTCCTTGATGACATACCAGGAATAGGTGCCGACACATTTCGTCTTTGACCAGGTAAAGGAGGGAATTGTAATGGCCGATATGATCTGCCCCCGACTCTAGAGCTACAGACAGGAGACTGAGTCCCATGTGTATCATCACGTCCGTGTTGTGACGGTCCAGCGGATTGGTTAACGAGATCAGGAAGCGGAACAACTCACGCACACATGGTAAACCGTAGGGTAGGAGAGGACCAGAACCTAAAAATAAACATGAGCAATCAAACACCAATATTATACACAGGATATCTACACATCAGTGTAAATTTTCTAATCCTTTTTACATTCAATAAGCACAATTTCAAATTTAATCAGAGTGAATTAGGAGACTTTTCCAATTTAAATAATCTCTGCTTTCCAATGAGTGAACTTTAATAGGATGTTTGCAGAGAAACTTTTTGAAGGCAAATAAAACATGAAATTTCTGCTTTAAACCAAAGATTGAAATTGACTGTGCATAGAATGAGTATCTACTTGTATATCTTCCATTACCCACACAACTCTTATCTGCTATACAAACAGCCAGTAAGAGTTACCTTCCTTGTGGTGGTGGTGAGGGGTGAACCTGACCCCCTGGGGGTTGACAATCTCGTCCACCACCGTTGATTCCGAGTTCTCGGCAGTACTGTGTACAGACTCGGTGTCTTCTGAGTGTAAGCTGACCCTGTCCATATCTCCACTGGAACCCAGCATATCAGGGCTCTTCTGCTAGAGAAAATAATTAATTATCACTAAACTATATAGACTAATCCTGTCCATGTCTTCATTACTTTCAAAAATTTTACTGTCATGCAAAGAATTTTCTACAAAAAATATAAACATAATCAACTTTTTGATAAATGAAACACATGCAAAATTACAGTAGCAATGTCACACATGAAAACAAAACAGCAAACAAATTAAATAAAATAAAACTTACATGTGATGAGTCTTCTTCCTGAGGAACTGACAGCACAACTTGGGGTGTGGATCCAGAATTTTCTATATTTAAGTTTATATTGGATGACTCCGACTGTAAACTAAAACACTCTTTGTCTATTTCAGTGGAACTGTCATCTATTTGTTCTGAAATCTCTTCAGAAATCTGTGCAGCTTGTTTTTCTTTGTCTGTTGCCTCCTTTTAATAAGAAAAATCACACATCATTAATTACAAATATTAATACAGATTTTAAAAATCACAATTTTCGTATGAACAAATTAAGTAAAAAAAATTGTCATCAGAATGTTTGACACAGAGTTCTGTGATTTTAATCTATATGTAGTCAATGTTAATATTTTTTCCTACTTCTATTAGTTTAAGGTTAGTATCTGATAGATATTCAGTTCTGTAAAGAGCTGTATGCCACTTTGGCAATTAAAAGTTATTCATCAATGAAGAACAAAAGCTGAATATGTGCATTTTAAACTGCTGCAAAATACTATCATTCCCTATATACAAAGACTCATTCAATCAGTCCTTACCTGGAAGCGTTGACTGATGTCAATCACTCCGTCCTCCCCCGGGGTAGCTGGGGTGGTGGCCAGCCTCTCCTTGGGAGCGTGGACGTACTCTATCCCCTCGGACACCACACTGTCGGGGGAGGCTCTTGACCCCCCGATACATCCTCCCTGGAGCTGGACACGTTCTCACCCTCCTGTGTGGTGCCGGCGGTGCTGGGGGTGATGTCCTGCTGTTTGGACTTTGGACGTTTTGGCCGGGGTTTTGGTGACCGCTTTTTCCTCCCCATGCGAGACGGATCCACCCCTCCCGTTCTCATCTTCAGCTGTCAGTGTATTAGGACATTTTAAAATGTTATTTATTATACAATTGTTATCAGTTTTTTCCCCTTAATTCATAAATTTTAATAAACAGATGTCACTCACCAATTGTATCACTAAATTGAAACAGAAGTCAAATTGCTAAAATTTGTCTCTAATATTTTCATTATTTGCAATATCCAGACTTATTACTTATCCTTCATCAGTATACCAATGTTTCTCAGAATTCATAAAAACAGATGTGATTGTTTGTTAATGTAGATTACTATCTTCACATTGTGTTCTCTCTGTCCTGATTATTCTCCTAAGTTTGCCCTGAGAGGTTTGTTTACTATGCTTGTCCTTCCCAAAGTATTTTAATATAGTTAATCATGTTAATAAAACCAACTCTTTCCAAAACATACAATCTGATAATTGTATATGTCTCATTTCAATTTATGTGTAATTATATGATACAATATATTCTTGTACTTTACATCTGCAATATAGAAAGCATATATCAAATTTAAAGAAGCGCCATAATGAAATCTTAAAATTGAGACATTATGGTTAAGTCTGCGGTAAAATTAGATACCCACTATTATACTTTATTATAATTTATCTGCAAATAACTATACTCCAAAACAATATAACAGATTACATGTAAAGTAAAACCAATTCTTTGAACTAATACAAATACAAGTATAATAACTTTGTACTCGGTTTCTCATCCCCCATGTTTCAACTTGTTTTTTAAGGGGGATAACTCATATTTTAGTTGTAATTGCAGAACAGTTGTATGTCCCCAGTTTTCCAATCTGAATGTTTTAAATTGTAGTGTGTACATATGTTTTATGTAAAAAGTTGTATATAATAAAAAAGTTATTATGAATTTTCTTGTTTTTTATTAGTATATAAAATCAAGATCAATGCTTATCAGACAGCTATAATAATGAACAATAACTAGTCTATAAACTTACAAATTGAGATTTTTTAGTCATACTATATGGCAACAATTCTAGTTTAATTTTAAGTCTGACTGCAATGTAGCTCTAAATGTACTCTATCAAAAGTGTGTATATTGAATACTGGCGCTGTCGTTGTAAGATGTAATTACTGATTTATTGAGAGATTCATGATTGACTTATTATCTAAATAAAGCTGTGATACTTTATTAATCAGCCGACAATTTATAAACTGTGCCACAAAGACACGTGTAAAACCATAGAGGAAACCATGTCATCTTAAAGTCATAACACTCCATTCCTAAAGATACATCAACAAATTTTAATGAGTCTTAGTTTCATACATTGAAAGATATGATTAATGCTAAATCTGTAATTAAAATCATCTGAATTTGTGTTAAATGAAAGTTTGAAAATTCTTCATCTCAGATTGTGCAAAAATTAAATTGTCAATGCACATTCCAAATTTAGACCTCTGCAACACATTTCAGGAACATGAAACTTCTATGAAATAAATATATTTATAAAAGTTATGGTAAAACACATGTGTATTTGTTAAGTATGCAGATTAATTAAGTCCATCGGTAAAGGAGATCAATTGGTTCTTCATTTGTTTACGGGTGAATGGATTGAATCCATGCTATGCATGATTCAGTCACATATAAGGTAGATTTTTGGGTGTTTTAAGTTATTCAAAGTTCGCTGATACATTGCAACAGACTAATCCCCTGCCCCACCCACCCCTTCCATTATCAAATCACTTTATTTGAATCTTTTCTTTTGTAGAATGATATGAATTTCAGAAGTTAAACTAAAGACTGTGCTTTGTATACTGTATACACTTCATTAAAGTCTGTTGCACTTGCCCATGCGAGCTCATCCTATATAAAGTGTTTTTGAGTTTAATTTATAAATAATTTATGTTCGTTTGAACTGGTGAATTAGAACGTAAGCATCAACTTTGAGAATCTGATGGAACTAGAATTATAACAGTGAAATATTTCACCCTTAAAAGTTAACAAAAATCTCACAAATGGACATTACTGGAAAGTTCATATATTACAATGTGCATTAAGGTCAGGCAGTCATATCGTCAACAGAAGTAAAATATTATCATGGGTCTACTCTTGTTTTCTAAAAGAAATCAACCAAACTTAAAAAGAATGATATGTCAACTTACAAAACATTCTCCCAGAAATTGAGAAACCTAAGAGCACCTATCCTGAGCAAAAATTTACATATACTGTGCATGTACATAAACTGGTGTATTCAAAATTTAGCGCAATCACTGGGTATTGAGTTGTTGGCTTATTCATGAATTAGAGTTCCCACGTAATGGGAAAAATATCATATTCATAAATGATTTCTTAGCGGTATTCATGTATAACCCTATCTATGTCTGCGCCAAAGCCACTTAAATTTGAAGCCCACTTGTTTAAGTGCACATACAGTAATATTACCTTTTTCATGTTGGCAACCCATTTGGGATCCTCCTTGAACTGTGGCAGTCGTGAGAAAAGCAGCTGAACCATGTCCATCAGTGTATGCTCCGCTGACTTCCTCAGGAGTTCTATGTCACCAATTTGAACTCAAAACTTTATATCAAAGTTTTATTATACCGATATATATTGAAAAGTATGAAAAGTTATCAATTATTTCTTTGATCGGGATCATTTTGCATTAAATTCGTTTACATTGATGTCTACAAGTCGTGTAAGTTTTTGCTCATTTCAAAAATTATATTTGGTTGATAGCGACATACATTGTTATAACTAACGATTACTTTTTCTCTACCCAGTCAAAATCTAACACAGAGTTCAACTCTTTACAGCGTCCGCAAAACCTGAAAAACGATATTTTGAAACACTGAATTTAATTAACGATAAAATTTTGCCATATTCTGTATGGTAATGCAAAACAGACCATGCACAATTTAAAAACATTGTTTTCTCGAATAATTATTATTTTATGCATTTAATTCACTCAAAAAGGAATTTTTGATTAAGAGGTCATTATTTAGCAGTCATTAATTATAATGACCGGGAAATTATATCCCACGTGCAATGATTCCTAGAAAATTAAAATTACCATTTGGAGTCATTGTTGTGTTTTAAAGTTTTCTTACCAGCCAATCAAATTCGAGAATTATCAATAGAGGTATAATAATATGTGTATTCTTTAAAATATTTCCAATTTCAGAATTACATTTTTCTGTGCCTAGAGTATTTGTTTATGTAAAGTGCAACATGGACTACAGTCTAAACAATTTTTAAAAATAGGTACACCATTTCTTACATGCAAAATTTTCATCAGGACCACCTCATCAGATCCTGGATCCGTGCCTACAAATCTGGCATGTGTGACAGCATCTGCAATGTTCTCTATGGCAGCAGGAGCTGTCTCACACGCTGAATCTGAAAAAAAAGTCAAAACTTAACTTTTTGTTATTCAATAAATCAACACTGCACTGGTAGTAGTAAAGGCATAAATATTTAAAGAGGGGTCTAGCTAATTGCTGAAAGCAGTCTAAAATAGGTTTGGGAATACTATGTTTAACACATAATAAATGACAGTTTTAAATAATTACATGAACAAAATGTTTTCTTACTCCAGTCCTTTTTTTTCTTATCTTTGATTAAAATTACAATTGTTTCAGGCTTGATCTTTTAATATTGTAATATTTCAAGCAACATTAAAGTATTTTTAATTTATTTTTTCTGATAAACAGCTTTTATCCATTTTCCAAAATGTCTTATCTTCATATAATTAATTTCACAAAGTTTTAGTCAAAAAGATCAATAATTCTCAAAAGTGTTTCCAAATCTTTATTTTTCAAAACAAAAAATAATCCAAAACAAAGTATAAAAGAGATTCTAATTAAAAAGACCAATGGGAAACAAAATGACAGACAGAAAAATTCCAACGGACTGACTATGCCAAATAATAATAAATCCTAGCAGTGTATGAATAATGACAACATATTGCAAAATGCATAAAAACTTTAAGCAAATATATTGGATTTCAGCTGATTTGAACATTCTTAACATCTCGTATTCATCAATTCTACAAGGATATCTGGTCATGTAATTCTTTAAACAAACACAATACACAATTTTTTCTCTCTAATTGATAAAGATAAAGAAAGGTATTTACCCACTAAACCATAGGACAAGAATTTGTTGACTGAAGTCAGAGCTAGGCCTGTGATTGGTCCAGTTGTATCCTCAGATCTGATCACTTCCAGGAATGGACCCAGAAATGCATTAGGTTCAATCTCATCCAAATCTGCAGAAATTACAAGTAAAGCAACTATACACGAGGGGAAAATGTACAAACTTTAAAATCTGTAATTTTTTGTTCATTTCAAAGGACAAATTTTGATGACAAAAAGTAAATTATTAAATTTCCTCAGATTCACTGGGAAAAAATACAAATAAGGCCTTCAAAAGTGACTGTTTGACTGATATGTCAACTACAAGGAATACAAACCTGATATGTTATTCAAAATGTCTTTTAGTTGAGAAAAACTACTCAATAGGGGGTCATTTTCTTCATCCTAAAATAAAAAATTTAACATGAAGATTATCAGATAAAATCAAGATGCTTTTAAAATATTGATGAAAAACACTGAACTAAATCATTCTTTAATTTAAACTTATATTGATATTTCTCATTCTGATCAATAAATCTCATAAAATTTGCATCCATCTAAAATTCTATAAAACAAAAAAATTATATATTTTTTATACATAATTTTTCTTTTAGTTTATGTTAAAAAAATCAAGGCTTTTCGTTGTCTTGCTCCATCTCCCTATCATTATAGATCATGTTTAAAATACACAATTGTACTATAGCCTATGTACATGTAGTCTAACTGTGTACAAGAGTAGCATACTGTAAAATCACTTATTTTCATCAATGTTTAATTTTCATTGTTTCTGAGATATGGAGAGACCCATGAATTATGACCACCACCAAATGTAAACTTTCAAATGCATTTCTATTAAATATTTTCCAACCACAAAATCAAATCCCCACAAGCCAATATTTTTTCGACAAGCCTTGAAAATTTGACCCCTGGAAAATATGTGATTTTACACAATTGAAAATTGTTTACAGACATAAGCTGTATGGTCAATGAGGGAGTAACAGACCTGCTGTGTGTGGTTCACCCAGCGAGAGCTTCTCTTCATGGCAGTGACCACCAAACTGATCTCTCCCTGGATAATGTAGATGCCATTCTGTGGCCTACCCATCCTGAAAAAAAAGATCACATCACATGAAAAATACAGAACTACATCAACAGTGCTGGGACAATATTGAAATTTACTACAAATCTTGGTGGCACTGTTTACTGAAACCTTTTTTTACCAGCAATAACTGTGGCATGGTGTATCTTGACTTAGTTTTCATAGCAGTAAGAAACTTTTTATATCATTTAAAAATCAATTTATAATTTAGGCAAAATTACCAATTTGGGCAGTATTCTCTGAGTTTTAAACCCATACTCTGCTATCTTGATTACTTACTTGAGCTAAATAAGCAGAGGTGACAAATAAACAGGGAATACACTGTACATACTCCTGCTATGCACCCTGATCCTACCTGTTTTTTTTTTCAGGGATTCGTGCTCATGATTCAAACTGGTTATAATATTTATTGGTTAAATCACTTTAAGTTTGTTGATTTTACCTATTTCATTTTATCTGTGAATATAAACTCATACTTTCCTATCTATCTGACAGTCTGATACCATGAATATTTTGTTCTCTATAAGATTATAAAAAATACTCATAAAATTTAATATGTTGTTCTTTATGAAATTCAAAAAAGATTTTGTTAAATCCACATGATTTTACAATGTTTGCCTGAGGTAAGAAAAGCGAGACCAATCGTGGGTTTCCGATGATGCACTTACAGGGGTCCTATTGTTCATGAAAGACAGATGTGAAAGAATTTTTCCAATATCCTCATGAAAAAATTTAATACCCTTTTATGACCCCAACCTATCGCAGAAGGCCATGTATTGAACAAACTAGAGTTTTCACTACCTGTGGATATATATAAATGGTCCTGCTATACTTGAGAAAAAGATTTTTAAACATTATTTCCTATAAATTTATAACCATCTAAAATTGTCATCTCCTCTTTGGGGCCACCCTTCCTCTAAGGGTCATGATATGAACCTAAGAATTCACAATACTTGGAGATGCTCAGGGCCATAGTCTGTGTGGAGGCCAGGCTCCCCTCCCACTTTCTTGCCTGGCTCCACCCCATTTTTGTTGCTGTGTAGTCAAAATTTATAAATTTTAGTATTTGGTTCTGGAGGGCTAAAATTTAGACAAAAGAATTTGAAATACCTTGGGATGATAAGCATATCAGTAGGAAAGGCATGTAATAGACAAACTTGAATCTGCAAAACCTGGGGATATATTCAAACATATATTGATAACCATGGTCCTCTTGTTCTTGGAAGATATAATTCCTATGTAAAACTTTGCTCCTCACTACAAGCTCATAGAACAATGCCTATACGAAGAGAACATTTGGACTTTGTACATTGATCCAAACACAATTTTGTGTTTGTATGCAGTTACCTGTCATCCCATAATCCTAAGTGAAGTGCATCTCACCTCAAACTACGTTATTGCAGGAACAAGACATTTTAAAGAAAAGATAAACTTGCCTTGATTTCAATGGACATATAGCAGAGGAATAGATGATTAAATGTTTTTGATTCAAACTTGCACTGTTCAAACTTTGATTTGGTAATGCGACATATATATCATATAAATATATATAAATCATTATCTGACGTGGATATTCCAAACAATAAAAATACGATTGTCTGTCTTTCAAAAAAAACATTGACAAGTTCGATATTTCAGTTGCAAATACATTTATTCATTGGTTGAACCCATTTGTCAGGAGCTGTGCGTTTCTAAAAGAAATCAATGAAATTACGTTGCATTTTTCAGTAAAAATCTGTAAGAAAGTGCCCATTTCTAAGGGAGAAAAAAATTTGTTTGATCCACCCATTCATTTCAATATTCATGCATCTCTTAGACACAAATCTTAATTTTCTTTCGGGAAAATGTCATCAAAAAATCTTTGTAATTAACCAATTACGGCTTTGATTAATCAACAGATAAAATGTGCATTAGTAAAAAGACTATAATTTCTGACATCGGACGAAAACCACGGAGGGAATTCCGTTAAATTAATTATTCTGGGTATTTTCACTACAGTTGTGCTTGAAAGGTATTTTTCCAAGTGTAGCAACCGAAAATAATGTTCTACAGCATGGTATCTGCACGGGAAACAGATTGAGAAAAATAGGTCGAAAATACAATACGGTCGAAAATAGGATACGAGACGATAAAATGGCATTTTTAAAAGCAGCGGTCCTAAAAGCAGTACCCTACGTTACATCACAATCATGTAGCAGCAATCTGGGAATGACAAACATATGTGCTCTTATAAAATAAACAAAAGCAAAAAACTACCAGTGCCACATAGCTCCCAAAACATTCAAATTCTGGTTGTACTACATTAAAACTGAAACACGATTTTAAGAAGCATTTCTTAATGACCGAAAGCTACCTTAATGATTGGTTGGACTCCCCCAACGATGTGAGAATGAGTTTCACACAAACCAGGCAAAAAAAATCGATTTTTGTACAGAAATCTTTATCCTTGCGATTTCATTGCTTCGTCAAAAATTTACAGCTACAGCATACTGATACATATATGAGAAATTTTCATAATTACTGCTAATGTCAGATTTGTTGAGGAGATCAAAATGACGTGTAGAGGGTTGACATTCTTATCTTACAATAAAGGAGAGCTTGCAAAGGGACATAACCCGTTTTTTACCCAAAGCGCTGTGCAAAAATTATTTCAAAACTGAACCACCTATCAGAGACCTATGTAGGCACCTGTTAATACAACAGAGTCATTGAATATTTCTGGGAAAAAAACTGTCGGTATTGTATACCATAGTTTTTTTTTTATCGTTAATTATTTCCCAGGAAGCACAAATATCTTATTGTATTAAATTTCAGAAAATTTTATTTAATATAAGTGAAAGAAATTCAACAATCAATGATTTTAAAATCATGTGTTTAAAACATTTTTTTCTGCCTCAAAAAAAAAAATTCAAAATATTTTTAAAAAATGTTTTCAAAAGATTGTGGTTACAATTTAAAGAAATTTATTGTTTTTTTTATAGTTAAAGATAAAATTAACCTCTTTCTGTTCAATCTTCATTGAACTCTTTTGTTCACTACATATTATTATTAACTTATGAACTGTTGACATTAAATGTTTCTCAATATGATAGAAACAATATAATAGAAGAAATAAAGAATGTCTGTCTGTCTGTCATGTTTTGAAAATCTTTAAAACATGAGATAACAAGATGTTATCACCAATATCACACTATATTTCATAAATACCTCTATATTTCATAAATACCTGTTTGTGCCCCCGTATGGCAACATAGCAAAGATTAAACTTTTCTTCAATGCAAATTTAATACATTGTATATTGGTACCAAAAGGAGGATATTCTCACTGGAAATACAATTGTGAAATATGAAAATAGGCCAAGGTTAAAGTTTTTTTATTAGTACAAAAATCTTCAAGGTCAAGGTCATTGGTATCCAATGAAAGGTCTTGCCACAAAAAATATATATGTAAAGTATGGAAGCCCTAGCCCTAACCGTTCAGAAGTTATGACCAAGGTTAAAAAATTTTAAAAGCAGGTCAAACTCCAAGGTCAAGGTCAAAGGTTTTGCTATGAAAATAAAAGGTCTTGTCACAAGGATTGAATATTTAAAATATGAAAGCACTAGCCCTTACCCTTTAAAAGTAATGGTTAAGGTTTGCTTTTTAAAAGTAGGTCAAACTCTAAGGTCAAGGTCAAAGGGTCAAAGTTCTTGGTATCCAAAAAAAGGGTCTTTCCACAAGGATTACATAAGTGAAGTATGAGAGGCACTAGCTCTTACCGTTCAAAAGTTATGATAAAAGTTAAAAGTTTTTGCACAAGTACAAAAATCTCCAAGGTCACGGTCAAAAGGACAGAGTAATTAGTATCCCATGAAAGGTCTTGCCACATAGAATACATCTGTATAGTATGGAAGCCCTAGCTTTAACCGTTCAGAAATTATGGCAAGGTTAAAAATTTTTAAAAGAGTGTCAAACTCCAAGGTCAAGGTCACAGGGTCAAAGGTCTTGCTATGAACTAAAAGGTCTTGTCACAAGGATTACATATATAAAGGATTAAAGCACTAGCCCTAACCCTTTAAAAGTTATGGTCAAGGTTTGCTTTTTAAAAGTAGGTCAAACTCCAAGGTCAAAGGGTCAAAGTTCTTGGTATCCAATGAAGGGTCTTTTCTTAAAAATTACATATGTGAAGTATGAAAGCCCTATCACTTACCGTTCAAAAGTTATGGCCAAGGTTAAAGTTTTTTCACAAGAACAGAAATCTCCAAGGTCAAGGTCAAAAGGTCAAGGTTGTTGGTATCCAATGAAAGGTCTTTCCAGAAAAATACATATCTTAAGTATACATGCCCTGGTATCTACTGTTCAAAAGATATGGACAAAGTAAAAGTTTGGAATTTTTGTGTAAAAGTGGGTCAAACTCCAAGGTCAAGGTCAATAGGTCAAATTTGGAAGTATCCAAAGAAAGATCTTGTCAATAGGAATACACATGTGAAATATGAAAGTCATAGCTTCACTAAATCAAAAGTTATGGACAAGGTTAAAGTTTTTGCGGACAAACAGACAAACAGACAGACGGACGTTTACGTTTACTTCGTTCACGGGGGCATAGAAAAATATGTTACGTCATTTAAAACCTGAATATATAATGCCATATTTCTATAAGAACACGAAGTTATATTTTCAAAACGTTCAAAACGAAGTTTCAGTGGTATATAGTTTTTGTCGTGTACATCCATCTGTCTGTCTGTCTGTCTGTCTCTCTGTTTGTCTGTTTGTCCGCAAAAACTTAAACCTTGCCCATAACTTTTGATTTAGTGGAGCTATGGCATTCATATTTCACAGGTGTATTTCTTGTGACAAGACCTTTTTTTGGGTATCACCAAATTTGACCTTTTGACCTTGACTTTGGAGATTGACCCACTTTTACACAAAAAATTTGAACTTTAACTTTGGCCATATCTATTGAACAGTAGATAACAGGACATTTAAACTTGACATATTCTTTGTATAAAGATCTTTCATTGGATACCAACAACTTTTTACCTTTCGACCTTGACCTTTGACATTTCTGTACCTTGGTAATAAAAATACTCTTGAGCTCGTACTTGAAAGTTCACCAAACTCGAGTTTTTTTTTTTGTTTTGTTTTTTGTTTGTTTGTTTTGTTTTGTTTTTTAATTTAATTATGTATAATTCTCATAAGCAAGTCCTATACAAAACTCGGTTATAACGAAGTCACTGGGACTTATGTGAAATTACTTTGCTATATTCGTAATATTTATTCGTTGTATTCGTATAGCTGGGAATCCAAGATAACTTCGCTATATCCGTGAATTCGCAATCCGTGTTCCTACTAAACGAGTTTTACTTCGTCTGTATCTTTTATTATATTTATATCCAATATCGTGAAATTAACAGTCATCATTAATATGACCCTCAGTGGGTAATGTCTCAAATCAATAAATGTATAAATAATTTTTCTCCCTTATTACAGCATATCCAAAATCACGAAATTAATTAACAGTCATCATAAACCCGATCCGCAGTGCATGGGTAATGTCTAAAATTGATACATTGTAAATGTCTATAGATATGTTTTCTCCATATAAAATTATATCAAAAAAACATCGTAACATTAATTTATAAATCCACCCCGCAATCACAGGCGCTTGACGTTTTTAACCTTTCTTTTCATGAATAACAAGATGTGTTTGTGAAACACTGATGCCCCCGTATGGCAACAAAGCAAAGTTTAAACTTTTCTTAAATGCAAATTTAATTAATTGGTACCAAAAGTAGGGTATTCTCACTTGAAAAACAATTGTGAAATTTGAAAGTAGGCCAATGTTAAAGTTTGTTCAATAAGTACAAAGATGTCCAAGGTCAAGGTCAAAAAGTCAAGGTAATTGGTATCCAGTGAAAGGTCTTGCCACATAGAATACTTATGTAGAGTATGGAAGCCCTAGCCCTAACCGTTCAGAAGTTATGGCCAAGGTTAATTTTTTTAAAAGTAGGTCAAACTCCAAGGTCAAAGGGTCAAAGTTTTTGTTATCAAATGAAAGGTCTTGTCATAAGGATTAAATATGTAAAGTATGAAAGCAGTAGCCCTAACCCTTTAAAAAATATGGTCAAGGTTTGCTTTTTTAAAGTAGGTCAAACTCAAAGGTCAAGGTCAAAAGGTCAAAGTTCTTGGTATCCAATGAAGGGTCTTCTCACAAGGATTACATATATGAAGTATGAAAGCACTATCCCTTACCGTTCAAAAGTTATGGCCAAGGTTAAAGTTTTTTCACAAGTACAGAAATCTCCAAGGTCAAGGTCAAAGGGTCAAAGTTCTTGGTATCCGATGAAGGGTCTTTCAACAAAGAATACATATGTGAAGTATAAATGTCCTGGTATCTACTGTTCAAAAGATATGGCCAAAGTAAAAGTTTAAAAAAATTTCATGTAAAAGTGGGTCAAACTCCAAGGTCAAGGTCAAAAGGTCAAATTTGGTGGTATCCAAAGACAGATCTTGTCACAAAGAATGCACATTTGAAATATGAAAGTCATGGCTCCACTAAATCAAAAGTTATTGGCAAGGTTAGAGTTTTTGCGGACAAACAGACAGACAGATAGACGGACGGACACGACAAAAACTATATACCCCCGAAACTTCGTTTACGGGGGCATAAAAATGTCCCCTATGCCGTAATAATTATGGTATAATAGCCCTAGGGGATATTCTCAGATATTCTCATTCATGAAAAGAATAATTAAAGGTTAAAAACGTCAAAAACCTGTGTCCGCAGTGCACAATGTCTATATTGACGTGTTCTTATTTCAATAGAACCAGTCAAGTTACTTAAGATATGTTTGTATAAAATAACAATTACTAAGGTGAGATATCAGCTAGAGTATACTTTTCTTCACTATTTTCTTTTGGTACCGATATAAGTAAGTAAGTAAATGGTTCATTATAGTGACATGCGTTATGTACAACTACAACAACTGTCAGCAAATATACATATAATAGGAATTTAAACACCCGGCCCATCGGGCCTATATGTCACTTTTAACAATATAACATTCATTAAGGGTACAAAGATATTACGCATTGGGTTTATTATAAATAATAATAGACTGTCTGTAAGTATATGCTGAATATATGAATTTTCCGATCTGTCTTGGGAAATTTACTAAAAGAAATTTGGATTTGTCTAAATCTGACATTTTGATATCAAATGAAGTTGGGTTAAATCCAATACTGGTAAAAAAGATTGCTCTAAGATTTGAATATGATGTACAATGAAGCAAAAAGTGGCATTCAACTTCTGCACTATTTGAAGAACATAGAGTACAGAGTCTGTCTGATAGAGCCTCCCCCTTATACCGTCCTGTTTCTATTCTTATACGTGACACACCGCATCTAAATTGAGCAAGTATAGAACGATGACACTTTGGGATATCCATTGTTACATATTTCTCGGTTTGAAAATCAGATTTTACGGTGTAAAGACGAATAATGACCCCCATCGAATAATGACCGGGGGTCATTTTTCGACAGCGAAAAATGACCCCCGGTCATTATTCGACGTAGAAAAATGACCCTTTTGCCCGTAGAAAAAGCTTCATCACCCTAAAAGTTTGCAGAACCCACGTGAAGAAAAATGACCCCCTGTAGATTAATGCTAAAAATTTTAGGGGGTGAAAAAAAAATTTAATAAAGAAGCATATTGGCCAAAATGCTCACCTGAGCTTATTGGGAATAAACTGATGATATGTTGATCTCATAACATTATACAATTATAGCTATATTTTAAGGTCAATGCAATGATTCAGAATCTAAAGGAGTAAAAGATTTATCAAGCCTTAAGGGTTAGGTAAACATTGTTTTTTGATGGTGGAAATCATCGAACTGACAGAAAAAAATCAGCAGTATTATATATATTATTATATCCTCCGCTTGAAAAGCGGGAGGGGATATAGTGATCGGGATGTCCGTCCGTCCGTCTGTTACGCTTTGAGGTATCCATCTCTTATCCGCAAATCCTCATATATAAAAAGATGTGTTTGTGAAACAGCTATGCCCCTGTATGGCAACATAGTGAAGATTAATCTTTTCTTAAATGCAATTTAAATATATTGATACCCAAAGTAGGGTCTTCTCACAAGAAATACAACTGCAAAATAGGAAAGCCCTAGCACCACTTGTTCAAAAGTAATGGCTAAGGATAAGTTTTTGAAAGGTAGGTCAAACTCAAAGGTCAAAGTTGATGGTTTCTTAAGAAAATGTTTAATGTAACAAGGATTACATATGTGAAGTATGAATACCCTACCCCTTACCGTTCAAAAGTTATGACCAAGGTAAAAAAAATCATAAGTACGGAAATCTCCAAGGTCAAGGTCAAAAGGTCAAAGTTTTTAGTATCCAATAAAAGGTAATGCCAAAAAACTACATATTTGAAGTATGAGAGTACTAGTATCTACCGTTTGAAAGTTATGGCCAAAGTAAAAATTTGGCATTTTTGTGTAAAATGGGACAAACTCCAAGGTAAAGGTCAAAAGGTCAAATTTGGTAGTACCCAAAGTAAGGTCTTGTCACAAGGAATACACATATTAAATATGAAAGTCATAGCTCCAATAAATGAAAAATTATGGTCAAGGTTAAGGTTTTTGCGGACAAACAAACCACCAGATAGACAGATTGACATACAGACGGACACGATAAAACTATATACCCCCGAATCTTCGATTACGGGGACATAAAAAGAAATGGTCTTCAATTAACTTTTCATATTATGATACATTATAAAGAAGACGTTACAACAATAAAAATGTTTGTTCTGATTTTCATATTAAATTCTCTGAAAAATATACTCAGAACTGAGTAAAAGGGTGGAGTAAATCAAGAATTAAGGTAGAACCTATGTCGGAAAAGTCTTTGTCACAAGATTTTCAAACTTTTCAAAATGATAAATTAGTACTTGATTATCAATCAGTTAAAATATCATGATATGTTTCCTTGTTTTTTAATCTAGAACAAGCTGTGAAACTTGGTATGGTATTTACATACTGCGACTTCACATTTCAAATATTTTTAGGGGTACTTGTCATAAAGGGAGTATGAAAAATCACAAAAATACTTCTTCAAACATCGTCGTTTATAAACTTTATTAACTGAATATTTTATCAAGAATAATTTCTTTTTTATTCAATTAGCATAAAAGATAAGTCCACTATTAAAAAAAAAATAGTCAAATGAACTCTATTACTTTTAGTAAATTATGCACCCTACATTTGTAAATATTTTTTAGAAGTCTTTGTCACAATATTTTCAATCTTTAATATGATGAAGAACATAGCCAAATGATTACAAAAAGTGATTAAAATATATACCTTTTCCCCTCTAACTAATGCTTTAATCATGGCGAAGTAAATTATGATATGATAGTACTTGTGTGAAGGCTTAACTTCATTTCAATATTTTATCTAGAGCCTCTTTCAGAATTATTGAAAGGTATAGAGTTTTATTTATATTTTTGCTTTTCATTTATTATTATTTTTTTTGTTTTGATTTAACGTAATGTTCTTTGGGGGGGGGGGGGGATAAAAATTTCCTCCTCTTTCATTGTCAAATAGGATTTGCCAAACTTAAACAAGCTAAAAGTTGAAATGACGGAAAATTTTATTTTTCCTATAAAAGAGTATTTAAACCTGATTTTTGCATGGTTTGATTTCTCAAAACAAGTGGAATATCATTCTTTAAGCAACCATTAATAGGAGGAATATTAAAAAAAAAATTATTTACTTGACAATTAAAGAATCTCTTTTCAAACACAATTTTAGTATTGAAAGACTACGTGAATCTCTTAATTATTTCATACGACTTTTTGTATTTTTCTGGTTACAGAAAATGCATAAAATTAGTTTCTCTGTAAAAAAGATATCATAGAGCGTATAATTTGTATCACTTTAAAGGGGGTCATTTTTCAATGGGGGTCATTATTTTATAGGACTAACATATAAAATAATGACCCCCTAGGACTTTTTTTCTACAAAAAATGATTTTTTTCTACGGGTGGGGGTCAATTTTTGTCGTTGAAAAATGACCCCCCGGTCATTATTCGATGGGGGTCATTATTCGTCTTTACAACGGCTCGGTAAGTTCTAAGTTTTGGGACGTTTTGGAGATCTTCATTCCATGCGTTTAAAAATTTTCGACGAAGTTTTTCTTCCACTATGGTTAAGTTTTACCAAATTTTAAAGTTGGCTATAACTTTTGAACAGTTGGTGCCAGGGCTTTCATACTTTACTTATGTTTTCTTCTCAGAAAATATCTTGGGTAAAAAAAAATGTTGATCCTGATTTTGGAATTTGACCTACTTTTGAACGTTGGTCACAGGTGCTTAGGTTCGACCTACTTTTGAACCTTGTATATAAACTTTTGAGCAATTGGTGCTAAGGCTTTTATGTTTCACAAATGTCGTTTCTAGTATTTTAGAAGTTCTCTATTCAGCATAGACCGACATTTTCACTCACCCACACAAGCAAAATCTCATCTAAAAATAAAAAAGTAACATAAGTAACATGTGAATATGAAACTTCTGGATTTTGGCTTTGAAATTTCACTGAATGAAAATTTTTATACAGTTGTTTTGCGTGTTGTATCATTCATAGAATTTTCGATACTTGTTCTGCACACAAAAATTTGGAAGAATATTTCTTAATTTGATTTAATGTGGCTCCAGCATGTTTATTTCAGCTAGCAGCTGTACGATTTTCAAATGCAAACACTGAACAGTTTCCCCCTTGTACATGTAACAACCATTATATAGCTCTTTTATAAATAACATAAGGAAAATTTTGCTCTACATCACCGCTTTACTAGCAGCCTCTGAAACACAGTAAATGTATAGTCAACGAGGTTAAGATGTACTAACAATGGACTTAGATCGATTAGTACACGTACCCTCGTCTTTGATCTACATGTAGTAACTTATCACCATGGTACCTGAAATATTTCTAACAATATCCAAAATCTAGGTAATTCTGTCAAGGGCGGGCTCTTATGGCGAACGAATGTGTTATTCTGGTAAAAAAACGACATGCTGTTTTTTTTTTTTTTTTGATGAGAAAACGTAGAGTTGGCGTTTTTAGATGACCATGCAAACATTATGATATCTCTAAAAATTAATAGTAAGACATATAATACTGGGGGTCAAAGTATTAAATCTTCATTTTTTTAAGTTGATTGTCTTCGCGCCTTTGCCGACCGTAGTTCTTAACTTTTTAAATAAAAATAATACCCAGAAAAATGAGTGCGAAAGATTACTGATTCGCTTTTACAAGATTAAAAAAGATGTATTCTATTTACTTTACTATCGTCCGTCCAGGCCATATATAATTAGTGTTATTGTATTCGATCACATGACTGAAAGTAGAAGGCGGAAGGGGGTGGAGAGCTTTTGTATCTTTGAAGATTTTAAAATTCAAAGCTAAATACTAGTATATATTATATTTTTCATCCGCTTTTACAACCCAATTTTATTCGAACATTACTACAACATCTTGATTTCACTGTACGATAACTCGAACATTACCACATCACCTCGATATCACTGTACGATAATTCGAACATTACCACAACACATCGATTTCACTTTACGATAATTCGAACATTACCACAACACCACGATATCACTGTACGCAATTCGAACATAACAACACCTCGATTTCACTGTACGATAATTCGAACATACACTGTAACAACACCTCGATTTCACTGTACGATAATTCGAACATTACCACAATACCTCGATATCACTGTACGATAATTCGAACATTACCATAACACCTCGATATCACTGTACGATAATTCGAACATAACAACACCTCGATTTCACTGTACGATAATTCGAACATTACCACAATACCTCGATATCACTGTACGATAATTCGAACATTACCATAACACCTCGATATCACTGTACGATAATTCGAACATTACCACAACACCCCGATATCACTGTACGATAATTCGAACATTACCACAACACCCCGATATCACTGTACGATAACTCAGAGTGAGAGGAGATAACCAGCCTTTCAATGAAGAATGGACATTAATCTTCAACAGTATATTCTGATCAAAATCTGCCATCGTCAGTAAAAAACAGTGTAGAGGTACTGTGAGAAATGAACTCATTATAAATGTTTGGATAAGGAGGGGAGGGGCTTCCAGGTTATAGGTGCCTGGTCAGGCAAAAAAAAAAAATTAAATTAAATTAAGGTTTCCAGATCTTCTGATTTATTCAATAAAATATGTTCAAAAACAATTTATTCGTCGGTTTTTGCATACTTTATTTTTTCTGTCAAATTTAACAACGACTGATAACAACATAGACTATAAATAAATTAACAATATATGAGCTCCTTATTTTTCTAAAAGAGCTCCTCATTGAGTATAAGTAGAATAAAAATTCATCAAAAACCCATTCTGCAAAATACTGCCTCGTTGTAGAGTTTCCATGCACCAACAAATGAGTAACCATATGTTCCCCTGCCTTCTCATTTCACTCGCATCCGCACTCCTCAGCCACCATGTTCTTATGGTGTTTAACAAGAATCTGGTCATCTTCAAAATAAAGAATGCTTAATGGACTTAAAGTCTTTGGTACACAGCACGGTAGCGGAAAGTTTCCTTTTGCCGATTGTCGCATTAGACTCTGCATCATTGCATGGTTTGTTACTGCTCTTTGCTGCGTCACACTGGTGGAACAAATTCCTTTACACACCCTTGCGTTGTAAGTCTTTGGAAAAATAATATATTGTCCCCAGCCAAGGTTTGAAAAGCTTATACGCATGTTGGACAAGTGGCAGTCCCTCCTCCGTCGACGGGCTGCTCTTTTGTTTCGTGAATGGTGTTCATCAGTTATCTCCTCAGAAACATTACTTATTTTTGATAGTTTGTTCAACTGTGTTCTGTCATTTGAAAATATCAGTAATATACTATCATCTCTTGAGACTTTATTTTGTTTCACCTCTACATGCAAGTCTTTCTCGATTTTTGATATCCAAGGTCGAACGAAGGCTGTGATATCGTAACTATTAGATGCACTGCACTGAAATGTTCGAATGGTTTTATTCATACGCTTTATTTCTATTTTCAACCATCTCCTGCGAAATGTGTGAGTATTAAACCGAAGTTCCACGTGGTGCACATCATCGGTTGGTGGAAGTGCCCGGATATTGAAAACATCATCTAAAGAAAAAAGAACTTCATGAGTCATCCAAAGAATTTCGAAGCAAGCATCTATACATTCTAAACAAGATGTATTTTTTAACAGAGCTGCCATATACTCGGTTATGACCATGGTTTATTCAAAATGTCATTGGCTGAATCATTCAGAGGAACAAATAACATTTTGTATAACATAACTTGCCTACGTCACAATGAGTTACGTCAAAAATGTATTACTCCGCTTGACGTTACTTTTAAAATATTACTCAATTTGAAGCCTTTTTCCGGGGGAAATATTGTCTCATTGTCTACACTCAAATTAAATTATAAGGAATGAAGCTAATTTCAACCTATGTTATCCGATATAACAAAACTTTCTGTTTCGCGGTTTATAAAGCGTAAACTGCCCCAAGTTATGTTATATCGGATAACATAAGTTGAAAGAAGCTTCATTCCTTAAATACTTGTAAAAAGATATTTTAAAAAAAAAAAATAATAAAAATTTTACTGCATTTGCTTATGAATTGGATTCATTGATGCCATAACGTCAATGATTAATGATAAGAAATTATTGTCATCAAAATGATGATGTAGGGCTCTCAAGGTGAACCACGTGCTGATACCCTAGATCTTTGTCGTGATAATGCCTATGATTTCTGCAGAGTAGGTTATGCTGCACCATGTGCACGGCGCGGTGCAAAATGTAGAAAAATAATTCTTGTGTCATTCGTAGGTGTAGCATATCCAAATCAATTTTTACTTGTTGAATTTTTTTCAATTTTTATTCACCATGCACTTTTATCACGTCGTTTTTATCCGGAAAATCATGACGATTGACTTTCGTATCTCACACACTCCCAAGATGGGGAGTATCTATTGTAAAGTCTTTTTATTTAAGCATGAATTATCAATTATCGGATGCGAAATGATAATGTAATTGAAACATGATAACAGCGATTAAAACTTAGCTTAAAGCAAGTTTTTAAAATATTTTACTCATGATTTTGTTCATGTTATCCTTTAAAAATTATTTTACTGAACTAATAAAAAAATAACATCTCATTTCCCCATATGCACTTTCTAACACAACCACCAATAGATCGGCCGCTGCTGCGGCCGATAATAACTTTTACAACAAATCAATGTAATTATTAAAAAAAAATGGAAACCCCATAAATAGGGTTAAAATGACGAAAAAATAAACCAGCAATACCAGACTGTCCATAAACAAGTCCAACTACCAGGTCTCGACTATGGATGAATCAAAAGTTGTTTTGCATTTAATAACAGATGGTCATTCATCTTTTAGATAGGATAAACACGTCAATAAAAGGTTTTACTCTACCTTTCCATAATTGTCGTTATTTTTGAATAAGTAAGGCAGCACTTGGTCAATAACTATATTTACAGCTACTTACATGTAACTTGAACTAATTATGTTGAAGTCGCCAATTACGGGTTGTCTTAGCTTAAAGCTATGAATGCTACGATTTGCGTCAGTTAAGAAAAACCACTGTTCATTTATTGGCCATTCTTTATTATCAGTTACAACATATTGAAAATCAACATTAACGTTTTTATTCACTGCAGCAAGGATTACATAAAAGATGTAGGTGTAAACAACTTAGCACTTGTCATCGGTTAAAACTCGGAACTTATTCACAGGTTCATATACTGTACTAGTACGTGGGGGGTATCGACTTATCAATTTCAATAAACCATGAATTATCAGTCAAAAGCACACAAGATTTTGATAATTTGTTGAATAAAGATGAATTAAAATATTTGATAACAATACTGGAAAACATATTCGAAATAACTATTTACTTAGAATTGTATAAAAGTATTCTCCAACGGGAAATTAAAAATGTAAAATTAAATTTTAAAAAGAAGACATTTTATACCTATCCATTTGTAACTAGCATGACTAGGTTAGAGAGGATTAAGTACAAATGTGCGGTGGGTGTGGGATGGGTGTGGGGTAGGTGGGTCGCTTGGCTGTACATGTAAGTGAATGGATGCGTGTGTAACGCAAGTAACAATTCTTATCAGTATCCATATACTCTTTATCTATCATTACAAACTACTTGCCATGACTCTCATAAAAACAGACTCAAGTTAATTATTTTATTGAAAACAAGCTAATTCAGAGAATTCGTGTCCCCCGCTTAGGGAAAAAGTCGGCTCCCCCTGACTGAATCTGTAGAATTATTAAATGTATACATGTATACTGAAGGAAATAAAATACATGTATGTCAATATGCATATAAAGATTTGATTGCTTATTCTTTATTACGTGTATAGAAGATTTTTTCATATGGAATATTTATCACACTGTAATGATGATTTTATAACCTCATAAATTTTTCATTTCACATGCTGAATACTATCATTTAGTAAAAAAAAAAAAAGTATTTTTTTAAAAAAAAAAAAAAAAAAAAAAAGAACGGTCCGACCGAGATTCGATCCCGGGACCTCTCACATTTGAAGCGAGAGACATAACCAATAGACCACGCAGTCGCTTTACCCGGTGAGAAGTACATGCAGAACTGAAGTCACATACATGTATATATTCATGTTTTCATGTTCGGTATTCTCAAAATTTTACACAATCCATGGTGTTTGATTTATTTAGCCTTTATTAAACAGTTCTAATAGATGTAATAAGAACATAAAGTTCGCCGAGCACCTGTTTTATACGCAATAACTCTCCTCATGCCCCTGCGCTAAAAATAGCGACATATAATACTATAAATACTAATAAAACAAACGGGGCGGGGCACTTTGAGAGGGGCGAGAGACGTCCTAGGGAGTTTTGGTATAAAATTACATTGCATCAGCTCAAAATCTTCTTGAAATATCGCCCGGAAATGATAGTGTTACACACAGACAGAATGTATAAATTTACGACCTTGAACTTTGACCTTTTGACCTCAAAATCAATAGGGGTCTTCTTTAGGCCACAGAGAGTTGTTATGTAAAATTTCATTGCAATAGCTCAAATGGTTCTAGAGATATCGTGTGGAAACGAAAGTGTTTTAACAGACAGAATTTGCTTATTTATGACCTTGACCTTTGACCTTTTGACCTCAAAATCAATAGGGGTCTTCTTTAGTCCATAGGGAGTTACTATGCTAAATATCATTGCAAAAGCTCAAAGGGTTCTCGAGATATCGTGTGGAAACGAAAGCGTTACAGACAGACAGAAAGACGGACGGACGGACGGACGGACGGACGGACGGACAAACCCAAATTAATATCCCCCACTTTTCAAGCGGGGGACAAAAAAGGCACATGACATTTATGAAGTCCTACAAAAGATTGCTAAGACTGTGTATTGTAATACGAGCCCGGAAGTTTACGTACGGTGGCTTTGACATAGATTAATAAGATTACAATTTAGAGGTATAAGATTTAGATTGTATATACAATCGCACGATTTAAGGCCGGATTGATGACAATGAAAGCAATAAGGCGGCGAGTGGACAGGTCAAAGATTACGAGACGACTGATTAGCCCACTCTGAGTATACTGATACAGAAATAAGCGGATTAATAGAAAGTAAATGAGCTGTCGCTCCTAATGTCTGAAATACGTGCGAAAATTATCAAATGGTAGACGCTTTAATAACTCATAAAAGTATTTGGCAGTTGACATATTATTTTAAAATAGTTTTTTCTATTTAATTAGTAATCCTTAGTATATTATATGCATTAAAACATAATCCTAAAATTACTAGAGATAATTTTTTTTTAATCAAATATCAATATTTTTTATATGAGCATGAACTATATTGACTATATTTTGAAATGTGGGCAAGAAAATTTTTCTAAACATTTATTATCTATTTCTGATATTTTCTTCTTTTACAGTGTACGATCTTTTTTTTTTTTTCTTAACAAACCCCGTGTATATTTTTTTTTTCATTTTAACGATTATATCTTTTTTAAAAAAGTGAAAACCCAAGGAAAATGTTTCTTGGGCAAAAGAAAAATATACCAATGAGGCAATCTTTGAATTATTGTATGCTCCCCCCTATTCCGACTCAGGGTTAAATTAATGGATCGGTAGATGGAAAAATCTTTTTGCAAAAAATTTACTCGTGTCCTGGAATGTAAAAAACAAAACAAAACAATTTTTTTTTTAGTCAGGCCATTTTTAATCAGTCGGTCGGGAAAGGGAAGCCAAACAATTCTTAATTAAAGATCGCCTGAGTTACACCGGCGTGGGATTTTTTTTTAAATTTTGAATTAGATTTCAATGTTGAATTTAAATCCTTTAAAAACTGTTAAAAGAAGGAAGTAATTAATATTGGACATGAGAAAATTGGAAACTGACTCTACAATGTATATTTGTTGAATTTTACGAATCCACAAACTCGCTGTTTTAATTGGACTGATCATTCAATCACATGTTTCTTCTGTCACTTTGATTTTGATCATATATTTATTCATTTATTTTCCTTGGTGGTTTGCCTTAAATAAGTATTTAAAACAATTTAAACGGTGTATCTGAATAAAAAGAATGTGAAAGAAGAGAATGAAAACGATTAACCAAAAATAAGTAAGATGTTTGACTGAATTTTTTTTAGAGATATTCTTTTTGTAAAAATAAAAGATAACATCTTCTCAATTTAGACACACAAAAGTTATCTATTTTCATTTATTAACCTCTGAAAACATAAAACATTATTTTCGTGTGAAAAGTTTGTAAGACATTTCTTAAACAAGTTGTTAAAAAGGGAACCAGAGGCGTTTTTTTTAAATTTAATTTTATTTTATCTGTTCGTATATTTATAAAAAAAATCTTAAAATTATGAAAAGTTTTGTCGTATTGTACTTGTTTCAGTTTTTGAAAAAGAATTTCTTTCTTCATTTTTTAAAAAAACCCGTAATATGCCTACTAATTTTTAGATTAAATTAAAAATTTGGCAAATGAGCAGGCTAATTCTACATCCATTGGCAAGACATGATTATTCTAAACTTCTTTCCATTCTTTTACATATATATACAATTTGAATGTGGTAAAAAAACAAGAATTTCATATCATTTAATTCAAAATTCTGTGAAAGTGATCTGGATGCCCATATTCAGTCTAATATCATTTAAAAGCAAAATGAGTTGCAACTTCGATGTGGGAAATTTTTTTTTAAAGAATGTAATTAACTATTTAAATAGTAGAAAATATGAACATTTATAAACTCTTGCCGTTCATATTTGCGATGGAATCACTATTTATGCGCTTATAATTGAAGCAAAAATACATCATAACATTGTCGTCATGTACAATATTAATTTATTATATTATGATACTATACATTCCATTGCACAGAAATCATTTTTCTGAAACAATTTAATACTCTCTTTTAGTCTAACTCATTATAAAGGTTAAAATTACATTCAAATTTATCGTAACCGCACATTTTAACAGCAAAATAAAATTCTCAGCTCATATTGCTTTAAGAAGAGGCCAAAACAAATAAATTACCATTTACTGACTGAGAGAGACGTGCACTGGTCCCAGATGGAAATACACTGGGTTACTCCACTCGTAAAATTATGCCCGATACACATCATTTCATCAAACTAGATTTTTATAAGCATCATAAAAGATTTTTTTTTAGAATTGAAGAGACTACCAGGTCTCTTTCATTTAATAGAGTACAGAGAGACAAAATAATTTGATACTGAATTTTATCACGGGACACTGACCTTGTGGTGCTATGCTTCGTATTGTGTTGACCTCCCCTTTGATGTCAATGTTGGATTGAGCAGCTTTAGACAGGGAATGTCCGTCCACCAAATTCTGGTAAAATGTCAGCATAAATTTGTTGGCGTTTCCTAGTGATGGCATTGCTCCCTCTAAATGTTCATTTAAAGGGAAAGGTCTAGTAGACGAAAGGAGTGAAACGTGCGGGGAACTCAGTCCATGTAAATTATCTCTAAGAGTGGCACCGATCACAGAATGCAGAAGCAATGAAAATTTCGTCAGCAAAGTCAGTTTGGCCATGATGTGGAGATTTTGGATCTAACACACCTGATTTCGCATCAGTTTAATTTCAATGTGAGGTGAGAGGAGTGAGGGGGAATTAAGGGGATTACAGGCGTTCCTCTATCGCCGAAGCTATCTGTGTCACTCCGATCCCAGGCCCGTCCGACTAATCCCTCCTGATCCCCCTCTGTTGTTGTTACCATTAAAACGGGATGAAATTTTTATAATAGATACATCGATGTTGAATAGCGTTTAAGCTCTCCCAGTAAAAGGTCTACAGAGTCTTGCTTTATATAGTAGTTTGCAGAAAAATACGATACGCCCATGATGCTGGCATGCAATAGGCTATGATCCATTTATACTCTGTTATATATTTATTTATAAATTATAGGACAATCGTGACATTCTTACTAGAAACAGGGAATTCCTTGTTTTCATTCCTTGTAATTTCTTTTCTTTAATGTAATTGCAGCACTATTAGTGTGTAAATACATGAACGTCCATTTGTAGATCTATATATCGCACACCACGTGAAACACTTCTCTTTGTGTTTTTCATCGTTTTTAGTCTTAACGCTTAATTAATTTAGTGGACAGATATCGGCATTAAAGACATATGCACATGTACAGTAATATAATGGAGTTGAAACATGGTCAGCATTACAAGTATATGCTACTCAGTAGAAAATGTAAGTAAAAAAAAATATATAAATGCACGCATGTAATACAAATGATAAGGAAAAATTAAAACCATGGTGAAAAAAATGGATCATATATATTTAAATGAACATATCAAGGGTAATCAATGTCTTACCGTCTTTCTTTAAATATTGTGGTCATTTGCCCAGATCTAGAGAGGGTTGGGTGAGGGTTGGGGGGGGGGCGGGCAGGGGGGCGGCGGAATCTTACTTACTTAGTCCTCTTCGTGCTCTGAGCAGATAAGGCCCGAAATCTGCAGAGTTATTAAAGGTAATGTATATAGTAAACCAACTAAAAGCGACATTGGAACCCCCCCCCCAAGGAATCGCGGAGTCCCCAAGAAACCGTAGATCCGTGTTAATTAGGTATGAAAAGTCATAAAATTTAGAAGAAGTCAGCGCCCCCACCAACCCCCGCGAATTAGTTTTTTTTTTTGTTTACAAAAGGATTACCCCTTTTATTGCTTGTAAAGAAAGTTCTGCGTTACATTTCTTATTGACTGGGGTGGACCCCTACCCCACCCCCAGGAAGAAAAATTCTGGATTCGCACCGCGCCTAGGTCCTCAAACATTTTGTAAAGTGCTTGAGGACAGGGCACCCCCCCCCCTTCGATATAGACCCCTGGGCTTTTTCGACTTTTTTCTTAAAAATAATCTTTCATTGACATATTTGTGATAAGACATATACCAACAAATCGAAAAATTACCTAAAACAAACGTTTTATAAAATCTACCTTATATTCTATATATAAAGTTAATTTATATATATATAGAGTGGGGTAGAAATTTTTATAAAATGTAAGTTTAAGTAAATTTTCTGAATTGATAGGATAGATTAAATCACAAATGTGTCATCCATGTATAATTTATGTGGAAAAAAGTCTATCTGGCCCGGGTATCTATATTGGGGGGGGGGGGGTCCTGTCCTCAAGCACCTTTGGGATCATTCAGCAATAATCACTCTTTAATAAAAATATCATCACGGTCATTTAAGAATCGTATAAGTCGTGTTTTGCAAATCCGATATACTGTTTTGCAAGTGAGGTAGTTTGAGTCGTCCACTAAATTCGCTAAACTTTGCATCCAAGATTTAACGCGAGATGTGATTGGTCAATAGTACTTTTCTAAAACAGGTCTGACCAATCACGCTCCGCCTTTTACCTATCATGGGTTTTTCCTAAATGTCGTCTATTGTAGGCTCGGGCCTTGTCGTGAACGAAAAAAGGCCACCGTATTTATTCAAATCGGAGAGGTTGTACGTTTTAACTGCAATTAACAAAAGAAAAAGATGAAGTCCGTGAACGCTGGAAATTTAGTTTTTGTTTTTCCATCTCCGGAAAGACTTCAAAACTGAAGAAAATGTACGAATTTTACCTCGTTTTAGTGGACGACTTAAGGTACATCGACTAGCATAACTGGATATCAAGTTACGAGGGGCGTTCAATAAATAATGTCATCAGGGCTCGGAAAGAAACAGAAATCCCTTTTCTATGATTTTGTCTTCATGATTTAACTAAAATATTCTCTTTTAAAAGACATATCCGTAACATTTTTATTCAATTTCTAATTGTTTTTAGAACACAGTTTTGAGTATGACTTTATAAAAATGGCGAATGATTTGCTGTTTGGTTTTTTCTTTCTGAAAGGTGCTTTCCTATTTGGGAAATGCATATTTATCTGTATTGTATGATTCTTTCTGTTTAGGCCTATGGGTTTGGATAATTTAATTGGCTGTTTCATTCTTTTTCAATTTTTTGGCAAACATTTTGCTTATGAAAAATTGAACTGCCTCCCTATATATGTATTTGAACAACAAGACCGCTGATATTTAAGAAAATAGCCTGTTTTTGTGCTCTTGCAAATTTTTGCGGCCTTTGCAGTTTTGTCAAGTACATCTTATTCTAAATTTGTTTTAAGGGTTTAACACAAAATTTCTTTCTGATCTGTTTGAATTTCAGAAAAACGTGGATAAGAACAATTTTTGATAATTGTTTAGATTTTCTGATTATTTATAAATATAGGGTAAAATTAAACTTTTTTTACAGTATGTTAAAACAGTATGACCCCTATGATGTCTATCAAATTTGCTATTTACGTCAATAAAACATAATCTGCCTAATATACAGGTTGTTGTTCCATGTCATTGTTGTTATTTTACGTTATGTGTGTATGAAACAGACATGTATTTCATGTTAATATATTTTTGATTTTACGTTATGCCAGTACTATGTTTGATTTTTTTACGTCATGCCAGCTACAATGAAATTATGTTTGATTTTACATTATGCAATAATTAGAAAAAGTCAGTATTATGTTTGATTTTACGTTATGCCAGTACCATGTTTGATTTTATGTTATGCCAAGACTGTGTTTTATTTTATATCATGTTACCAGTGATTTTACTATGTTTGATTTTACGTTATGCCAGAACTATGTTTGATTTTACATTATGGCAGTATTATGTTTGATTTTACTATGCTAGTATGTTTGATTTTATATTCATGGCTATGTTTGATTTTACTATGTTTGATTTTACATTATGGCAGTACTGTGTTTGATTATACGTTATGCCAGTACCATGTTTATAAACCAAAGCTTTATCCGGTCACTGCCCTAATAAAGCCTCGTGCATGTATTCCGACGTTCTAAAAGCATTGTGACGTCACATATACTGCAATGTTTACGCCATGCCGTCATAGTTTTAACTGCAGTGATGTGCCTAAATCTGTCGAAAATAGTTTTGGACGTTCAAATGTAAAATTTTGTTGCAGGATAAACAAAATAAATGTTAACTGTTTTGAAATATAAGCGATATTTGGGCTCGGGTCGAAAACGTAACCCTCGCCCTCTATCACGTTTCCTTACCCTTGCCCAAATATCGCTTATATTTCAAGACAGTAACCATGTATTTTATATTGATTTTACGTTATGAGGATACTACGACTATGTTTGATTTTACGTTATGTCGGTAAAATTGGAGGCTATGTTTGATTTTACCTTATGCCAGTACTATTTTTGATTTTACGTTATGCCAGTACTATGTTTGATTTTACTTTATGCCAGTACTATGTTTGATTTTACGTTATGTCGATATTATGTTTGATTTTACGTTATGTCAGTACTATTTTTAGCCGGGCTTATTGCTCAAAGAGCGATTGCCGGCTTATGTCATCCTGTTCAAGACAGGATGTCAACCCCATAGTCGCCATTTTAAAGTTACGTGCAAAAATATAGTTCTTACTCTCAACCGCTTCTGAGATAATACAAACGCTAAATAAAGCAACAAAAATAAAACGAAGTTTTATCTATATAAAATAAACATTTGTAGTAATGACTTTGAAAACTTCATAAGTCAAAGAACATAGTTCATTAGCGTAAGGATTTTTGATAATCAGTGTTACCGTAGTTCTCTACACATACGAGGTAAAGCAGGAGAGGGAACCAGACTGGCCTGTTTGTTTACATTCAGCTGCGGTACCAGATTAAATCTGATTCTGACAAAATCGGACCGTGGTATTAGGATTGCAAAACTCACTGTCAGTGTCTTACCATTTATATTGATAGTTTTAAAATAATTTTTTCATCAGAATATAAACGTGATTCATGTAAGAAATCCATTCTACTCTGTAAATGAGCCCGGCTCTCTGTACTTCTGAGTACTTTGATTTTAAGTTATGCCAGTACTATGTTTGATTAATAAAATTAAACATTGTACATTACTGGTCCCTGTGCCTTAAGCTATGTTTTACCTTTTGTCACATCTAATTCATACGAGTATTTGGAATATGGTAACTAAATTGTGAATTTCCCATCAATGTCTCAAACTATAGCATTATTTTTTGATAATTAAAATTGCTTTCTACATAAAAATAATTTGAAATTTAACATTTTCGAAAACAAAAACAAAGAAATATAACTCTTTATGTACACTGGATATCATTTGGCATTCCATAAAAAACGAACAAACAAACAAACAAACAAACGACATTATGTGATAGGAAAACGAAATAAAAACAAAACAATATGCATATTTAGTAGGAAATAATTGTGCTAACTCATTAATTACAGTTGATTTTAACTTTTCATGAAAAAGATCGGGAATAATTTAGTCACATTTTTTTCTTTTTGAATAAAAATGTTTTCATTGATACAATAGGATGTCTGTAAATATTGCTTCAAGTATAACACATCCCCCAACAAAGTACAGAAACCATGTTTTCTCTTTCGGTAAATCGCCTCTCCGAATAAAAACTATCTACAATGCAAAAAGAAGCGCAAGAAAATATTTCTTACAATAACTAGATCCACAAACACTGGTATTTGCAATTTTAAATAGTAAGTAAGTCCGATATATTTAATTAGATATGTAAGTTTTAAAAATGCTTTACTGGGTACAAATATAAACTTTTTATCAAACCGTTTCTAAGTCCAAAAAGAAATCTGAGTCACACTGAGTATATGTATGAAATGAAAATTGTTGCATAAAAAGAATTCAATTTCGACGAACTTGTCTCTTGACAAGCCCTCACCACGGGTCCTTATGACATTCATCATTTTAAGGATAGAACATTCTATCTAGGCCACACCCCACATAGTATCAGTCTTTGATCAATATGGTTCCACCCCTGGCCTGATGGTGGTGTCTCACTGTCTTGCAAATATAGGGTGTGATACGGATACCGAGTTGTACTCTATACATCATTTTTGTCAACAGACGTAAAGATATTACGGGGGGGTGTATGAAAAATGTTAATAATTTTTTAGAGACTCTTACCATGAATATTTCCAGAACCACGAACCCTATAAGAGTTATGCCAAGCATGAAATGTCCGCCGCCATAGGTTCCAAGCTCTGTCCCTCGGACCATGCTAAGTATGATGCTGATCTACAACATTAAACACAGAAAGTAGCTGAAGGAAACTGGGTTTCGCAGGAACAAATTTAGGTAGAGAACTGTACCTTTCTGGGACAAAAAAAAAATGTTGTCAAGATCACAGATATTCACAGTATGACGTAATTATGCACAGGTATGTAGCATCGTTTTTTTGAAAGTCGGGGGGGGGGGGGGGGGGGTAGTGGCAAAATTTTTTTAATGCAAACTTTCTTTTACTTTCAATTTTTTTTGGGCATACAATACTACATTTCCTTGATATCACTTCACTGTGATAAAAATTTGGGTTAGAGTTAGCTAAAATATGGAGAAGCTGTTTTTTTTGTATATATATATATATATATATATATATATATATATATATATATATATATATATCCAAAATTTAAACAATGTCTCAGTAATCGGACAACAATATTAAAAAAAGTAAAAAGAAAACACAAAAATCCTCAGTTAAGCTTTAGCGCTTTCATTTTCAATCTTCAGAAGCTTATATATATATATATATATATATATATATATATACACATGTATTAAAACACTAATTTCCGACTTATCATTAGGTGTCCCGGTAGGGCCATTCTCAAAAATGTTACAGCGTGTCAGGAAAGTGACAACGCACTAGAGTGAAGTAACAACGCGCTAATGCGTTCTTAAAAACGCACTAGCGCAAAGCAAAATACACAAGTGAAGTGTGTTTTTGAGAACGCATTGTGACCCATGGACCTCTTGTGTTATTAATTTACTTTGAAAAATTCATGGTTAGCACAAGTTAAGCCTTAACGATTGTCAATATTGGCCTGAACTCACAATGTGAACTAGTCGGTGATTGGTTTTATGGCCGCTGTGGAAATTGCTCATACAGAAACAAATCGCGAAACCAGGGCCCGAAAGTGTTGTACCCCCTTCCTCTCTTACATCCAGAAGATCGTAATTACTGGTTACCATATTCTGTTTTCTGACGTTTTTAATAGTCAATGATTCATAATATATAAAAGAAAAAATCTAGCGATGTTACTTTTTAAAAACTTAGGACGGCGTATTCGTGCCATATTGACAATGTAGAGAAAGTTTTAAAAAATCGTTAGTACGATTTAGAAAATCGTTTGTACGATTTAAAAATTGTTTGCACAATTTTTATTTCTTGTTATTACACGTAGAAGAAGCGCAGTAGAAAACTTTGCACAAGTAGGACAACGTATCCACGCATACTTTCAATGAATGACACGATGGAAAATTGATCAAGGGATATTTCAAGATGGGTTTCATTTTTTTTTTTTGGGGGGGGGGTTGCATAGATCCTTTCGCAAACTCACAGAGTCTTTGTTAGTAAACGAATGTTGAAAATGACAACAGTTAAGTTGGGACTGTTCAGACGTTAGAACATATCCGACATAGGGGATGTAGCTCTTTTCATTGAGGAAACTTGAGTCATGTACGTGGTCAATTGCATGGATACAGCTGGTTGTACTATAAAGCTATTATGGCAGGAATTGCCGTTTCTCAAGAAGATACAAGATCCCAAGGGAGTGTGTTTGAGAAAAAGAAACAGACTAAGACGAAGATTGTACACTAACAAAGGTCCAAATTACGTATGACACGTAGATGGATTATACAATTATACAAGATGGCAATAGACGTTCTAAAGATAGCTCAAAACGTTCCATTCGAACGGAAAATTTTACCACTTCAGTGCGCTTCATTGTATGTAATTTCTCGATTATGAAATTTATAAAACGTGGTCCTTAAGAGATGAATTTGTGAAAATTTAATAGGCGACGACAACGACAGTCTACGACACAGGCGCTTGACGTTTTTAACTCTTTCTCTTCATGAATAAAATCAAAGTACTAGTACTCAGAAGTACTGAGAGCCGGGCTCATTTACAGAGTAGAATGGATTTCTTACATGAATCACGTTTATATTCTGATGAAAAAATTATTTTAAAACTATCAATATAAATGATAAGACACTGACAGTGAGTTTTGCAATCCTAATACCAAGGTCCGATTTTGTCAGAATCAGAATTAATCTGGTACCGCAGCTGAATGTAAACAAACAAGCCAGTCTGGTTCCCTCTCCTGCTTTACCTCGTATGTGTAGAGAATTACGGTAACACTGATTATCAAAAATCCTTACGCTAATGAACTATGTTCTTTGACTTATGAAGTTTTCAAAGTCATTACTACAAATTTTTATTTTATATAGATAAAACTTCGTTTTATTTTTGTTGCTTTATTTAGCGTTTGTATTATCTCAAAAGCTGTTGAGAGTAAGAACTATATTTTTGCACGTAACTTTAAAATGGCGACTATTGGGTTAACATCCTGCCTTGAACAGATCACATAAGCCGGCAATTGCTCTTTGAGCAATAAGCCCGGCTAAAAATTCCTCTACTATAATTATAGTATACAATGAAGCGCACTGAAGTGGTAAAATTTTCCATTTGGATGAAACGTTCTGATTCATGTTTTGAACGTCAATTATAACATAACGACACGCCCATTATAAGAAAGAAATATTCGTCGTAATGTTTTAGGACACCCCACTTTCCGGAACAAACAACATGATTTACACTGAAATGAAGATTTTTATTAAGAAAGAGCTACATATAGAGTCCCCGCTTCTGTAAAACTCGCATTGAAACGAATTTGTACATAATTATGATTTTATCATGTTTATTGGAGTTAGCATAATGCATGTATCAGTCGAACACGTGCTTACTCGGTGTTTATGTAGACCCTCATTTTGATTGGCTATTATATTTATGGAACCTGTTCTACAGGTATTCGATTGAATCATTTGACCGATTTTTCCTTTCTAAAGAAATGGGCGTGTTTAAAGATAACTCAAAACGTTCCATCCAAACGGAAAATTTTACCTCTTCGATGCGCTTCATTGTAGGGTTTTTTTTATTTATGAAGAGAAAGGTTAAAAATGTCAAGCGCCTGTGGTCTACGAATAAAATTCAATCTAAAAATCTCTTCAGCTCAGGCTCAAAATAATAAATAATAATTCGACTTTGGTTTCGTTCTTAACTTGGAAATACATGTTACATTTTTATGTGTGTGTGTATTTGTGTCATAGGCGTCGGAACCGGGAGGGGACGGGGGGGGGGGGGGGGGGTAGCCCCCCTTCCTTTTTTGCAAAGATAGACATAATATAGGTATTGAAAATTAGAATTAACCTTTTATGGTTCGTTTAGCCCCCCCCCCCCGCACTTTCAATTTGCTTCCGACGCCTATGACTGATGACTACCCATAAAGAAGCAAATGAAATATTGTATTATATGTAGTATTTACACATTTTTATAATTAAATGCATGTAATCCTAAAAAATAATGAAATAAGGCCTTATCTCAGATATCGAATTGAAAAAAAACAAACATAAAAGTAGAATATAATTATGTAATATATGGTTCTATATATATGAAAGGGAGCGACGATTGTGAAATTAATTTTGTTGCTAATTACTGCATTCACACATTTAATATGACTGATATTTGGATTTTTTAAATGTCAATATCAAATGCATTATAAGAGATAAAGATTTAAAGGTCAAATTCAAAGCAAATAGATATACACATGTACTTGTAAATTATATATATTGTAAACAATAGTTAAAAAGAAGGAATTACAATATTCGTTTAATTTTAAACCTAGTTGTTTTCTTTATTTACCTGTTTAATTAAATATCGCTAAATATCAGTCAATTTCCGGAATTCACCTATTTTGGACGTTTTGCTCCTCTTCAAGTCTATATTTCGATGTGGCCGCATCCAAGTACATATGCGAAACTTTGCAGAAAGAACAAGTATACTTTGTTTACTAATATGCAAGAGAAAAAATGACTGTACAAAAGTGCGGCCACGTCCGTTTTTAAGAAAAATGGTAGTTGAAAATATTTCGTTTTTGGATAGATGCGACTTTTCCTCCATAATAAAATCTATACTTTTAAAGAAATGTATTGTTTAAGTTTGAATCTAAAAGATTTAATATGTTTTACGGTGTGACCGTTGGGGCGAGCGTAGTTACGCACTATCATAAACCTTCACATGTAGTGCCTATCATTCAAGAAAAAGAAAGAAAAAAGAAAACAATAAAAAGAAATCACTTCCCAAGCATCGGGATCGAGATTCCGAACTTCTCGGAAGTGTATGTCTGACAAAATGCGAAATCGGAAATACCCCAACCGTTAAAGTGATGAAAGTATGACGTCAGATAAAAAGTTCTGTTGACTTAGGACGCAAACAATATTTTTATGGCATGGACATTGCATTAAAATCGTTGTTTGTAATTTTTTTCAAGTAAGTTGTTGCTATGTTTAAGCCAACATGTTGTTATGCACCGCAAAGGATTATTGGGAGTTTGGAATTTTTTCACGTGGACTCATAAAAATTTCTTGGAACAATGTGCAGATTTCAACCTGAATTTCCTCTGCTCGTACACGTTAGTCTATTGAGCTCGCTACGCGAGCGGCGCTTCGCGCCGCCTCGCTGCGCTCGCTATTATCTAATCTATATACTTTTACAGATATTTCTTGTTTAAATCTGAATGTTATGAAAACCACATAAATATTTCTCCGTAGAATTTAATATGTTTTACGGTGTGACCGCTGGGGCGAGCGCAGTTACGTACTATCATAAACCTAAACATGTACTGCCTATCATTCAAGAAAAAGAAAGAAAAAAGAAAACAATAAAAAGAAATCACTTCCCAAGCATCGGGATCGAGATTCCGAACTTCTCGGAAGTTTCCGGCAAAATCGGAAATACCCGAACCGTTAAAGTGACGAAAGTATGAGAAAGGGGGAGGGGGTTATATGTCGTCAGATAAAAAGTTCTGTTGACTTAGGACGCAAACGATATTTTTATGGCATGAAGATTGCATTAAATCGTTATTTGTAATTTTTTCAAGTAAGCAGTTGCTATGTTTAAGCCACCATGTTGCTATGCACCGCAAAGGATTATTGGGAGTTTGGAATTTTTTCACGTGGACTCATAAAAATTTCTTGGAACAATGTGCAGATTTCAACCTGAATTTCCTCTGTTCGTACACGTTAGTATATTGAGCTCGCTACGCGAGCGGCGCTTCGCGCCGCCTCGCTGCGCTCGCTATCAAGGGACATTACATGTAAATGACGCAATACATTGAAAAACATGACGTCATAATGAGCCATCATAATTATATTGAACAACCAAATTCTTGAGTCTTCTATAAAAAAGTAATTAATATGAAAAATTTTCAATCAATATATAAGTGAAAAATAGTAATAAGGACATAACTTGGTATGGCTCAGAGGATTCATTTACATTTATGCACGTACCTCTAATATTAAAACGAGCGTCTCCTTCATAATGGACATGATATTAACTTGACTGTTCAAGAAAAAAAATCTTTTTTTTTACGTTCTGTTGAAAATTATCATGCAGCTTTCTTGGGTATAATTTAGGTTATACATTTATTATGCTGAATGTTGACAGCAATGTTTTGAAGACAGGTTATCATAAACATGCAATTCAAAGGTGGATCAAGGGCCGGAGCGTCCACAGGTACTTGTGGACAGGACCCCCCCTCCCTTTATATACACTCCTGGTCAAAGTATTTTTTTCTTTTTTTGTCATGAATTATGTTTCTAGTACTTATTTACAACGTATTCCATATGAAAAATCCAAAAAATAACATATATTTAACGATTTACTTAAAAAGTCATAACCTGGTATTATAAAATAGAGAAGGTAGGTCACTTCGGTTGTTTACATCGTACCCCTCTTGAATATCGGGCATAAAGTATCATATACCTACTACATGTTACCAAAATGTGACGGACGGAAATCTAGAAATTTTTACGATTAATTTGGGTTGTTGATTAATTTTTACGCTTCAAATCATGATATCTTGTTTCGGTAGATATTTTTGTCTTTAATCGTGCCATTTAATTGCCCAGAAATTCCCCAATTATCCGAGTATTCAGCGTCAAACGTGAAAATTTGGAAATGTCAAAGCAGAAATTACGGAAGTGATCCAAAAACGACACCTAGCGGGTAACTTTCGAGTTCCGAGTGTCACAGAATAAAGGGAAAAGTCAGAGGACTACGAAAAAGTTCGGGAAAATTTTGATAGAAAGAAGTCGAAATCGATTCATTTTTGTATAAGTGACAAGCCAATTTTGAATTAAACTGTAGCGAAAAATCTTAAATTATTCTTAAGATTTAATATCGTAGGTTTTAAACAATATGAGAGGCAACTGAAGGTGGTGGTAAGAAATGTTTATACTTACTATGACCATTAAAACGACGAGAGCAACGAAGCAACCCTGCATACATCTCTGAAAATATCAAAATTTATAATTAAATGCTATTGTTCTCTTGTGCTTATGATTATGGTGTTCTGAGTTGAAAAAAATGTTGCAAAAGTACAAGATCAATTCCATTTATTTTGAAAGATTTCATGGGACGTTTCTGCGATTGTGATATGATTATGAAATTAAAATCTCAATTTTCAGTTTTCGTAAAATCAAAGTTAGTTTGTTATCCTATATCTTCTTATTTCCTATGCAAATGCCTCATTTTTGTATTTCAGTGTATGTCTTCTTTCTGTTAATTGGAAAATACACGTAATTGTTTAATCTGATGAGTCGATTCCTTTTTTTTGTTCCGTCGATTGTTTAAAACTGTTTCATCCGATTAGCCAATTGGCTTAAAAAATGATTTATATTTTATCTCACACATGTAATGTAAAGAATAACTTTTTCAATCATGCTACCCTCACACCCATTTACTTTTCGTAGAAATCTTTCTCTTGCAAGGTACTTGGCATTGTTGAATTAATTTTTAGCTATCAACTGGGACAATTGTTTATATACAGACACAGTAAATGAATATCCCAATCAACAAGGTAAATAATATTACACCTGTAACACAGTGGTCATACAACCTGTAAAACGCTGTCGTTCATACTGATGTACTTACATGTAAACTTACTCGTATATAAAAACTTTATTTAAGGCTTTATCAATAAACATTTCTGAAAAGATTGGGGAAAATATTAACAATCGTTGAATAAAGCTTACGGTTGCAGGCGATTGTTCATAATAAATTCCCTGTTCCAGGTCATTCTGTTTTCCTTTTAATAAACTTGATTTATCGTCTGCCATACTTTTCTATCATGTGATACAATTTATTGATAGCTACACTGTTATCATATGACAACATGGCTGATTCAAAATCAACTGAAGTTGATGCTATATATTATGAAGTATCACCATATATCGTAAGTATTTTAATAATATTGAACTTTCATGATAAAATTAAAAATCTTGTAAGTGCGAGAAAAATATCTGTATACTAAGTAAATTAAAATCAAATGTTATTAGACCTATTTCGATGCCCCCCAATTATATTCAATAATTATTTTTTTTTACCTATAAGGAAATTTAAAGATAAAGTAAATGTTTTATTCTTTTTTATTTCAGATAATTCTACTTCGGATGTTTAACTTCATCGTTCTTTTGATGGCATTGGTAATCATGAAATTTATCATTTTCAACTTTAATGACTGCAGTTCTTTTTTAAGGCTTAAGATATTTGATTACAGGATAGCTTACTGTTTTCATCTGAAAATAGCCCCTTTTATAATCAAGATTATGCCTCTGGATTTAGTGTAAATATTGACAAAGAGAAGTCCGATATACAATCGAGTCACTATCTTAGGTACTAACGTATAAATATTGAGCAATAGTCTGTTTAGGTATTTCTTCTTTGCTTGTAATATCAAAATATTTTATTTACTTGATTAAAATCATATAGATTACATGTATATAAAATTATCTTTCGATAGATATTAGTAGTAAATCTAAATTTCTAAGAGTTAGACGACCGTTGGCTTGAATGCATGCAACGATTTTACAATAAGTAAGCTGAAGATCTGTGAAACTGTTCCTAATTATCTCCCTTTGGAAGTTTTGTGTAGCCCTTCATTTTTGAATACAAATTTGAATTCCTTTAACACAAGAATTCTCTGTACATGTACTTTGTTTCAAATTGGTTGAAACTGGCCCGATATGGGTCTAGCGAAGAAGATGAAATTGTAAAAGAAAAAGTTTACGACGACAATGAAAACACCACCAACAATGACAATACCGATATGACAGACAACGGGAAAAAAGTCATGATCTGGAAATCTCACTTTCAAGACCCTATGGCTATTGATAACAAAGAGCAGACTTCATTTTCAGACTATGTAACACCCCCCCCCCCCATCTGCGAAACCCTGACCCAGGGGCCCTGAAATAAACCATTTTGGAAGAGGCACCTTTCTTCATCATAAATATATAAATGTGTACTTAGATAATTGGCATAATACCCAGCAAAGTCACAATGTCGAAGGGACTTTCTTGCTCATCATATCTATGATCTTGTTTAGTTTGAATAATATCCAGGAGAAGAGAAGATTTTCAAAGAAATAATGAATTTTCACTATATAATCAATAGAGCCTCGCCATAACAACACAACCCCTGGCCCAAGGATCATGAAATTCACAATTTTGAAAGAGACAGCCTTATTCAACATAACTATGTACTTGTTTAGTTTATTTACGCCTAGGTGTAGAGAAAAAGATTTTCAAAGAAATATTGCATTTTCACTATATAATCTATTTAGCCTCAGCACTAGAACTCCTGACCCAGGAGCCATGAATATCACAATTGTGGTAGAAGACTCAATGCTGATTACAATCATGCAAACAGTTTGACTGCTTGATGTGCAGGAGTAAAGAAGATTTTTTTAAAGATTGCATTAATTTTAGTGGCGTTGATCCCATTCCTCAGGGCCTGGGAGGGGGGGGGCAGGGATCATGAAATTCACAATTTTTGTTCTCCTTTACCCACAGAGAAGTTGCAGAGAAGAAGCTGAAAATGTTCAAATGTTGACGCACGACGACGGACGAAAACGGATAGTTTACTCAGGTGACCTTAAATTAGGAGCATTGTTTGCATTGTTTGCACCTTTCCGTCAGTCGGTCGGTAGACCAAGTGTCGACTGCTCAACATCATTGATAGACTTAGTTCATGGAACAGTGACGCACCCCTGAATATGACCCTGATTGATTTTTAGGTTAAAAGGTGAGAGGGCAAGAGTAAAACTATTCTAATTCTAGAAAAATATTGTCCGCTTTCAATATCTTAAGAACCCTTGGCTAGACAGAAATTGTACTTGGAGCACTGGGTTCCCTTTTAACGACTAAAGGACCTTATTTGATTTCAAAGGGGGATAAAAGGTCATGAGAGAAATTGTACATAGGGAAAATGGCGATATTGACCAGTAAACATCACAAGAATCTTTTGCTTGACATACATACATCAATTTTGATACATTTCCCTAAAGAAGTAGTTGACCACTAAAAAATTTGAGGTTATAGGGACGAAGTTCAACGGTCAATCTATTCTAGACATGGGATGATATTGACTTGCTCGGTATTTTAAGAGCACTTTACTTGGCAGACATCCAACTTGGTACTCTAGTTACACCTAGGAGTAGATGGTTCCTTTTGATTTTGCAAATTAACACAAAGTGAAAGATAAAGGTTAAATGACATATACTTTAGACCTACTTTTAAAAAGCAAACCTTGACCATAACTTTTAAAGGGTTAGGGCTAGTGCTTTAGTACTTTACATATTTAATCCTTGTGACAAGACCTTTCATTTGATATCAAGACCTTTGACCCTTTGACCATGGACTTTGACCTACTTTTTAAAAATTTTTAACCTTGGTCATAACATCTCAACGGTTAGGACTAGGACTTCCATACTTTACATATGTATTATTTGTGGCAAGACCTTCATTGGATACCAATTACCTTGAACTTTTGACCTTGGAGATTTGTTGACTTATGGAAAAAGCTATAACCTTGGCCATTACTTTTGAATGGTAAGGGAAAGGGCTTTCATAATTCACATTTGTAATCCTTGTCAAAAAATCCTTCATTGGATACCAAGAACTTTGACCCTTTGACATTTGAGTTTTACCTACTTTTAAAAAGCAAACCTTGACCATAACTTTTAAAGGGTTAGGGCAAGTGCTTTCATACTTTATTAATCCTTGTGACAAGACCTTTCATTTGAAAGCAAGACCTTTGACCTTGGAGTTTGACCTACTTTTTAAAATTTTTAACCTTGGCCATAACTTTTGAAGACTTAGGGCTAGTGCTTTCATACTTCACATATGTATTTTTTGTGGCAAGACCTTTCATTGGATACCAATTACCTTGATCTTTTGACCTTGACCTTGGAGATTTCCGTACTTATGAAAAAACTTTAACCTTGGCCTTCTTTCATATTTCAGAATTGTATTTCCAGTGAGTTTGCATTTGAGAAAAGTTTAATATTCGCTATGTTGCCATACGGAGACATCAGTGTTTCACAAACACATCTTGTTGGTTAATGGAATCCAAGATTGTTCAAATGAAACCCTATTCCAAGGGGGTGATAATTAAGAAATATTGAAAGTTAAGTTTAAGTTGGTCATTAAAAATCTTCTTAAGAATCAATCCATTGTAGCTCCATAATTTTAACTAACTTGAATCTACACTATGTTAAGAAGAATTCATTAGAGTTTCTACTTTTTGGCCCAGTGGTTGAAAACATGTCACCAAATTTTCACTATTTCTTAATTATTTTCCTTACATGAGAATATAACCCTTTGAAATTGGGCATGTTGGTTCTAAAGAAGTCGAAAATTTTTATGAAAAATTTACAGATGGACAGACTACAGACAAAATGTGATTTAAAAAGCTCACTTGAGCTTTAAGCTCATGCAGGGAGCAAGAAATACTATCAATAAAGTCAGTATTTACAAGTTTTCCAATGCTGTTAACACTTTGAACCGACTTAATTACAGCATAGAGCGTGGCTGTCCACTTTATCTGTGACATATGTACAGCTGTATGTGTGTCGGTGTTATATCTCAAACTACTATTTATTAGATTAAATTAAGATGCATTGTATTTTTAGGTTTCCATGATAATATGTATCGTTCAAGGAGATGACAACAACACATACTATCTACTGGCCGCGAACACGGGAAGTATGTATATTACAACTATAATACAACGGGAAGTACCCGATATGTATCCCATATACAGGAAATTATAACAAGAGGCCCATGGGCCACATCGCTCACCTGAGAAGTTTTGACCATTCTGTTCTTTACCAGATTCCCCCCTTGTAATACATATTGTGACCCCACCCAACCCCACTGATCATAATTTAGACAATTTGAAATCTACACTACCCCAGGATGCTTCCACATAAGTTTCAACTTTTCTGGCCCAGTGGTTCTTGCGAAAAAAAAATTCAAACATTTTTCCTATATATTTCTATGTAAAACTTTGATTCCCCATTGTGGCCCCGCCCTACCCCTGGGGGTCATGACTTGAACAATTTATAATCTACACTACCCCAGGATGCTTCCACATAAGTTTCAGCTTTTCTGGCCCAGTGGTTCTTGAGAAGAAGATTTTAAAAGATTTTTCCTATATATTTCTATGTAAAACTTGGATTCCCCATTGTGGCCCCGCCCTACCCCCGGGGGTCATAATTTGAACAATTTAGAATCTACATTACCCCAGGATGCTTCCACATAAGTTTCAGCTTTTCTGGCCCAGTGGTTCTTGAGAAAAAGATTTTTAAAGATTTTTCCTATATATTTCTTTGTAAAACTTTGATTCCTAATTGTGGCCCCGCCCTACCCCCGGGGGTCATGATTTGAACAATTTAGAATCTACACTACCCTAGGATGCTTCCACATAAGTTTCAGCTTTTCTGGCCCAGTGGTTCTTGAGAAAAAGATTTTCAAACATTTTTCCTGTATGTTTCTATGTAAAACTTTGATTCCCCATGATTTGAACAATTTAGAATCTACACTACCCAGAATGCTTCCACATAAGATTCAGCTTTTCTGGCCCAGTGGTTCTTGAGAAGAAGATTTTTTTAATTTTGACCTTTCTTGATTATCTCCCCTTGGGAAGGGACCTGGCCCTTCCTTTTAACAATTTAAATTCCCCTTTACCCAAGGATGCTTTGTACCAAGTTTGGTCAAAATTGGCTCAGTGGTTCTTGAGAAGAAGTCGAAAATGTGAAAAGTTTACAGACGGACTGACAGACGGACGACGGACAAAATGTGATCAGAAAAGCTCACTTGATCCTTCGGCTCAGGTGAGCTAAAAACCTATGAGGTTCGTCAAACAAATACCGGGGGGGGGGGGTGTTAAAGTAAATATGTAAAATATAACAACATAACAAGTTTTGTGACCAGGCACTACGTGTTCTTTTAGAAAGGGTGGGGTGGGGGTTCAGAAAAAGCTGTAGAAAAAATCACAATGCGAAAAAGTATTGATACAATGAAAATAATCATTACATAGTAATTGAGTAATTCATTGTAATAATGATGTATGATATATGATATGTCAGTGCATTTCAATAAAAGAAACTGAAAAAGCATCTTATTCATCTAGGACACATAATAAACACCAGGAGAAATGTTCAGTTGATATGCACTATTTTTAAGATATGCATTCTATATTAAGAAAAATGAAGATCTAGATATTGACGTTTCATTACATGAATACGAGGGGTGATCAAAAAGTTTGCGAACTAATTGAATAACTTCCATAAAAGAAATAATATTTGGTTTCAAAGTTGATTATATTTTAAATTAATCCTCTCCGATTTTAATGCACATCAACCACCGTTCTGCGCATGCACGAATCACGTGATATTGGCGGTCATGTGACCCCCTCCGTAGCGTTCTGTCACAAAAGTTGAAAGATTTTTCTGAGTTTTATATTTCTTTCCATGTGAGTTAATTTTTATGACAAGAACAGTTAATTTGTCAGAAATGGTCAAATCTCGGCAACAGAATGGGTGGATAAGAATATCCTTTCCAAAAATAAGCATAGCGACCATTAAAACACAAATCTTCTGTCTCGGGAGAGACCTTTATTCAAGGTGGATAGATCTTTTTATCATATCTAATATGTTTAAAATCTAAAGTAAACGATATCTTAGGTATTTTATAATTATATTATTGTTCAAATATTCAACAATTTTTCAAAGTGTAAATTGGAGGTCTTTGATAGCAAATTGCTTAATTAAAAACACATATCTTTTCAAACTTGCTTTCACTGGGCAAGATGACAAGTATCATTTTTAACCATCTGCCTTCCTTCACTAAAACGATCAATCCAATCATTAATTGAATTTATAGGTGCTCATTTTTCTTAATAAACTGTGTACAAATTATTATATGATACTGCAGAGGGATTTCTAAGAAATACAATAAATCGTACAGTCGTTTGTTGAACGAGTTCGACTGAGACAACCATTTTTCGTCACAAGTGAACTACATAGTGACGTCATTTTCACATTGTGACGTCACAAACAAGGAGAAAAACTTTATTCAGCATATGCTGTTTATAGACCTTGTGTATGGCTATATGTGTACCGAATTTCATTCTAATCTGAATTGTGGTTTTGTAGATATAGAGATAGTTCGCGAACTTTTTGATCACCCCTCGTATCTTGCTGTAATTTATTTTAGAAGCATATTTATTTAATCATATTAGCTGTAGGTAATTAATTTCGCCACCTTCTCTCTTCTTTAAATATCTTCTAAATATTAACCTTTCAGCTATCTTTACTTACAGTTAGTGGGATAGTCTGTCTAGTGGTGGTAAGTATTGTTTATTTTTTTAATACAGATAACCGTTTCAACAAAGGTCAATCGTATATTTCAATACTATTGTAAAAAAAAAAATAGAATCGGACTATATAATGTTTTGCCCTTTCTATATATCCGTCGAGCTGTCTGCCTGTGTCACAGACACGTGTTTCGGTAAAAAAAATTTTGCCCATAGTATAATTATACATGTAACACTATCATTATACCATGGTTAAAAATTTATAACCGAAACAAGTGCCTATGGTCTGTGTATCTGTCTGTATGTTAGAATTTGTCCGCAAAACTTTAACCTTGTCCATAACTTTTGAGGGGGTGTTTTCTCAGGTATTTTCCCAACGACCAAACAATTTTGATCTTAATTCTGAACTTGACCTTGGAGTTTGATCTACTTCCATAACTTTTGAAGAGTTGGTGCATGATGTATAACATAGTACAACAAATATTAAAAGATGGCGTGTAAGGGGAATGTTTTTGAAAAAGGGCAGTAAATCTTATAATTATCTACATGTAATTGGGAGGTCTATTGCGAAAACTTTTCAACTACCTCTTCGAAACTTCAGGTGATCATTAACGCTACATTTTATTAATAAAACCATTGCCGATTACAACTCATAACCGCTACATATCAAATCAAGCATGCATCAATGACACGGGATATAAGTTCTGTTCATTGTAATTCATTTTAAGAGATTTCCAGACAGCAGTTCGTAAAGAATATAGCCTTCATAGCTTAACTTATTATGTAAAGACTATGTGGCGGTCAGCCGGGTCGATCGCCGGTGGCCAGATAGCTCAGTTGGTAGAGCCTGACCGGAGTTTCAGGGGGCCCGGGTTCGAATCCCGGTCTGGTCCGCTGCATTTTCTCCTCTCCCGTTACAACTACATGTATTTTATCCATGAACAGTGCTTTGTTTTAAAACTTTTTATGTTAGATTTTAAATAATATCAACACCGTTAAAGCCGTACATAAGCACATATATATAAATCCAAATGATTGTTATGAATAATAACGTAGCGTAACCATTCTGTTTCTTTTACAACTTTCTTCTTCTCTCCCTGCTACGGAAGCGTATTAGTGCCACTTGGACACTTTACTTTTTATAATTTCTACACTTTAATCTGTACATTTTACAGTTTAAATTTTACACTTTAATCTGTAAATTTTACACTTTAATCTGTAAAATTTACACTTTAATCTGTAAAATGTAAACTTTAATCTGTAAAATTTACACTCCAATCTGTAATATGTACACTTTAATCTGTAAATTTTACACTTTAATCTGTAAATTTTACACTTAAATCTGTAAAATTTACACTTAAATCTGTAAAATTTACACTCCAATCTGTAAAATTTACACTCTAATCTGTAAATTTTACACTTTAATCTGTAAATTTTACACTTTAATCTGTATATTTTACACTTTAACTGTTTAATTCACATAGTAAATTTATCAACTTCATACATCCGCAGTAACACATTTTAAAGCCAACAAACCATGAATTATGCATGATAAAGTTTAATTCTGATTATTTTATTTTACAATAAATGCAAATAAGCAAATTAGTATGACTGATACAAGTAAAACTTTTCTTAGAATATAAGTGAAGAGCATATCAAACATACATGCATATATTCTCAATGAATGTGATATTGATATCATCATACGCAAATTCGTTTAAAGCGCCCAACAGTTCAATTATTGAAATCATTATTAATATCTATACATGTATTACATTCTATATGAATAACCGGCAACAATTGAATTAATTAATTTTTTTAAAATAACCAATTAATATATTAATAAGTAAAGTATATACATATATAAATAACTAAAGTACATGTTTATATTAATTTTGGAACAGCAAAGAAATTTATATCCTTTGATTCAATGACATTTCTTTATTGCTAAGTTCAAAATTGACCGTAATTTTAATGTTATATATCATTTCATCATGACCATAGTCCCATAAACTTGCAATATCAATCTGAACTGCAAATAAACAAATCTTTGAGATGTATATTTTTACAGTTCGTTACACTATAGTACAACTAAAGAAAAACAGGTATATATAGTATACTGAATCAAAAGCAGATCCCCGATTTCTTATGCTGGGGAAAATTACGATGCCCATGAGGAAATCGTCCATCCTTATTTTTATCATATACTAGTATACATGTACATGTAAAAAAAAATTTGCAAACAATTGTGAACATCTCAGTTTAATACTTTTTTCAAGTGTCATAGGAAAAACATCACAAATCGACCGCTTGATTACAAAAGATTACAGTACAGGTTGTTCAGAATAACGAGTAAAATTTACTGATTAAAGTGTAAATGTTACAGATTAAAGTGTAAAATTTACACTTTAAAGTGTAAAATTTACAGATTAAAGTGTAAAATTTACAGATTAAAGTGTAGAATCTACAGATTAAAGTGTAAATTTTACAGATTAACTTGTAGAATCTACAGATTAAAGTGTTATTTTCACAGATTAAAGTGTTAATTTCACAGATTAAAGTGTAAATTTTACACTTTAAAGTGTAAATTTTACACTTTAAAGTGTAAAATTACAGATTTAAGTGTAAAATTTACACTTTAAAGTATTAAATTTACAGATTAAAGTGTAAACTTTAAAGTGTAAAATTTACATATTAAAGTTTAAATTTTACAGATTAAAGTGTGAAATTTACAGATTAAAGTGTAGAATTAAAGATTAAAGTGTAAAATTTACACTTTAAAGTGTACAATTTAAGATTAAAGTTTAGAAATTAAAGATAAGTAAAGTGTCCAAGTGGCCATAATACGCTTCCGTACCCTGCACTCCTATTCCCTTCCTTTCTTATTTCTCTGCACCTCCCACCCTTTTCTGCATTGTACATTATTTGGTTGTACATCACGTTTATATACTAGTATTTTTGTCATTTTGTTTGTGTTGGAGAGGACAACCTTGTAGCTGGAATAACTTGTGTCTAATCCAATATTCTAACAAGTAAAATTGCTGCTTTTTAGCTCTACTGGTCAGAGACCAGAAGAGCTTATGCGATAGTAATGCGTCCGGCGTCCGTCCGTCTGTCTGTCTGTAAACAATTTTTCAAAATGCTACTCCTCCTACAGTTTTGGTCTGATTTCAATATAACTTGGCATACAAGTAGACTACACTAAGATACATACTTTTGTTTATCTGTTTTTGATTTCGATGAACAGTGTTGGCGTTGTTACTAAAAATAGAAATTTCTGTGAAGTTCTTTCAAAATGCTACTCCTCCTACAGTTTTGGTCTGATTTCAATATAACTTGGCACACAAGTAAACTACACTAAGATACATACTTTTGTTTATCGGTTTTTGGTTTCGTTGAACGGTGTTGGCGTTGTTACTAAAAACAGAAATTTCTGTGAAATTCTTTCAAAATGCTACTCCTCCTACAGTTTTGGTCTGATTTCAGTATAGATTGGCACACAAGTAAAGTACACTAAAGTTCATAATTCTGTGTATCGTTTTTTGATTTTGATGAATGATGTTGGCGTTGTTACTAAAAATAGAAATTTCTTTGAAATTCTTTCAAAATGCTACTCCTTCCAACTGCTTAAGTACTTTCCTTTCCCTTTGCTATAAGTACAAACCAGTAGATCTTCAGTCTCGATAGAGACTTCTGGTTTGTAGCGGTATTGAGTATGTAGAGGCAATGACCGGTCATTTATTCTCTCAAAAACCATATACATGGTACAAGAGATACATATATACGTATTTACAATAATTATGGACGAGCAGAAATTACAGGAGAACAGTGTCAAAAATTTTGGTTGGGTCTCCTTTTTTAGCTCTACTGGTCAGAGACCAGAAGAGCTTATGCGATAGTAATGCGTCCGGCGTCCGTCCGTCTGTCTGTGTCTGTCTGTAAACATTTTTTCAAAATGCTACTCCTCCTACAGTTTTGGTCTGATTTCAATATATCTTGGCACTAAGATACATAATTTTGTGTATCGGTTTTTGATTTCGAAACGGTATTGCCGTGGTTACTAAAAATACAAATTTCAGTGAAACTGTTTCAAAATGCTACTCCTCCTATAATTTTGGTCTGATTTCAATAGAACTTGGCACGCAAGTAGACTACACTACACGCTGATCAAGATTTTACGTAGGAATATATAAGAAAAATCTTTAAAAATCTTCTTCTCCAGAACCACTGGGCCAGGAAATATTAAACTATTGTGGAAGCATCCTCTGGTAGTGTAGATTCAAGTTTGTTCAAATCATGACCCCCGGGGGTAGGGCGGGGCCAGAGTGGCTGATCAAAGTTTTTCATAGGAATATATAAGAAATTTTTAAAAAAATCTTCTTCTCCAGAACCATCGGGCTAGTACAGATGAATCTTATGTGGAAGTATGCTCAGGTAGTGTAGATTCAAGTTTGTTCAAATCATGACCCCCGGGGGTAGGGCGGGGCCACAGTGGCTGATCAAAATTTTACATAGGAATATATAAGAAATTTTAAAAAAAAATCTTCTTCTCCAAAACCACTGGGCCAGGAAATATGAAACTCATGTGGAAGCATCCTCAGGTAGTGTAGATTAAAGTTTGTTCAAATCATGACCCCCGGGGATAGGGCGGGGCCACAGTAGCTGATCAAAGTTTTACATAGGAATATGTAGGGAAAATCTTTAACATTCTTCTTTTCCGGAACCACTGTGCCAGGAAAGATGAAACTCATGTGGAAGCATCCTCGGTTAGTGTAGATTCAAGTTTGTTCAAAGCATGACCCCCAGGGGTAGGGTGGGGCCACAATGTCTGATCAAAATTTAACATAGGAATATATAGGAAAAATCTTTTAAAAATCTTCTTCTCAGGATCAGCAAAGCTATGATTGGTGATATTAATATGGAAACATCCTCAGTTAGAGTAAATTCAAGTTTGTTCATATCATGACCCCTGGGGTAAGGTGGGGCCATGATGGGCAATCAAATCTTTACATAGAAATATATAGGAAAAATCTTTAAAGTTCTTCTCAAGTATGGCGAAATTATACATGAATGCTTTATTGATATAGTGACATTCTCAAGTAATAAGATATTCAAATCACCCCTCCCCCAACAAGTAAGCTTTTCAATACTGAGCTGATTTGTGTTTTTTAACTTGCCCATGTGCTCAGATGAGCGATGTGGCCCATGGGCCTCTTGTTATAAATACCTATAAGCCATTCTCCCAGAGTCAAAGACGAGATTAAACAATTCTCACTCTATATATGTTCACCTTTCCCCTATCTACCAATGGTACAGACTATACCAATTAAGTTATTATATCACCTGGTCAAATTCTCGTTTTGCACACATTTTTCTATGCCTGAAATTTAAATGTGTGCAAAACGGGAACAAGCCATTCTGTTCCTAAACTGACTGCGGGATTTTTAAGTATTTTTAAGTATTTAGTCATGCTTTTTTATCTGCTTGTACACTTAACGGAGAAAAAAGTACTTGTAACTTTATAATAGGCTAATTAAGGTCTTCCGTTTCCAACGGAAGACCTTCTACTGATTCTGAAGATTAAGATTATTCTTATTATTCTTTTTTTTGTTTTCTTCCTAGACGCCAACTTTGAGGCCTCATATCTCACTCATTTCTCAATGGATTTTGCTCAAATTTTCAGACATTATAGACGGTAATAAACTCTTTCAGAATGCTGTCTAGAATTTCAAAAATTCACTTCCGGTTTTGAGTTATTTCCCTTTAAACAAAAAATTATAGGCTTTCATTTCCAGACAAAGGCTCAGAGACCACTGGAGCTGGAGCAGAAATTTTACTGGTTTTAGATAACAGAAGGATTGAAGTTGTGCACATCGGTTTTTGTTTTTCGATTTCTGTATTCAAAATGGCGCTATATAGGGGTCAAAAAATAGAACGCCTAAAAGAGCGAAAATTTACACATGTTTTCCTTTTTATCTTGAAAACTAAAAATATTTTGTTAAGACATGTTGAACAAAAGTTGTGCATAATTGCAAGGGCTTTCATATAATACTATTCAAAAGGGGCTGGCCCCTATGAATAGGGATTTAGGGAGCTTGAAAGTTTTTGCTTTATAACTCAAAAACGGTAAATATTTCGATCTGGATTATACGAACAAAATTGTTCTTTGACACCTTTTTGATTTGATGAGAATGTTTATTTGTTCGAATATACCGGGGATATTGCGTAACACGAAGTAGAAAGCAGGCCAGGTAAACAGGTAGTGTTTTTCAATCGGGAAGAAAATCAGACCTCTTCATGTGTATAATTTACACAAACTTCCTATCAATAATATACCCTATGGTATTTAATGTTAAATTTCTACTAAAAAGGTCTTTATACATGCTTTACGGTTCATTATTAAATTATCTATATAACAATTAGTTTTTCTTTTTATGTATTATTAATTAGTTTTATAGTGAACACGTCTTCATCGGAATATATTAATTCTACATTAAATATTATTATAAGTAATTTTAAGCTTTATTAATCGAATAATTCACGATCATTTAGTTGATCTCCACGTTCGCCAGCCTAGATGTTTGTAACAGTTGTGTAATCAAACGCCCCAATCCCACGCTGCCGATCGGGGTCACTAGTGTACCAGCCACCTGTTGTCGTAAACAAAGCAAGTGTCTGTGATCGTGTTTAAAATCCATTGTGTACAAAGACCTATCAATTAATAGAAAATTGTGTTTTTAATCAATCGAATCAATAAGAATACGATCTTACATTAAATCGCAATTCCTAACACTGGTGCATAAAATCATTTTGAATTTTGATAACTTTCTTTGGCCTGTTCACGCAAACATATTTCTCTATTCCGTGTTAATGTATTTTATCAAAATTGTAATTGAAAAGGGGCTTCGGCAAATAATTATAATTACTGATGGAAGTCTTGAGATAGGTAATGTACTATATGTACGTTTTATTTTTACCATCACTCTTTTGTTTCTCCATTATTTTTTTTAACGTGCGTGGCCACAGAGAGCCGCAGGCATGTCGAATGTTAAAAACATCGTGTACTCCAACAGTGGAAATTGGCTTTGAAATCATGTCGCCTTTTTCATATTACTGAATGACGGGTATTTTTTTTTAGGTTTATAAATCCGTAAAATTTAAACGCGTAAAATTTCACATAATTTATAAAACGGCTCGTATAATTTTTTAACATGGTATGTGTATAAGTAATGCTTATTGCTACTAAGCTCACTCCATGGAGGCTATATAATTAGTATACTGTTAGTAATTTGAACACTTTTAAGCCAATCATCAATTGGGATCATACAGGTAAATCTCAATTAACTTGTATATATAAATTATACAAACATTGTCAATTAATTTATAAGTTAGACCTACCTGCATGGTTACTCTTTTTTTAGTATTTTTTAGAGACGCATAACTTCTGATAATGACTTAATAATTACAGCTCTTCCAATTAAATGTATACCTGTGTTTTGAATCTTGGACACTTTCTTCTGCTTCATATGCTTTGAATAAAACTTTGACCTCTTAATGCGCTGTACTTAAATACTTTCACTTCAATTATGTTAGTTTGAGTTGTCTCTCTTTGTTTTCGGTAAATATACCAGACATGCACGTGTGCCTAGCTATGTTTATAAAAAAAATGAATAAATGAAGGGTATATAAAGGTTATTTTTAAAAAATTATACCATGCGCGGATCTAGAGGGGGGGTCGGGGGGGGGGTCAGGACCCCCCCCCCCCCCTGGAATTTACCAGGATAAAAATGTACATACTAAAACAAGGAAAAAGTTACCATGGACCCCCCTTGGAAAACGCAGACCCCCCTGGACTATATGTGTAAAAATGGGTATGAAAAGTTAAAGATTTGAGGCAAAAGAAGAAAAGAAGTCACCACTAACCCCCCCCCCCCCCTTTACGAAATAGGTTTTTGACGTTAAGGGGAGTGCTACTTTACTTTTTTTTTTTTTTTGCTTGTCAAGAAATTTCCGGGATAGGATTTTTTTTTGCCTGAGGTGGACCCCCCCTGGAAAAAATTTCTGGATCTGCGCCTGTATACAATTCATAATGTAATTTGTTTGCATTGTTTATATTGTTATATCAAATTAACATGTGTTTAATAACTCTCTCACTCTCTCTTTCTTTCTCTCTCTTACAAGTTACATAGGGTTTTTGGACACGTTATTTGTACACGTAAATGCATTCAATGTGATCTGGAATTTTACGTCTGATGTTTTGAATTTTTACGGACATATTCAATTCGTAAAAGATCAACGTATAAAAATTTAAATCACCTTTTTTGACCCAAATTCGTAAAAATATACAACAGTAAAAATTACCCGTTATATGGTATTTTATTTCACTCTATCTCATATTTGTTTTAATCAATCGTATTTGCTTGTGCATTTATTAATTTCAAGTTTTATGCCTGATGAAATCAGGTGCTTTGATCCTTTTCATGCCAGCACCTACCCCGATACAAGACCTTGATTTATCCGGTCTCATCCATAGGATCGGTCTCCATGCATCATTTCACAAGTCTCCAAATTTCAAATAAAACATTCTCATTGAAACTTTGATGCTTCCACATGAAAATGGCCGGGTATATATTGTTTGTCATGTACGTCTTCCATTTTCCGTCTGTCCCGCTTCCCCGCTTTGCGTTTACCTCAGTTCAAAGCTCAATTTCAAAGAAACTATTCAATTCTTTTTTATATTAAACGTCCTATGCTGATAAACATTGATGAGAGCTATTTTCCTGCATCAACATATTTTCACTTTGACCTTTCCTTTGAACTTAATCTCACCTTTTATGAATTCTGTCTAAAGAGACCATTCAAGATAGTATCATCAAACTTCATGTGCCGATATGTACTGATATGTGCTGATACATACTATAGGCTAGCTACACGTTTGTAACTGCATCAACATTTTGTTTTACCTTTCCTTTGACCTTAACCTAACTTTTCTCAGGTTAGTGTTTAACTCAGAAACATACCATTCAAGACTATAAGTATTCTTTTACTTCTTATGGTGATACATGCATTTTTTTTTTACTTTGACCTCTCCTTTCACCTTGATCTTACCTTACCTAATTCATTGAGTATTAAGCTCAGTTTTGAAGAAAGCATTTATATTTTTACTCAACTTCATATGCTGATACACTGTACACACTTATGAGAGCTATCCAAACCTTAGTGTATGACAGATGCTCTAACCACTGTGCCAAACGGGCGACCTTCAGTTTTGAAGAATCCATTCAAGACATTTTTATCGAACTTTAGTATCCTGATACAGTTTGATCTTGCACTTTCCTGTGACCTTGACCTCACTTGTCTTTAATTTGCAATTTGCATAGTATTAAAGAAACCATTTGAGATATTTTATTGTAAGCTTATGCCTATATATGCATTATCTGAATTTCCATTTTTAAGATTTCAATTTTTAAGAAACTATTCAAGATATTCTCAACAAACGTCATACACTCATATTTCTAAATAAATCATCATGTAAATCATAGTTTTGAACCTAATAAATTCTTTCAATTCGATATATGTTCAAAAAAAAATTGACTGAACATATCCAGTCTTTTGGACGAGTCACTGTTACTGACAGAGAAACTTTAAATTCTCAACCGTATTTGTACCAGTGAAACATTGCTCATATAATGCAGGGTGGGGCATGACCTTGTCTCAAGTTCTAGGTCACTTAAGATAAGATGTTTTGGTTGGATATGAACTAAAAGAATATCTAAAAAAAATCATATGTGAACTTTTCCACTCGGTAACACGCAGAGTATGTATTTTTATAACAGAGTTTGTCTTTGCTTGTTGCAAGGTCATTTAGAAAGTTCAAGGTCATGCACATAACATTCTTTTACAGTCTTTTTCCTGGCGAAACATTGTAAGTTGCTTCCTCAACAAGCCTTTGGGTTGCTTACTTAAATAATTTTAGAATGGTTTGACCTAGACTCAAGGTTACGTCTTCATTTCCGTAGCTCCAACGGAAGACCTATTCGTTGCTTTGCAACGAGCTCGGCTCTAGTTTAATTGGTTTTAAATGTTTTCATAACTCTAGCGAGTTCTAGATGAAAAAAAGTTTGACTTTACTGTATCACTGTTTCAAAATCAAAGTACACTCAGAGTAATACATTTTAAAATTTTGCTAAATGTCTTTCACATGTATGCATAAATAAGAACACTAAGAAATGTGCTAAATCAAATCTAAGCTAACTTGTTCAAAAATATTTTATGCCGAAGATCGTACATGCTAAATATAAAACATTTACAGTACATGTTATTTGCCCAGAGCTTTAATTTTTCCCAGCTTTATACAGAATATGCTAAAAAATTAGTTTCTGTTACATCTTGTAAAATATACATTGTCCATAAACATTTGTAATTAATATTATATACGGACTTAAAAAAAATCCTTCTTATTTGATTTCAGAATTGGTGGTACAGATCGGGTGACTTGGTGAGTATCATAAGTTAATTTTTATGCCCCCCCCTGTAAACGAAGTTTCGGGAGTGTATAGTTTTCTACTTCTACCGGTGAGTGGCCTCCGTCAATTAGCTGACTATTATGCCACCAGGGTCAACATTTAAAACCATCATGTCCGTCCGTCTGTCTCTCTGTCTGTTTGTCTGCAAAAACTTTAACCTTGCCCATAACTTTTGATTTAGTGGAGCTATGAGTTTCATATTTCACATGTGTATTCCTTGTGGCAAGACCTTTCTTTGGGTACCTCCAAATTTGACCTTTTGACCTTGGAGTTTGACCCACTTTTACACAAAAATTCCAAACTTTTACTTTGGCCTTATCTTTTGAACAATAAATACCAGGACATTTATACTTCAGTAACTTCACATATGTATTCTTTGTTGAAAGACCTTTCATTGAATACCAACAACCTTGAACTCTTGACCTTGACCTTGGAGATTTCTGTACTTGTGAAAAAACTTTAACATTGGCCACAACTTATGAACGGTAAAGGATTGGGCTTTCATACTTCAATCCTTGTGTAAAGACCCTTCATTGTATACCAAAAACTTTGACCCTTTGAACTTGACCTTGGAGTTTGACCTATGTTTAAAAGCAAATCTTGACCATAACTTTTAAAGGATTAGGGCTAATGCTTTCATACTTTAATATTTAATCATTGTGTTAAGACCTTTCATTTGACAGCAAGAACCTTGACCCTTTGACCTTGACATTGGAATTTGACTTACTTTAAAAAATTTTTAACCTTGGCCATAAAAATTGGTGATAGGACTTCCATACTTTACATATGTATTCTATGTGGCAAGGCCTTGCATTGGATGCCAATTACCTTGACCTTTTAACATTGACCTTGGAGATTTTGTACCTATGAAAAAACTTTAACCTTGGCCATAACTTTTGAACGCTAAGGGCTAGTGATCTCATAATTCAGTGATGTGATGTGAGAAGACCTTTCAATGGATACCAAGAACTTTGACCACGACCTTGGAGTTTGACTACTTTTAAAAAGCAAACCTTGACCATAACTTTTAAAAGGTTAGGGCTAGTGCTTTCATACTTGACATATTTAATTCTTGTGACAAGACTTTTCATTTGATAGCAAGATTTTTGACCTTGACGTTGGAGTTTGACCTAATTTTTTAACCTTGGCCATAACTTCTGAATGGTTAGGGTTAGGGATTCCATACTTTACTTATGTATTTTTGTGGCAAGACCTTTCATTGGATACCAATGACCTTGACCTTGAAAATTTCCATACTAATGAAAAAACTTTAACCTTGGCCTATTTTCATATTTCACAATTGTATTTCCAGTGAGAATACCCTACTTTTAATAATAATATATTAAATTTGCATTTAAGAAAAGTTTAATCGTTGCTATGTTGCCATTTGGGGGCATCAGTGTTTCACAAACACATCTTGTTTAACATAAAATTTTACATGCAATATAGGTCAGTTACCATTTCTTATTAGAATCTGAAATTCAACAACAGGCCATTTTGATAGACTTGCTGACACATACAAGTATGTTATTACTTATCTGAATTGTCAATAGCAATTCATTTGCCTTTTCAATGTTGGTATTGTCGGTGTGAATTGCCACATTTATTTATTCAATACAATGCTACTCAGTTTTCAGCTCATGTAAGCTGAAAAGGGAGAAACATTGTATATGTTTATTGTAAATACATTTATTTTAGTGCATACAAATAAATTCTACAAATGCAAAGACCAATTATACACTTCATATTTTAAATTGGATTATTAACATTCATTCCAAACATTATTTTTCTTAATCTCATTAAAATTAGATGTTAGGTCTGCTCACATACTTGCTACACTAACATTGGTGTAGCAAGTATGCCAGTGGATCTAATCTTATTTTAATTAGATTGAATTTTTCAGCGACTTAAATATCATTTAAACCCATAAAAATACCTGAACTACCAGTTATAGAGAAGCCGTCAATTGGCAATCTGTAGCTGTTGGGAAAGGTTTAAAAAAAAAATTCTTTCATGATTAAAAAAATTGATTTTTTGATTGTAGGGGCCTGAGAAGTACTGGTACATATTCCTTGTGGGAGGTGTGATACTGTTTCAGTGCGTCACTACGGACATCTTTGTGTACCATGTGCTCCCCCCTGGGCCTACCAGTTCCCCTCATACTCCGAGGCCCCCACCCAGGAATGTCACCATTAACTGGTTCAGCCTTCTAGAGGCCTCCACCAAACCCCACCTAGGGATGGACGATATCACCACTGTCCCACCCGGCTAGTAGTGGTCATACTACATAATGACATTCATAGTGACGTAATGTGGTGATTGTCTTTCAAAATGTGTATGCTTTGATATACATTTTAAAAATTAACATTAAAGTAATTTTCAATATTTTTCTGACCATTCTAATATGTGTACCGTAAACCTGGAAATTTTTGCGTCGATTTTATTTTGCGAATCTGGGTCAAAATGCTGTTGATTAATTTTTACGTTTCAAAATTTTGCGAATGACCACTGCTTACATTTTCTTATTGTTGAATTATTTTTAAGAAAAACATTTTTGCGAATGCAATGAACTCGCAAATTTGCTAAAAATTTATCTACAGCAAAAATTTCCAGATTTACGGTATACTGAGTGTAATAAAAATAGTTGTATGAGGTGGAGGTAATATCAGATCTTTATTCCCCAGATTCAAGCTAAGTTTGAGAATGTACATAACAGTACATCCTAGACCCACCTTATCAATCCTTGATTTACAATAGACAGATCACTGTATTTCTTAATAAAAATTATTTTTTAATTCAAACATAATCTTAACCTAGTTTCATATTTTCTTGTTTCAATAAAAAACATATTTTATGCACCCTGTATTTTACAGAGTGTTTGATTTGCCTGTCTGGTACACCTATGGAAAAATGTATGTTTATTCAACCTGATGTATGGCATAATTATGTTTTTTCATTTAGATGCTGGTTGTCTGTATCTTTTGTTGATGAAAGGTTGAAAACGGCCTTATAAATCTCATATAGTGGAATAAAACCCTTAATAGTGACAGTACCATTTATAACAGTAAACATTTGTTTCATGAACTACAAAAGAAACAATCCAACTGTGTAGAGGGGAAGATCTTGTAAACTGTTGTCTTCGTATATATGTATGTTTGAAAGTTGTACTGCAAATAGGATACCAAAATGGACTAGCTAATTAAAGAAAAGGTTCAGGTTAAAACCACTGAAAATATAGGATATTGAATTGTATTTTTTATTTTTTGTATTTATGGTTGAGTAGCAAATTAAAATGATTTCCATATCATGTTTGTAATTGTAATATGTTCTTATAGCTGCAATAATGTAGCCCTCTCTGATAATTTTTGTATCTAATGTTTTCAAGAAAGGGCTCTTCACCCCCCCCCCCCTCCCCCACAAAAAACATTGGAGGGGCCTACATTATTGAAGCTAGTTTTGTACTGCTGTTCTGTTGGAATAATTAAAATCCATTTCATACATACGTAGGATGTTTCAGTATTGTAGCTCTGTGAACCCATGTTTTTGTTTATCACCTTTATGAAACACCTTTATACAGTATTTACATCATCAAGTGGGTGGCATGATACCAGTCTTAGTCTAACTGAAGTTTCTTTTTTCATAATCTAAATACTGGAACATGCAGTGTTATACTAAGGTTTTATAAAGGTTACTTACTTAGTAAAAGTTTTTTTTTTCTATTTCAATCAGACTGAATTCTTACAAAACACACATGCATGTACAGAGCATTAATGACACATGTAAACATACCACAGCAGGATTTACAACATCTGCAGATAAAACTTCATTCAATAAATCCATTTGAAATAAGGTGCCAAGGACTGGAAATTATGTTTTGTTTTAAATGTGATTTATAATATATGTTAAATCTAAAATAATTTTGAAAGCCGCGGGGAATGAAATTTCCTTCCCTGTAAGCATCAAATAAATGTAAGCCTGTTCACTTAAATCATGTTTTACCATACATCGTATTTGATTCAGTATATTGTGATATATGGGACCATTTTCTGTAGTCATCAATTTTTAAAGATATTTTTATTAGAGAAAGGAGGAATTTGCAAAAATTACAATGGCAAAATCCTCAACACCCAATGTTCATGTCTTGTACATGAATTTTTTGCTGTGTATAATGGCAGAAATTGAAAATGCAGAAATTCATTTACAACCACTCAAGGGTCAAATTGCAAAAATAAAATTTCAGCAACAGAGAAATAAAATCCTGAACCTCATGGAACTCATATTCATTTTACCAGTAATAATTTCTTGCATGTACACTACATGTCATTTCAGTCTTTTTAAAATTGATAAATGTACATAAATTATGAATAAAGTTTTTTGTCTTCAGTACTTGTTTTTATATTTTACAACATAATAAACATCTATCCTTTGAAACATTTGTCATGTGAGACATTATTGATATAATTTTCCATTCTTCTTTTCTCCACATTGATCTTACACAGTACTCTATCCCCCAATTCTCTCTAACAGTGGTGCCTATTTCAGCACATTCAGTCTCAGCTGTTTTCCATTCTTGGTGTTACATACAGTCTTCACTGGCCCTCCGCCATCTGAGTTTCTGTGGTCTTCATCATCCAATCAGGCGCCGACTGAGACACCTTCTCAATTATCTGATTCACTTGGAAACACAGACTCTGAATTTGTTTATCCCATGTGGGTAAAGCTTCTCTTGCTGAAAGAATAAACCAGAGTACAAAAATCAGACCACCCAAGATAAAAAATTACTAGTACAAACTAATAAAAATATGATTTGCTATTTTTTTGTTTTCTCTACATTTAAATATATAGATATTTTCTCTACCTATAATTCTGGGCCTTTTTTCTGTTAATTATAAAACAAGAGGCCCATGGGCCACATCGCTCACCTGAGAAGCTTTGGCCATTCCGTTCTTTACCAGATTTCCCCCTTGTAATACATATTGTGACCCCACCCTACCCCAATGATCATAATTTAAACAATTTGAATTCTACACTATCCCAGTATGCTTCCACATAAGTTTCAGTTTTTCTGGCCCAGTGGTTCTTGAGAAGAAGATTTTCAAAGATTTTTTCTATATGTTTCTATGTAAAACATTGATTCCTTATTGTGGCCCCGCCCAACCCCCGGGGGTCATGATTTGTAGAATTAAGAATCTACAATATCCCAGGATGCTTCCACATAAGTTTCAGCTTTTCTGACCCAGTAGTTCTTGAGAAGGAGATTTTCAAAGACTTATTCTGTATATTTCTATGTAAAACTTGGATTCCCTATTGTGGCCCCGCCCAACCCCTGGGGGTCATGATTTGAACAATTTAGAATCTACACTAAAACAGCATGCTTCCACATAAGTTTCAGCATTTCTGGCTCAGTGGTTCTTGAGAAAAAGATTTTCAAAGATTTTTCCTATATATTTCTATGTAAAACATTGATTTCCCATTGTGGCCCCGCCCTACCCCCGGGGGTCATGATTTGTACAATTTAGAATCTACACTACCCCAGGATGCTTCCACATAAGTTTCAGCTTTACTGGCCCAGTGGTTCTTGAGAAGAAGATTTTTAAAGATTTTTCCTATATATTTCTATGTGAAACTTTGATTCCCGAATGTGGCCCCCCCCCAACCCCCGGGGGTCATGATTTGCACATTTTAAAATCTACACTATCCTAGGATGCTTCCACATAAGTTTCAGCTTTTCTGGCCCAGTGGTTCTGGAGAAGAAGATTTTCAAAGATTTTTCCTTTATATTTCTATGTAAAACTTTGATTCCCCATTGTGGCCCCATCCTACCCCCGGGGGTCATGATATGAACAATTTAGAATCTACACTACCCCAGGATGCTTCCACATAAGTTTCAGCTTTTCTGGCCCAGTGGTTCTTGAGAAGAAGATTTTCAAAGATTTTTCCTTTATATTTCTATGTAAAACTTTGATTCCCCATTGTGGCCCCACCCTACCCCCGGGGGTCATGATATGTACAATTTAGAATCTACACTACCCCAGGATGCTTCAAAATAAGTTTCAGCTTTTCTGGCCCAGTGGTTCTTGAGAAGAAGATTTTCAAAGATTTTTCCTTTATATTTCTTTGTAAAACTTTGATTCCCAATTGTGGCCCCACCCAAGCCCCGGGGGTTATGATTTGAACAATTTAGAATCTACACTACCCTAGGATGCTTCCACATAAGTTTCAGCTTTTCTGACCCAGTGGTTCTTGAAAAGAAGATTTTCAAAGATTTTTCCTTTATATTTCTATGTAAAACTTTGATTCCCCATTGTGGCCCCACCCTACCCCCGGGGGTCATGATATGAACAATTTAGAATCTACACTACCCCAGGATGCTTCAAAATAAGTTTCAGCTTTTCTGGCCCAGTGGTTCTTGAGAAGAAGATTTTCAAAGATTTTTCCTTTATATTTCTTTGTAAAACTTTGATTCCCAATTGTGGCCCCACCCAAGCCCCGGGGGTTATGATTTGAAAAATTTAGAATCTACACTACCCCAGGATGCTTCCACGTAAGTTTCAGCTTTTCTGACCCAGTGGTTCTTGAAAAGAAGATTTTCAAAGATTTTTCCTTTATATTTCTATGTAAAACTTTGATTCCCCATTGTGGCCCCGCCCAACCCCCGGGGGTCATGATTTATATAATTTAGAATCTACACTACCCCAGGATGCTTCAACATAAGTTTCAGCTTTTCTGGCCCAGTGGTTCTTGAGAAGAAGATTTTCAAAGATTTTTCCTATATATTTCTATGTAAAACTTTGATTCCCCATTGTGGCCCCGCCCTACCCCTGGGGGTCATGATTTGAACAATTTAGAATCTACACTACCCCAGGATGCTTCCACATAAGTTTCAGCTTTACTGGCCCAGTGGTTCTTGAGAAGAAGATTTTTTAATGACCCAACCCTATTTTTGTCTTTTCTTCATTATCTCCCCTTGCGAGGGGATATGTCCCTTAATTTTAACAATTTAAAATCCCCTTTACCCAAGGATGCTTTGTACCAAGTTTGGTCAAAATTGGCCCAGTGGTTCTTGAGAAGAAGTCGAAAATGTGAAAAGTTTACAGACGGACGGACGGACAGACAGACAGACAGACGGACAGCTAGACAGACGGACGGACGACGGACAAAATGTGATCAGAAAAGCTCACTTGAGCCTTCGGCTCAGGTGAGCTAAAAACAGCATAATTGACATTAGTAAATGACTGACCAGATCCCTTTTCTTGTCTTTTTATTAAACATGCAGCAGAAACTTATCTCCAATTAGTTTGTACTTCAAAAATTCATCAGGTCAAACTGACCTCAATGCTTTTGATAGCACAAAAAAAAGAATTATCAATTCCAAAATGGTGGTGATTTAAGTATCTCATCTTGATTTAATGTTATTTAAAGATATGTATAAAATTCAAACATCAAAATAATATCTATTTCAATGTTGAACTGTTTATAAGTTAACGACGTTCGATCCTGATATTTAAAGTCTTAAACTTTTTTGCCAAGTATATTTTAAATTTCTACATACATAGCTTAATTAAAATTCAAATCAAAAAATGGGGGTCAATATGCTTCTTTTGGCGCTACAGTACATTTAATATGACCTTTTTGCTCTGAAATTTGTGTCTTAATCAAAAATTAAATTTTTGACAATTTCCCTCCAATATTTTTATCCAATTAAAGCATGGAACAAAATGAACTCTTAGTTTGTTTAAAAAAAGACACTTTAAAATTGTGACTAAGAAAAAATTTCTAATTGCTTCGCATAATCAATTATTTGACCTTTCTGCACTAATAAAATGTGATTTTTCTGGTATTGAAAATTAAATAAGCAAGAAAATTATTTTAAAGTCTTAAACTTTTTCTGATTTTAAGCAAATAGGTCAAAGGTATCTTGAATATTTAGAAAAGAACACCAAAAGTGGGGGTATATGATGTAAATTTTCAGATATTACTAAAAAAGTGTCAATTTTACGTTAAAATTGACTAAATTTTTTCCCGGGTTTTCAGAATATATTTACTCTATTTGTCACAATTTGTTGAAAGAATTCATAAGGAATAATTTAATAGATATTTCAGAACCAGCATAACACATTTCACTGCAAAAAACAGCTTTGTGTGCAATCAGCATGGAACAATAGGAATCCAAAATTAAAAGTACTGTTATAGTTCAAAAGGGGAAAAACTGATCATTTTCGTCTAAAAAACCTTCCGCCACAAAATATAGTCCCTAGCTTAATTCTACTTAAATGAAATTTAAGCGCGGTTTTTTTGATTGAATATAGTGCAATTTGCATTGTAGAATTCAGATTTAATGTTAGAACTTAAAAATGATGCAGAATTTTATAAATAATGGGCATGACCAAAATCCACTCAAAAACTCAGGATCCAACGTCCTTAACTCGATATGGTAAAACATGCTTATAATGAACTGCAGGGGACTTTCTTTGTTATAAATGTAATTTGTTATATTCATTAGTTTTACAGCCTACAGGGAATGAAAATCACCTTGCTGTGTGTCAATTCATTATACGGGTATTCACTATAACCATTTCTCATCAGAACTATAACTCTCAGTCAATAAGGAGGATCCTCAGGTTCATCCACTTTTGATTTTTTATTTGATTTAAAAGTTTGGAATAATTGCATGTTTGATTTTTTACTTGATTTAAAAGTTTGGAATAACTATGCATTTCTGTAAACCTGTATTTTTGTTCAATTTAAATTGGCATATCTTGCTTCTTACAATTATTTCATTTTATACATGAATAATAAAAATTAATTTGTTTGTAATTATCACATGATTTTTTTTAAGAACATGATTAGTAATTGTGGGATCATTTCCAGCATGATATAAAGCTTAGCAAAAGATTAACCTATCTAACAATTTTTTTTGCAAAATTCCAATGCTGTGAACAGAACCTTCATTAAGTCATCAGGTGAAGAAAGCCAAGTAATACAACTTTATTTTTATCATCATTTTTCACAAGAGCTGTAAAAACATGACAAAGGATTTATGAGCACCAGAACTATCTTTCTTCCTGCTGGATGGATCAAATCATTAAATCTTTTTGTCATGGAAAATAGAAAAATTAGTCAAAATAATGACACTTAAGAAGGTTGCATTCTGTTATCAAAAGTATTGAGAATTTTTTGTACATTGTACGTTTTGCACTATGGAGCAATTAAAATGACCTTTTTGCACTATAATTATGTCTTACGCATACATAAATTAATTTTCAAAGTTTTCCCTTTTAATATTTTTTTTCAAATTTTGCAAATTAATTATTGGAACAAACATAGTCTTTTTTCATCTGAATAATAACACTAAAAAAATAGCTTCAAACTATTCAGTTCTCAAACTCTGCATTTAGTAATTAAATTATTTGACCTTTCTGCACTGGGAATTTTTTTCTGGTGTTAAAAATATAACAAGGGGTCCATGGGCCACATTGCTCACTGGAATATTGATCTTTTTCTTCTAAAAAACCTTCCGCCACAAAATGTAGTTCCTCACTAAATGTTTTAGGTTTGGAATTTAATTTTTATAACTAAAACATTATATATGTAGACAAAAATCTGCTTGAAAGCTGAGGAGTGAACCTCTTTAATGAACTACAGTGTATTAATTTACCTTCAAAATGCACAATAGAATCAATTTGATCTATACAGCCATGCATGCGTCCTTCTGTGATCATTTGAGAAGCTATCTTCTCTGCCTGCAAAGTGCAAAAAGGAAATAATTAGTATAATTTTTCAGACATACTGTAATTAAATAAGAAATTGAGTTCTATTATCATGTATCTTTGCCAAATTTTAGAAAATAACTATTATAAATGCAGTACTAGATGTATAAATATACCTTTGAAGGTGGAATTTCTAGAAGGGATCCGAGTTCTGCGAAGGAAATGTTGTTGTAGAGCTTACTCGCTGACAGAAGGTTGTGTTCTATCGCTGCCCTGTCCAGTATGCTGGAACCTGTCAATGAATTACTGTGTGTAGGGTTGCTAATCCATATACAACCATTCTTTTTTCAAAATGACTACATTTCATATTCATCTTAGTTAAAGAATAAAATGCTTTCTTTATTTGTTAGTATGTGAATTATTGTTGCAGCTATAGCAGAAAAATACATAAGGCCATATAAAATTAATCTTTAGATTCTCATCCCCGCCCGCCCCTCTCAAAATGTCCCGCCCCGATGTTTTTTATTTTGATTTTTGGGTATTTTCATGTATTTTTATTCAGTAAGAATTTGGGTCAAAGTTTACGAGTTATCTCCCGTCTGTATTAAAAGTCGCGTGTCGCTATTTATAGCAAAAACGCCATGTGAAGAATGGAGAAAAATCGGCAATAAAAGCAGTTTAAATGTGTAAGGAAAAGATACTTTGTCAGTATAGAGAAGGCAGAGAAGACAAAATAGCATAAACACGTATAGATACCATCACTGGCAGGAGCAAGTATGTAGAGAGAATGTAACTAAGTAAAAATAGACGAGGAAAGTCAAGTTATATATAACGATCTCCAGCTGTGTGACTTAGCTTTGAAATAAAAAAAAATCTACAACATCGTAGACAGACTTTAAGAGAAGGCCTAGATTTTTCACCTCATTTTGTTCAGGGTGTGCCGTATAATGTGTACTTGATAATTTGTTAATTAACAATAAATATTTAACTTTTAAAGCAAAAATTTTCTTTAAATATTTAAAAGAATATGAAAAGAATTAAATCTATTCATATTTGCATTAAGGTAATGAAAAAAATGTGTACGGGGCGTCCATTGTTTTGTTGATACTTAGGCCTATATATAAATTAACAATTATAAAAAATAAAAAATAAAATCCGCCCACCCGCCCCAATTTTTTGGCAAATTAGGATGAGAATCTAAAGATTAATTTTACCTGGCCTAACCCTTACCCATACAAGCAGAGGTGCATTGTGTAAATTTTAATTGTTTCCTTTTTAAATTGTTTCCTTTTATTCCATATGCAGTTCTACTAATAAAAATTCTTAAACATTTTTAACCAATTTTCTGTTCTAATTTCATCTCACGACCAGAATGTATAGTATAATGGAAATAATTGAAAAAATAGATAATTTACATCAATCATAATTTTTCTCACATCTTTTTATCTTAGAACAAATTTAAAATTAATAGATTTTTAATCTTTAACACTAGTGTTTCTAAGAACACTTGTCCTTGTGCCTTAACTGTCACCTGAATATTAATTATAATACAAGTTTGTTGTTTTTTTTCTGGGCCAACTAAATATATTCCTTTTTTTCATCCACGGGCAACATTTGAGAGTCCTTTTACATATCTCTCTTTATCCGAATGGGCAAAGATTAAAAAATTTGAATTTATATCACATAAGGACATATTCATAATATGCATATTTAGGCAATTTTAAAATCTTTGGAGGATTTTTTTTCCCATTTATTGACAACACAAAGTGAAAAAATGGATTTCTTAACTTAATTGACAGTGTGCTGCAGAAGGAAAAGTCCTTAGAAATGTCACAATTATTATATAATTTAGAAAAGAGATTTTTATTTCAAAAAAGATGAATTTCCACAAAATATAAATATTTGCACCCATTTATGGGTTCAGATATGAGAAAGATGGCCAATGACTTTTTAAACTAAATATCTATCACTTTAAAACTGCACCTAAAAGATAATACATGTAAAACACATTTCACAGTCACTTCTAAAGCCTTGATGGTCAATGAATTTTTCAAACTGGAATATCTATCACTTTAAATACTATAAAAAGACCATTGTTAGAAATGTCAAACTCTAAAATGTGAAATAAATGTTATCTACTAAGATTTCTATTTTCATGATTAAATACTTAAAGCCGCTTAGTCCGATTCTGATCGCAAAAAAATATATTTGTTTTTCTTCTTGAAAAATAATTGTCCATAAATTGTTTCAACTTTTGTCAAATTATATCTCCATGCAAAGTCTTTTTCTTTTAAAACATATCAAAATTCATAAGTTTAAAAAAATAATTTTTGTTACGTCACACAAAAAATAATCCTATGTTGATATCACGTGAAACCACCTTCGAAAAATTTAATTTATCATATCTCATGAAGAACAAAATCGAGCATTTTTTTCAGAACAAAGTATACTTATACCTGTACACAAAACAATATTTTAGCCTTCATTACTAAACTTCCTTTAAAAAAATATCTGATTTTCCTTTATTCTTTAAATATGCATATTAATATAAAAATTACTATGGATTATATTCAATTAATTCCTTAATTTTTAAAAGATATATTATGACTTCTATGGCTTCTACTAATGGAAAAAAATACTCCGGTTTGAATTATCTTCATAATTAGATAAAACCGATAAATTCATTTTTTTCAAAGGTGACTTCACAACAGATCTTAACTTCCAGTCAGGAACCTCTGTTTGTCAATAAGGTTTTTGATATATGTGTTTTCCTTGTAAGGATTGTTGTAATAAACTATTAAATCAATCATATAATTCATTTTTCTATATTTTCTATGTAATGACGTACTTTTCTTGTGTAAGATAATATGTGCCTGTTTCGGATTAAGCGGCTTTAACTTTTTAAAAACATATTTTTATGAAAAGATAACAAAAATGTTATATTTTTCTTTGAATTATACAAGAATTTTTATCAATTGAAATCTTTTCAAAATTCCTGCTGATGCATACTGTTTTTTTGTCTATGAACATCTAATGGAACAATGATCTTAAATTAAGAATACTAGTATCTTGAAAATTTATCAGTAGGTAAGGTACATTGCATTTGTCCTTTAAAGGGACACCATTGATCATCATTATCGGCCGCAGCAGCGGCCGATCTATTTGTGGTTGTGTTAGAAAGTGCACATGGGGAAATGAGATGTTATTTTTTTATTAGTTCATTAAAATAATTTTTAAAGGATAACATGAACAAAATCATGAGTAAAATATTTTTAAAACTTGCTGTAAACTAAGTTTTAATCGCTGTTATCATGTTTCAATTACATTATCATTTCGCATCCGATAATTGATAATTCATGCTTAGATAAATAGAGTTTACAATAGATACTCCCCATCTTGGGAGTGTGTAAGATACGAAAGGCAATCGTCATGGTTTTTCCGGATAAAAACGACGTGATAAAAGTGCAAGATAAATAAAAATTGAAAAAAATTCAACAAGTAAAAATTGATTTGAATATGCTACACTTACGAATGACACAAGAATTATTTTTCTACATTTTGCACCGCGCCGTGCAGCATAACCTACTCTGCAGAAATCATATGCTTTATCACGTGACAAAGATCTATGGTATCAGCACGTGGTTCACCATGAGAGACCTACATCATCATTTTGATGACAATAATTTCTTATCATTAATCATTGACGTTATGGCATCGATGAATCCAACTGATAAGAAAATGCAGTAAAATTTTTATTATTTTTAAAAAATATATATTTTTATTATTTTTAAAAAATATATATTTTTTTAACTAGTATTTTGCTTTGAAGACAGCCTGAATTAAAAATGATCACTATTTCAGCTTTGAATATCTTGAAAAGTGCTTTCTTTGCATGGATGCTTTCATAAATTTGTGAAAGTACTTTTAGAAATGTTAGATTTTGTTAGCGGCCGATTTGATGCTTTGCATCACTTTTACTTGTAACTATACACTTAGTATGCTTACCAGAGGCAGAGTAGAGGAACAGAGAACAAGAGACCCATGGGCCACATCGCTCACCTGAGCACATGGGCTATTTAAAAAACACAAATCAGCTCAGTATTGAAAAGTTTACTTGTTGGGGGAGGGGGATTTGAAAGTTTTATTACTTGAGAATGTCAATATATTAATAAAGCATACATATATAATTTTGCCACTCTTGAGAGGAAGAGTTTGAAAGATTTTTCCTATATACAGTGTAAAGATCTGATTACCCATCATGGCCCTACCTTACCCCCCAGGGTCATGATATGAACAAACTTGAATTAACTCTAAACTGAGGATGTTTCCATATAAATATCACCATTCATAGCTTTGCTGATCTTGAGAAGAAGATTTTTAAAAGATTTTTCCTAGGTATTCCTATTTAAAACTTTGACCAACCATTGTGGCCCTGCCCTACCACAGGGGTCATAATTTGAACAAACTTGAATCTACACTACCTGAGGATGCTCCCACATGAGTTTCACCTTTCCTGGTCCAATGGTTCTGGAGAAGATTTAAAAAAAAAAAAATCCTATGTATTCCTATGTAAAACTTTACATTGTGGCCCCGCCCTACCCCTAGGGGTCATGATTTGAACAAACTTGAATCTGCACTACCTGAAGATGCTTCCACATGTGTTTCATCTTTCCTGGCACAGTGGTTCTGGAGAAGAAGAATGTTAAAAGATTTTTCTGTATATTCCTATGTAAAACTTTTGATCAGCCATTGTGGCCCCGCCCTACCCCCGGGGATCATGATTTGTATAAAATTGAATCTACACTACCTGAGGATGCTTCCACATGAGTTTCATCTTTCCTGGCACAGTGGTTCTGGAGAAGAAGATTTTTAAAGATTTTCCCTATATACCCCTATGTAAAACTCTTATCACCCATTGTGGCCCCGCCCTAACCCTGGGGGTCATGATTTGAACAAACTTGAATCTACACTACCTGAGGATGCTTCCACACGAGTTTCATCTTTCCTGGCGAAGTGGTTCTGGAGCAGAAGATTTTTAAAAGATGCAATTAATTTTTCATTAATTCATAATTATCTCCCCTTGCAAGAGGGCTTGGCCCTTCATTTGAACAAACTTGAATATCCTTCACCCAAAGATACTTTCTGGCAAGTTTGGTTGAAAAATGATCCAGTGATTCTTGAGAAGAAGATGAAAATGTGAAAAGTTAACGACGACGATGACGACAACAACAACAATGACAGACAACAGACAAATTTTGATCAGAAAAGCTCACTTGAGCCTTCAGCTCAGGTGAGCTAAAAAATGGGGTCACAAATTTCACAAAGTTGGAAGAGGCAACCTTGCTCATAATGAATGCTGGATATATACCAAGGCAGATTTTAAAACATTAATTCAATTTTAGTTTATAATCATGAGAGGCTCCCTCCCCCCCCAAACCCCGGTATCCAAGGGCCTAGCTTGAAATTCTGGTAGAAGCACACTTGCTCATCATAACTATGTACTTAGATAATCATGGCATAATATCCAGAAGCAGAGAAGATTTCATAAAATTAATGCATTTTCACTATTATAATCGATAGAGACCCCAAATATTATAGTTTGTTCTTTAAAGTAATTGACACTATTTCTGTGTAGTCTTTTGCTATCCTTTGTGGCTAAGGGAAAAAGAAGTTAAATTTTCATAATACAAGGAAGCTTAAACACAAATTTTGTAATCCTCATGACAGAGCTCGAGGAAATTCTGAATGTAGTAATGCACTTTGTGTGTGTGTTTGTGTGTGTCCTACTGCAAAATGGAAGCATTGTAATTTGCATCAGAATCGACGTCGAATGCCGTCTTGATATTAAGAAATGGTCTTTGTGAGGGAATGCTCTGCTTTGCAATGCCCTTGTTATTTCCATAATTCACTGATTCTTGAGAAGTTACTTATATTTTCATTATTCATCTTAGTATCTCTTTTTGCAAAAGGGACATTGCCCTGCAATTAGAGAAATCTGAAATTAAATGAACCAAATATGTTTACTAGTAGATCGGTTTAAAATTTCGAAGTTATAGATAAATGAGGCAAATTTTACACCATCAGCTAAAAATATGAGAATTTATGTTCCTTAGGTCCTTCATGTTCAGCTTGTAATAAATATCTTTTAATTTTCAATAACCAAACCCCCACTCGCTTGTAATACTCTAGAACAATACATTGACAAAACGAAATTAGAACTATCATCTATTCCAATCAGGAAAATACACAACAATACTTCTAAACTAGAAAGAGAAGCACTTAATTCTCTGAGAAACAATAACAATATTGTTATCAAAAAAGCGGACAAAAGCAACACAATTGTTATTATGGACAAAGACTTATATGTCTCAGAAGCATTGCGCCAATTGCAATCCAAACATTACATGCTAGTTGAAAAACCCAACTTACACAACTTGCATAAAATGATACAAAATAAAATCACTGAAATGCACTCAAAGGGAACAATAGATAAGGAAACATATCGCTTTCTATGCGAATAACAGACCCTCATTAAAATGCGGTCATCTATACTTGCTCCCTAAAATACACAAAATCAAAGATAATGTACGAGATGCCCTCATGAAAGGCCAATGCAGCATCAGACAGCTACCACCTGGCCGCCCAATTATTTCACAGTGCAATACGCCAACACGTAACATAGGCGCTTACTGTGATTATTTTCTCATTCCTATAGTACAAAAACAATCAACATATATTAAGGACACTACAGATTTTATCAACAGAATAGAAACCCTCAAACTTCCAGCAGACGTGCTGATGATTACATATGACGTAACAAGTATGTACACTAACATGGAATTTGACGAGCTCCTCTCTGCCGTCAATGAAGCATATCAAAGCGCTAACAAGCCACAAAGAGACATCCCTTATCCAGATGCTGAAGATCTTATCTTCCTATTAAAGTGTGTCTTAGAAAACAATTACTTTGAATTCAATGGAAAATACTACAAACAAATTATAGGCTGTAGTATGGGTGCGATACCATCCCCTGAAATCTCAGATACAAGAATGTATCAAATCACAAATCATATTATGTCAAAATTCAAATTCGCCAACCAAGTCCTCTATCATGGTAGATATAGAGATGACGGGTTTATAGCCTTCAACGGCACAAAAGAGGAAATTCTAGAATTCTTCGATATCGGCAATACCTGTCACGATCACTTAAAATTCACCTTTGAAATCTCAGATGAAAGTGTTAACTTTCTTGACACCACAGTATACAAAGGCCTGAGATTCCAAAAGAGTAATGTCCTCGATATACAATCATATGTAAAACCAACAAATAATTTTCAGTATTTACACAGAGAAAGCGCCTACAGTCCTTCAGTATTTTTAAAAAGGACTTATAAAACGTGAATGCATCAGACATGCAAGAAATATAAATGATTCATCTATCCTGACAACAGTTTTAACAAACTTTAAGACACACTTAATCAAGAGAGGTTATTCTGATAGGGAAATCAATCCCATTATCACTGAAATGGGCAAAACAAACAGAAAAAAGTACTTGCACGAAAAAATCATGAAAGAAAAACAGCGTCAACCAAATGTTATGATTACCAAATACAATTCATATATCAAGGGTTAAAAAAAACGCCTTCTCAAACACTGGAACATTTTGCAAATAAACACAATTTGCAAAGAGTTATTTATCGATGAACCAATAATCGCCTACAGTAAACAAAAAAACATAGGCGAAATGATAATTAAGTCACGCTTACAATAGCTTAAGACTAATACTCAGGTGGGCTCCTGATGATGGCGGGCCTTAAGAGCAAAAAATCATATTTCTCTTTAAAAACCGCCGAAACACTCTATGCCTCCATAATAACATTTTATTGAAAAAAATCATAAGTGGTCCAGAGTGTCGAGCCCTGCTAAATTTACGACAGGCTTGGTTGATTGATGTCTATTTTCAAAGCCACTTACTCTTCTTGTCCTCTAATCTATCAACACTTATTGATAATTAGACGGATTCGTTATTTCATCAAAATACTCATTGTTGATCTATAGCGCCTCGCTATATACAATATATTTACCACCTACTGCTCCTCTATTCGAATGGCTCGACAAATAAATAGACGGAGTAAACAATGCAAAAATGCTAAATGCACTCCTAATTATTTACGGGAGGTTAAAGCTCACTGCAAGGAAACTACGGCCACAGGGGGAAAGTTTGTTCTCAATCTATCAAGATACAACTTATCCCAACATGAACTCTCAGTTCTAAGCAAAGGCTTAAAATTTATTCCAACACCTAAAAGCGACAATGCTAAAAGACTGCTGCTCAAAGATTTTGAAGAATTTGCCAGGAAACTCAGATGCAAATTCCACTTTGAAATCGGAGACGACAATGCCATTCACCCCTTTAACACAAAATCTGGCTACAAACCGCCATATACATGCAGCGAACTCGAGGAATATATACTCAACAAAAAAAGTTAAGGGCCACTTACAATTTTGAAAGTTTTAAAATCTATAACTATTTTTTTGTTGCACTTTTTTGTTTTATCTGGGTTTCCATACATTTTTATGGATTGTTATTCAAACACACTCTTGATTTGTGCTCCATTCCTGTGATTTTTGCCAATTGAAAGTTTTGCATTATCCACATTTCTGTGATACTGGCTGTATTGTATACTCATTGACAACCTCAAAAAGGAACAAGATTCGATTATTTGTACAATATTTGTTGTTTTTTGCCATTTAACACGTTTTCATGCCTCAAAGAAGACATCTGACGGTAGAGGAAGCCGCAAGGGCCATTGGAATGCTTCAAGCTGGATGTTCACAGCGTCATGTTGGAGCGCAACTTGGTGTAAGTCATTCTGTTATAAGTCGTTTGTTGGAACGATACGAAGAGACTAATAGCGTCAAACAGAGACCTAAAAGTGGTCGTCCAAAAAGTACAACTGTTAGACAAGATAGACAAATATCCCTACTTGCGAAGAGAAATCGAATGTCTTCAGCTGTTGCTTTGAACAGAGAGCTATCTACAGCAACAGGTATAAGAATTTCAACACAAACCTTGAGAAACAGACTGCATGATGCTGGATTACATGCCAGAAGACCTGCTGTGCGCCCACCTTTGACCGTGGAACATCGCAACCGCCGCCTCCAGTTTGCTCAAGACCATATCAACTGGGACCATCATCATATCCAAGGAGTGTTATGGACTGATGAATCCAGATTTTGTCTGGATTTTAATGATGGTCGCAGACGAGTATGGAGGAAGAAAAACGAGAGGTTTAAGGACTGCTGCATCACTGAACATGACCGGTTTGGTTGTGGATCAGTCATGGTTTGGGCAGGTATCAGTTACGATGGCTCCACAGACCTGTATGTCATAAGAAATGGATCGCTAACAGGTGTCCGTTACAGGGATGAGATCCTTGCACCAATTGTTAGGCCTTACGCTGGTGCCATCGGTGAAACTTTCATATTGATGGATGACAATGCCAGGCCCCACCGTGCAAGAGTGGTCAATCAGTACTTAGAAGAAGAGACAATCGAAAGGATGGATTGGCCAGCAAAATCACCTGACCTGAATCCAATAGAGCATGCATGGGACATCCTCCAGAAGCAAATTTTAGAAAGGCAAAACCAACCAAGTACGCTCCGTGAACTTGAGTTTGCTCTTGTTGAGGAATGGTCAAGAATTCCACAGGATAACTTTCGAAATTTGATCAACAGTTTTCCAAATCGATGTAGGGAAGTAATTCGGGCTAGAGGCGGTCATACAAGATACTGAAAGACTTTCCAGGTTAATTAAAACCCTGAAAACACGACTTTTGTTTCCTCATGAAATCCTGTATTTATGAATATTCTTGTTGTTTTGACAGTTACATGTTGTTACATGTTGTTCATTTGTTTATTATAAGAGATTTACAATTGTTTACTTTTAAAATGTTATTTGTTTCCACCACCTTTACAATATATGTTGCAAAAAATAAAATTCTTAAGTTGGCCCTTAACTTATTTTGTTGAGTGTATATAGATAAAACAAAATTGGAACTTTCCTCTCTGGAAATTGTAAAAAAGAGATCAAACATCTCAAATGCTGAAAGAGAAGCTATTTTATCTCTTAAAAATAACAACGACATTGTTATTGAAAAAGCAGATAAAAGCAACACAATTGTCATCATGAACAAAGACCAGTATGTCTTAGAAGCACAAAGCCAACTGCAATCTAAACACTATATGCAAGTATCTGAAACCAACATGCTCAAACTGCATGAAAACATTCAAAATAAACTTGCCGAAATGCATTCAAATGGGTCACTGGACAAAGAAACTTACAAATTTCTTAATGACAAAAAACCTTCACTCAAATGTGGGCATTTATACCTTTTACCGAAAACCCACAAAATACCAGCAAACATTTACAATACTCTAATAAACGGTCAATGCAGCATTAGGAAATTACCACCTGGTAGACCAATTATCTCGCAGTGCGATATGCCAACGAGGAAAATAGGACAATACTGCAATTATTTTCTTGTACCCATTGTACAAAAACAATCAACTTACCGTATATTAAAGACACTATGGACTTCATCACCAAAATCGAAGGCCTCACATTGCCAACAAACGCATTATTAATTACTTATGATGTGACGAGCATGTACACAAACATGGAATTTAACGAACTTCTCTCATCGGTAAATGAGGTTTACACACAGGCCAATAAAACGCAATTAGACATTCCATATCCGGACCCTGAGGATCTACTTTTACTTTGAATTCGATGGAAAATACAACAAACAAATAATAGGAGCAAGTATGGGGGCAGTCCCCAGTCCAGAGATCTGTGACATCAGAATGTATCAAATCACAAAGCATATAATGGCACAATTTCGTCATGCCAGCAAAATTGTCTTCCACGGCAGATACCGTGATGACGGTTTCATAATTTTCAATGGAACGCAACCAGAGATAGAAGAATTCTTCAATATCGGCAATCACTGTCACAAGCATCTCAGATTTACATTTGAAATTTCTCCATCTGCTGTGAACTTCCTTGATACTACAGTTTATAAAGGACAGAAATTTCAAAATTTTAACAAACTTGATATCAAGTCGTTTATCAAACCAACAAATAACTTTCAGTATCTACACAGACAGAGCGCTCATAGCCCTGCTGTGTTTAAAGGATTCATTAAAGGAGAATGCATTAGACATGCAAGAAACACTACTGATCCTGAAATATTACATGCAACACTTAATGACTTCAAGACGCACTTATCAAAGCGAGGTTACTCTACTTAGGAAACGGTCAACACAAACCGATCAAAACTCATGATCAAAAAGACTAAAGAACAGTCATTACGTAACCCTACAGTGCTGGTTACTAAATTTAACCCTTGCGTTAAAGGACTGAAAAAACGAATTCTGAAATACTGGGACACCATTCTTAGAAATCCAGAATGCAAAACTTTATTTAATTCTCAACCAATCATAGCTTACAGCAAACACAAGAATATAGGTGACGCCCGGTCTCACCTAAAACAAACACCATGATTTATGTCCGTGGCCCCTGATGAGGCTTCTTAATAGCCAAAACACTCTACAACTACTTGCATAATTCAAATCAAATATTAATCTGCTCTATGCAAAAAATCATATCTACTAGAAGTGTGGTTTGGAGTGTCGGGTCCTAATAAATCTCTTACAAGTTTGGTTGATTGATGTCGCTAATCTTCACATTATTGCAAAATTAGGTCGGGGGGCATTTCTGGCGAAGTCGGACATTAAATCAGCCTTTAGGTTGCTACCAGTGAACAGCAATGATTTCGACTTGTTAGGTTTTCACTTCAATGATGGTTTTTATTACGACAAGATGCTACCTTTCTGTTGCAAAATAAGTTGTGCAATTTGGGACAGATTTGCTTGCTTTCTGCATTGGCTTATACAGGATCGCTCAAAAAATGCCTCAATCCTGCATTATCTAGATGACTTTCTTTTCTGTGGCAAAGAACTTTCCATTTGCAAAAATACGTTAGACACTTTTCTTTATCTGTGCAACGATCTGGGGGTCCCTATTGCAAAAGACAAAACAGTATATCCAACGCAGGTTCTTACATTCTTGGGCATTGAGTTTGATACGATGGAAATGATCATGAGGTTACCGTTGGTAAAAATCAATGAAATCAAACAAAAGATTCTCGACATTATAACACTTAAGAAGGTTACTCTTAAGCAACTTCAGTCTTTATTGGGTTTCTTAAATTTTGCATGTAGAGTTATAGCTCCTGGTAGGGCTTTCTGTCGACGTTTGATTGATGCAACAATTGGCCTAAACAAACCTCATCACAATACCCGTGTAACGTTAGAAATGAAAGCAGACCTCAAAGTCTGGCTTGACTTCCTCCAATCATTTAATGGCATTTTAGTCATTACAGAAGATATATGGGTGAATAATGAGACTCTACAACTCTACACTGATAGCACAGGGGGAGATAAGGGGGGCTTTGGTATATATTTTGCAGGCAAGTGGACATATGCTCAATGGCCCATTTCCTGGTTTGTACAAGGCATAACCCGTGACATGACCTTTTTAGAGCTTTTCCCGGTCTATATAGCCATTGAATTGTGGAAACATCAATTTTCCAACAATAGAATTTTGTTTTACATTGACAATATGGCAGTGGTACATGTCATAAACTCGACAACATCAAAGTCACAAAGGGTCATGAAAATTGTAAGAAAACTAGTTCTCACTTGTCTCAAACACAATATTTTGATTAAAGCAAAACACATACCTTCAAAATCAAATTTTATTGTGGATTCTATCTCTCGTTCACAGTGGGGCAAATTCCGACGGCTAGCACCAGCATCAGATCCATGGCCAACACCGCTTCCCAAGAATATGTGGGAAATTTAACAAGGGAGGCAAACAGACTCATACAGGGTTCACTATCAGCAAACACATACAAAGCTTACCAGGGGGCTCTCACCAACTTCAAAAAATTCCTGAATAATTGTGGGACCACATTGTATTTCCCCATTCCTGTTGATCATTTGCTTAATTTCATTGCCCACCTTTCTATTTCAGGTACAGCTTATAGAACAGCTGCACTGTACATTAGCGCATTATCATATATCCATAAATTAAGAGGCATACAAGATAACACTCAGTCATTCATTGTCAAAAAAGCCTTGCAGGGTCTCCACAAAAAGAGAGGTATCACTTTAGATTCTCGAATCCCATTAACTGTATCCATCTTGGAGCATATAGTATCAGCATTGCCGTCAGTGTGTAGATCATCTTACGAGGCAGTGTTATTTTCCACACTTTTCTCAATTGCATATCACGGCTTGCTTAGAGTAAGTGAAGTTCTGAATATCCATAGGGCACACATCACGTTTACTAGAAGCAAGGTCAGCATCTTAATTCCCAGGTCCAAAACTGACCAAATGGGAAATACAACAACATTGCATATTTCCAAACAGTTAAATTCAGATATTTGCCCAGTACAGTGGGTACTCAGGTTTTTGCCGCTGCGCCCTAATGATGGTTCCCTTTTATGCTTTATTCATGTCGACAATAAGGGTGTAACAAGATATCAATTCAACTACGTGCTTCAAAAAGCACTTCAATTCAGGAACATTCAAGGACACTTTAGACCACATAGTTTTAGAATAGGCAGGGCTACAGATCTTGCAAAACAGGGGTTTCCAGATTCAGAAATAAAATCTTTGGTCCGGTGGGAGTCAAAATCTTTCAGAAACTACATAAGATTATAACATGTTAGCATTGTTAAATGGAATACAGGCTAATTTTGCCAAAGTATTCCAGGTTTCAAGACGATTTGGATAGTGGGATCTTCAATACCTTATTGGGCTGGTGAGGAGGCAGGGAGGAGACCGGGTGGAAAGAACCTTAATCTTGGGATGGACATCACTTGGAAGGGAATTAGAGGGCTGAAATGGGAAGATCTTGACAAAGTGTTAACAGATGAACTCAAACATCAACCACACCCAGATGTACTAGTCATTCACGCAGGGTCAAATGATCTAACTACGTCTGGCAATACTGCACTTAGATTTTCACATGAAATTCAATGTAGTTTGTATCGTTATAATGTATTGCTTCCTAAAACTTTGCTCATTTGGTCAACAATGTTTCCCCGTCTTTATTGGCATGGTGCACCTCTTGGCAAGGGTGGGGCTAAGATTGATTTAAAACGGCGTAAGGTGAATAAGGCCATTAGAAAATTCATTACATCCGAAGTTAATGGGGCTTGCATTTTTCATGACAAAAATATCAATGTTCATCAAAGCAGTTTATTTAGATATGATGGAACTCATTTATCGGAAAGGGGGAATAAGGCTTACTTAAATAATATCCAGGGTGGTTTGGAATTCATTTTAGGGGGAAAGGGCAAAATTTTCCCTCCTCAGTAATGCCCTTTGTTTATCTAGTCAGATTTCAGTTGCGATGATGCGATGACCTGTAATTTCCTAGTTTAGGATTGCTATATATATAAATATTAATTTTGGTGCAAATTGTTGTGGGGAACATCATATCGATGTTGGTGGCGGGGTCAAGGGAGACATCAGCCTTGTACATGCTTAACCTGTTTGTCTCTGCCCATTTGCACCAAAGCATGAGGGAGGTATCATGGCTGTGTTTTAACATGGAAGTTAAATGCCATTGAGGAAATGTGTAGAATAAATGTAAATTGCTTGGGATCTGCAGCATTTCAGTGCTCAGACCCCCTCTACCTATCTAAAAGTAGGAGAGGCTACAGGCTGGTTGGTGTTAAAATTCTAAACCAGGTAGCAAGCCAGAGGCAGGGTGTAAAAGCTGTGCAGCTTGTGTGCCTAGCCATCATGCGTGTGTCAGGCATGGGGTTCCATGGCACTCGCATCTAAGCGAGGCCACTAGTTTGCCCGTTTGTTTATGGTATCCTAGTTGTCTCCCTTGACTCCTACAAAATTTGCGGCCATTTTCATCCAACATTGTTTGTGTTGTATTATTATGATCTTGTTTCTCAATAAATTAGTAAAGTTACAATTGGTGTTTTCAATTCTCTGAGCTGTCTGGAAGACAGTTTCAGTATAATGGTATTGAAAAGGCAGAGAAAGCAAAAGCAAAAAATATCATGGGCTGCAATATTCAATTAATGACAGACAACAGACAAATTTTGATCAGAAAAGCTCACTTGAGCCTTCAGCTCAGGTGAGCTAAAAAATGGGGTCACACATTTCACAAAGTTGGAAGAGGCAACCTTGCTCATAATGAATGTTGGATATATACCAAGGCAGATTTTAAAACATTAATTCAATTTTAGTTTATAATCATGAGAGCCCCCCCCCCCCCCCCAAACTTCGGTATCCAAGGGCCTAGCTTGAAATTCTGGTAGAAGCACCCTTGCTCATCATAACTATGTACTTAGATAATCATGGCATAATATCCAGAAGCAGAGAAGATTTCATAAAATTAATGCATTTTCACTATTATAATCGATAGAGACCCCAAATATTATAGTTTGTTCTTTAAAGTAATTGACACTATTTCTGTGTAGTCTTTTGCTATCCTTTGTGGCTAAGGGAAAAAGAAGTTAAATTTTCATAATACAAGGAAGCTTAAACACAAATTTTGTAATCCTCATGACAGAGCTCGAGAAAATTCTGAATGTAGTAATGCACTTTGTGTGCGTGTTTGTGTGTGTCCTACTGCAAAATGGAAGCATTGTAATTTGCATCAGAATCGATGTCGAATGTCTTGATATTAAGATATGGTCTTTGTGAGGGAATGCTCTGCTTTGCAATGCCCTTGTTATTTCCATAATTCACTGATTCTTCAGAAGTTACTTATATTTTCATTATTCATCTTAGTATCTCTTTTTGCAAAAGGGACATTGCCCTGCAATTAGAGAAATCTGAAATTAAATGAACCAAATATGTTTACTAGTAGATCGGTTTAAAATTTCGAAGTTATAGATAAATGAGGCAAATTTTACACCATCAGCTAAAAATATGAGAATTTATGTTCCTTAGGTCCTTCATGTTCAGCTTGTAATAAATATCTTTTAATTTTCAATAACCATCTATTTTTTTTAAAATTACAAACTTCGTTATCTCGAACCCGATGGGACTGAGAAAAATCTTCCAGATATCCGAGGATTCGAGATATTGAAGGTTAAATACTTAAAGAATGTGTGGTTGGGACTTCCAAATCAACTTCAACATACTCATGGTATTCGAGATATCGGAGTTAGAGATACCGAAGTTCAACAGTATTATTTAAGGAATGACTCTAATTCTTGGCCAAATTATTCGATTATAACCTGGTTTGGGTCAGTTTATGCTTTATAATCCGCAAAGAGGATTATAAAAAAGCGTAAACTGACCCAAACCATGTTATAATCAAATAATTTGGCCAAGAATTAGAGTCATTCCTTATAATTTAATTTTAAAATAATTAATCAAATGTGGGTGTAAAATTGTGCTGCTTTTTTTTTGAGTTCAAATTTGCCGCTCAATAATACATCCCTAGTAACGGAAGTGATGTGAAACAAGGGGAGGTAATAACTTATACACAGATTCTAGCAGCCATGATGTTTGTTTACATGAGGTAAGATCGAGCTACTGTTTGAAGTTAAAGGTACATTTATTAAATCTGGAATTTTCCATGAATCCCAAGGACTGGAAATGAGGGGATTGCATGGATACAGATGATTCAGCTGGTTGTCAAGGGGGTGTGTCCCCATACCAAACCAGGTTATTGAGAAATAATTTGTGTTCCTTTTTGGAAATCAACCAATGAGAGACTAGAATACAAACAAAATTAAATTATTATTAAACTCATACATGTTAACCTATTGTGATGAAAAATAGGGAGATTCAGACCTCAAAAGCGGTAGCATTGCACACGCGTTGTTTTACGCTTGGATTATAGATATATTTCATGTAATATACATGTATGTAGCCTTAAATGAATCCTACAATAATTAATCTTAAATGTCAACTGCAAAGAAGAAGACAGAAACACCTTAAGTTTGACATAAATTGTACAAATTCAAATATTTTTCATGCTCATCATTTTGCTTGGATTGGCTGTTTAACTTAGCATTTTGAAGAGGGATTTTTGCTGATATAGCCTAGAAGCAATAATTTTGAATGTTCATTCAGTAGTTAAACAAAACAAATGATGACATGGTTTAAACTAGATCTAAAACATGTCCCTATCTTTCGTTATATAAATCAGATTTCCCGCGATGATCGAAAACGAAAGTAGAGATGTGCCACATGGCTTGGTGAATCGAGTGATTTCTATTGAATTTATGATAAAATTGTGAGCTCCTGTGCTTTTATAGACGATGTCAAACGTTTTCATCGAATTCTTAAAAGCTGTATCTCCTTGTTCATGGCAGTGATGTTGACTAAATTTATCGTAACCAATGTAATCACTGGTAATCTTGTGCTGTTGTCGTTGTCAAATTCATGCTTGAAATCTATGTACACAGCGGTACTAAAAAAGCGTTTGTATGCTTCCGAGTCAAATCACGCGATATCCAACGAGATTTTATGAGAGTGGCTTCAAAAATGGATACCCAAGCGAACCAAAAATACTTAAGACGCAACTTTTGTAGAAAAGCGGTAGATTTCTGAATTAAATCGGTAGGCGGGAGATGGAGTGAAAAAGCGGTAGACTCCCGCCTAAATCGGTAGAGTTAACATGTATGTTAAACTCCTTAAGACTATAAACATTTCTGTCACAAATGGCATGGGTAAACATCCCTCTTAAATTGGAATGATCCCCTGCTTCTTATTTTGAGCCACTATGGATTCCTTCCAATTATTCCAATTCCAAAACACATGTATTAGAGCTCAGGTATTTTCTTTTAAATATCTGGGAGGTCCCTTATTCTCTCTGGATGAGATTTTTTCTTTGTTTTACCTACCATCAGCTGTCACGGCTTTTTGGTGAGGCCGAAGCAGTGCTGCAAATTCCTGTAAGTCACTGCTACGAATAATTCTATCTAGATACCTATTGAACAAAAAGAAACCATAGTTATCATTATTATACCTCTACTGTTATTACTCTATATCAATTTAATACCATAAAACTGCCTATTTCATTGAGAAGAGACTATTTCCCTCATCTGAGGACTACTCCCTGAAAAATCAGAGCTATTCCCTGGGACTACTCCCTCATGAATATTTATTAGAAATTTTGACCAATTAAAGTGTTCAGTGGGCGGAGTGTTCAAGGAATCTTGAGTCTGTGACATAATGTTATTAGCAATGTAACTATGACATCAAAACATTTCGACATGCGATGTCAAAATCTTTTTTTTAATTTTTTTTTTATTTTAACTTTCACATTTATATCAAACAAGTATATACAAAAGTATGTTCACAAATATATCTTCCTTCAAGTATCTATTATAGATAGCGTATACAAGTATTAAATTTACAAAAGGACATCCACATTTACAAGTTCACATTTAATTAAATACATGTGAAAGTTGTTTTAATATAGGATAGAAAAAAGATGAGAAGAAGAAAGAGAGAGAGAGGGAGAGAGAAAAGAACATTAAAAACAGAAGATCAAAAACAAAAAATATATAGGGGGCATAGTGTTGTTTTTTTTTTCTTTACATTAAGGGGGGTGTAAAGATTAAGATTCGTTTCTTGAAAAAATTCATAAATACATAAAAATTATGTATATGTAGACTTGTACAAATGAATCATATCATATCACAGATGCTCTGCCAGTTATTCCCATACTCTGTATATTTACATTGTTTCAAAAGTAAAAATTTCTCAATCAAGAATCTTTCCTCAATAATTGTTTTTAAAGTCATTATACTTAGAACAGAAGGAATTTTATATTTAGTCGAAAAAATATAATTCTTAGTTATCAGTGTCATCAAATTTTGCGCTTTATGGACATTCTTATTCTTATGTTTGCCAAATAATATTGTTGTTCTGTCAAAAATTACAGATATATTAAACTTACACAAAAACCATTCTTCAATATCACTCCAAAGCTCTTTTACTAAATTACATTCAACAAAAAGATGTTCAATTGACTCAATGTCAGTCTTACAGAAACTGCATGCTGGAGATTCTTTTATCTTAAGTTTAAAAAGATATAAATTTGTTGGAACTATTCTATGTAAAATTTGAAATTGTAGCCACTGCAGTTTAGATTCTTGGGTAATTTTAAATGGGAGTTCAAAAATTTTACTCCATTCTTGCATGGTGAATAGATATCCCTTTTCATTCCATTTTAAAATGGAAGTACTTGTTTCTTTCTTTCTATTAATAAGAATGTCATACATGTCTTTACAGCCTTTCATATTAATGTAAAACATCTTCACAGAACTAGGTAAATTTGGACCAAAATGTCAAAATCTTACTTGATTTCTAGCAAAATGAAGACAACGATAATTTTTTGAAATGTCTGTGAAAATACTTTCTAAAAATAATTTTAATGTTCTCGGACACAATGCATTAGTTATCATACAATCTTTTAAACCACATGCAATTCTGATTATGCCTCTATAGTGTTTTTTTTAATTTCGGAATACCTGGTAAAAAGATTAAAGATTTTGCCTATAATTGTTTCGGTATAATAAAACAGTTACAAATGGGAACTTAGGAAATAGCAAATTTATGGTTCCCACGGCAGGAAACTATTTCCCTCTCCCTCAGGGAACCATAAATTTGCTATTTCCCTCGTACCCATTCCATGACTGTATATAATGTAAGCTTACTGCAGGATACAGGCAAGACCTGGGGCTCACAACAATGGATATGATGAAGTGTATTGCTAGGGTACATTATACATAAATCTGGAATTATGTATATCTATTTACACCTACTCATAGACTCAGACTATATCCCAGTCCTTTACAACTAAGTTTCTGAATACAAGATGTATCAGATGACAAGGTAACTTTGTCCTACTTTTGCCAAACGATGTACTTTTCTCTCAGATGGTCTTTTGCCTCAAAGTAATATGCACAGTAAAAGCACAGTTAAAGCCAACACACTTATAATAAATCTGCTCTTTAACGAAATGATTTTCATTCTCCTTGACTTTCAAACATATTGTAAACTTACTGAATACATGTATAAGAAATTATGCTTATAAGGAAGCCGAATTGACTGTTTCTGGGACTTTGTTTGGTTTGTTATAACTGAAAAGTGTTTTACTGTTACATATTCCAGACAGCAATATATGCATAACCATAAAATAGAAAATGAGGTCACTGCAATCGTTTCTTTGGCTACAATACATACACTGGAATCTCCAAGATGTATTAACTGGCCAAATTTGATAGTCTCTGACCTCACGGTGTGAATGATATTATCCAGACAAAATTTAAAACATAACCATTAAGTTCCATAATTAGCTCGCCACCTGCTACTTTTGGGTTAAGAAAGTAACATCTTCCCCTTAAGACGCATCACTTGACAAGTGGTGGTACTATAGACCCCTCAGTCCAAAAAATACTCAGAAATATTTCTGGTATTATCTAAAGGTAAGTTTGTTGTCATCTATGGAAATGTGGTTCCTGTGATTATTTGTTTTGGTGTATGTAATTATATCTAAGGCAAATAGTGGAAATTTAGGAAATTTCATGTAATTTTCTACCTGAATTGAAATAGTATCATCTCCATGGAAAAAAGTATGTTTACAGAATCAAAAAATGGGAAGGTCAATTAGATTACCGGTACATTGCATTTTAGGGAATGGGCCGATAAGATTGGGAAAATAATTACCGGTACCTTTTAGGGAATTTGCAGATAGCCATTTACTTTAAAATCATAAAAAAAATATACTGGGTTTCTGGTCTTTGTTAACAACTACAGTTTTGTTTTGCAAATGAACATGAATAGCAAGTTATTATAAAAGTTAACTTTATTTTCTTTTAAATTTTTTGAGAAATGAAAATTGGAAAATTCAACACATTCAATTAGGAGAAAGATAGCTTTATTGAATTGGGAATAGGACCAAATTATAGACAATTCAGAGCCTTGAAGCACTTAATAAAGAGATTGTATGGTAATATAGTAAGAGGTACCCTTCCTGTCCTTGCATTTGCTCATTATTTTTTATACAACTGGCATATACACTGTACTGTAAAATCACATATTTTCATGGGGTCAGATTTTCTAGGTTTGAGGAAAAAAATTGCTTTGTGGGGATTTGATTTTGTGGTTGGAAAATGTTTAATAGTAATACATATGAAAGTTTACATTTCATTGTGGTCATAAATTCATGGGTCTTTCCATACCTCGAAAAAACAACGAAAATTAAACACCAACGAAAAACAGTGATATAACAGTATGTTACCATGTTGCATGTAGCATAAATACTTTCTGTGGTCATAGAAAGAAATACTAAACCTAACTAATTTCACTGATCTAAAAGATAAGTTGCTTATATTTGCCCTAATCATGTTTTTTTTTCTAAGAAGTGTATACTCGATTCTCGTTATATCGCGTGTTTCATTGTATCGCGGTATATTGCAAAAATTTGGATACATGGCCTATATTTATTTTATTGATGAAGAATCTGTATGTTGTCTGAATGTTTACTTTTTAGATGATTAAGAAGTATGGAACATCGGTTTGGAAAAAAAATTATTCAAATAAAACGTAAATTTTACAGATTTGCAGTCCCGTTTTTATTTTATTAGACCATTAAATCTATAACCTAGTACAAAATATAAAAAGTTCATCTTTTAAAAGTCTTAAATTAGAACAGCTGTTTATTTTTTCATGCAGAATTACATCGTAAATTCAAAAATAAAAATTGAGGTCCATATCATGTACAAGTTTCTATATCTACCCATACCGCGAAACAATGAGACTCTCCAATTTAGGAGGTAAATTAGACTTCCTGTTTTAAAAATAGACCACAAATTAAACGATGCAAGCTTGGAAAATAATTTGACACTAAAAAGTTAGGCCTGAGTTACAATTATAAATATCATTTGATATAAGTTAAAATAAAAATTTGAAATTACGCTTTTTATGCAAAAGAATTAAGTACCGCGATATAATGAGACACCAGTATATATATAAAATGATCTTACATTTTCTCCAGAATGTTATATGCAGGTAATTGAGTACAACGTTCATCTTTGAAAAGTGTTGCCAACATTCTGGATCTTTGTTGTCCTGAAATTGGAATAAATATTTGTATATTTTTCAAAGGCACAATTGAAGACATTAGAACTGATTTTTCCCCATTGGAGTATTCTAAATGATCTGGAACTTTTTATCAATAAGGGTGAGATCCTGTATGTGTACTTAAAATAGCAGGTTTCATATTTTAGCGAAATTATTACGCATGCGCCAACTGATAGGCTGCAAATAATTTGAAGCTCTGAAGATTATCAAATTTGGAGTGTTAATAGGGATTTATAACATTGGAATTTCTACCCATTTTCTTTGAAATATACAAGAATTATAGTGATGAAGTTAGTTTTTGGAATCTTCCTTGTGTTTTTGGTGAATTCGAGAAAGTGTGAAATCTATGAAAACAAAGGAGTGTGTTCCAGCTCAGTGCGTTGCGTAAACAGATACTCAAGTCCCAGTATGGAAAACACAACCGTTATTAGATATAGTACAGAGGAACTAATGAGACTTCGTTCAGTCCCAAGGCAATTCGCGCGACCTGACCGTGACGTTCTAACCAATTTAAAGAATAACGGAATTCTAAAATACCGAGGTAGACGCGCTGGACGCCGTAAAGTGTTAAAACCAAAATCGCAAAGTGGTGTCAATTTGAAGAATCTCTCTTATCCGAAAATATGTAACCCTTTAAACAATAAACGAAGTGAAAAGGTTTTTGCTGTAACTGTGAACTGTCGCTCACTAGGAAAAAAGGATGTTCTACTGGGTCAACTACTTAGGGACGATAAGGTCGACTTTGCTCTCCTAACGGAAACCTGGTTTTCTGATGAAAAGCAACATCAATTTGAAACTTGCGATTTAAACCAAAATGGTAATAAAATAAGTGTAGCAAATCGACAAAACCGGATAGGTGGCGGCATTGCTCTGACATGTCGAACAGGGATAAATGTAAATAAAATCAAATCTGGAATGAAAAAATATTTCGAATTCGGCATTTGGCGGCTGATCTTCAAAAACATTACCATACATACATTAGGAATCTACAGATCACCATCCCTGTCAACACCAACGCAATTCAATACAGACTTCTTTCCATTTTTGGAAGATGTTATGTCAAAGTATTCTAATGTTATGATCATGGGTGATTTTAATTTGCATATTAATGAAGATAATGGTGCAATATCAGACTTTAAAGACTCACTGTTCGCGATGTGCTTAGAGCAACACGTCGACTTTAGCACTCATATAGGCGGAAACAGTCTCGATTTGGTTATAACAGAGGCCGTTGGGGGAATAAATGTACTTCTATGTGAACCGGGAGAGTTTATTTCGGATCATTGTATAGTTAAAGTTACCATAGACGTCAGCAAAGAGTCTGTTAAAAGCCAAACAACTGCGCGACGAAACTTTAAAAATGTTGATAATCTGGCATTTGGGCATGATCTGATTGATATAACTATAGATTGTGACGACATTAATGACTTCGTTCAAAACTTTGAAACCGCAGTTAGCAATATTCTGGACAAGCATGCCCCAGTAAAGCAAAAAACGCGAATTCTGCGAGCACCTAAACCATGGTTTACAGACGAAATCAATAAACTAAAATGCATCTCGCGCAAAGCAGAAAGAACCTGGAAAAAGTACAAACAACCACAGCAGTACGAGGCAATGAAAGTAGCGCGCAACAAGTATAATTACGAGTTAAATAGAGAGAAAAAACGCGTCTTGAATGAAAAGGTTTTAAATTTTAAAGGAGATTCGAAAAAGCTGTATAAATTTGTTTCACAACTATCTGGTACTAGGACTGAAACCCCAATGCCCAACGCAAAAAGCGACAAAGATTTAGCAGAAAAATTCGCCGACTTTTTCATGGACAAAATAGACAAAATTAGAAAATCATTGAAAACGTTCGAAAATTTTGAACCAAAACATAAAAACGTACCCTTACTTAGCGAATTTCAGGAACTTTCCCAAGCTGAAGTAACAAATTTGATCATGGAATTACAAACCAAATCTTGTGAATTGGACATTCTACCTACCAATATTCTAAAATCTTTTCTAAACGAACTTTTACCAAACATTACAAAAATTGTAAACCTTTCATTGAAGCATGGTGTATTTCCCTCAACTTGGAAGCAGGCGATTGTAAGACCCCTGTTAAAGAAAGTAGGATTGGAACTCGAGTTGTCAAATTACAGACCTGTTAGCAACCTGTCGTTTCTCTCTAAACTCATCGAAAAATCAGCCCTTTATAGACTCAATGTGCACGTGGAAAAATATGATCTACTCCCCAAAAATCAGTCTGCATACAGACGTTTTCATTCATGCGAAACAGCTCTATTACGACTTGTAAATGACCTTCTTGACGCGATGGAAAAACAAGAAGTTACTGCTTTAATTGCAATAGATCTAAGTGCTGCATTTGACACGGTAGATCACGAAATTTTGCTGAATGTACTTCAAAAACAGTATGGAATATGTGGTTCGGCATTAAAGTGGATAGATTCTTATCTGCGGCCTCGTGGCTGCACGGTGTGCGTTAACTCCGTGACATCATCGGTACGTCAACTGCAATGCAGCGTTCCTCAGGGCAGCTGCCTGGGACCCTGGCTTTATTTAACATACGCAGGGACCTTATTTGATGTCATTCCTTCAACCATATCGGTGTATGGCTTTGCAGACGACCATACCGCAAATAAACGGTTTAACCCAACGTCAAAACGCAATGAAATTAACGCCATTCGCGAGCTAGAGGAATGTGCTATCGATATTAACAATTGGATGAATGCAAACAAGCTTAAAATGAATTCATCAAAAACAGAATTCATCCTCTTTGGAAGCAAACGGCAACTAGAAAAATGTACAACAAAATCTATAAACATTAACGAAAATGAGATCGAATCTGTTAAATGTATACGATATTTAGGTGCTTTTCTGGACGAGAACTGAAATTTTAAAGATCATGTCAACAAAAAATGCCGCACAGCTATGTTTAATTACCAAAAAATCAAATGTATTCGAAAATATTTAACGACCGAAGCAACAGAAGTCTTAGTTTTATCTTTAGTTATATCCCATTTGGGCTATTGCAATGTGATTCTGTATGGTATATCGCAAGGAGAAATCATCAAAATGCAAAGAATTCAAAATATGTGCGCAAAACTAGTTTTAAACCGCAAAAAATATGACAGTTCTAAGAAAGCCCTTTCTGATCTTCATTGGCTACCAATCAAATGCAGAATATCTTTTAAAATTCTAACATTCATGTACAATTGTTCTGTTGGCGAAGCACCGGAGTATTTAAAAGAACTGTTAACGAAAAAAACATCAAATGTCAATTTACGCTCTTCAAGAAATTCTGAAAGTCATTATAATGTTCCATTTAATAAGAGAAAAACCTTTAGTGACAGAAGTTTTAGTACCATCGGCCCCAAACTGTGGAATGAACTGCCAACCAGTATTCAAAACTCAGGATCAATTGACATTTTCAAAAACAAATTAAAAAATTACTTTTTCAGAGACTTCAATTCCTTGTTTTAATTCTTCGTATGTATGTAGTATTATGTGTAAAAAAAAGGACTTTATGAATATGTATAATTTATGTATATATGTAAATATCTTTTATTTTCTTAATGTACAACGCCATTGAATACGTTTTATGTAAAAATAGGCGTTTAATTAAATAAACAAGTTTCAAGACATTGGTGCAGATGAGGATCAATGCGCTGATTCATGAATACTACTAACTAAGATATCATTTATTAATAGAATAAAAGGCACGAACATGTGTAGCACTAATTTATAATTACACCAACAACTCCATGTCTATTGATTCCGCTAAATTTTGAATATGCCAAATTATGTACATGTACAGTATGCAGAGTACCCCTTGTAATATGGAATGCAGTTTGTCCTTCATCCTCATTATATAAACCCAAATTTACCCCATAGCTGACAAGTGACAAATTCTATATATTCTTGACAAATTTTAAATAAATATCCAAAATATAATTTGCAACTGTGCACAGCCAAATGTTTATAATTTACTAAGAATCACACAACATGTACATGTAATCATCTTTTCCCCCATTCTTCACTTATCTTGAGATTTAAAGCTCCAACATATTTTCATCAAACTCATGTATTAATACAAGAGCAATTCAAATGACTCAAAAGTCTTTGACCTCTCCTATAAGCTTGAATTCCAGTTTTCGTGAAATGAATATATTTCGTTTTTCAATAAAGATGTATGTAACTATACAAACCTCAAAAACAAATGTTGATGAAAGCTATTCATGCAGTGTTCATTATTCTCTGACCTTGTCTGCGACATTAACTCACTATTATACAATACAAGAAACAGCTTTTTAAAAAGCTTGCCTGACTATATCAATCAATTTATCTGCATTAAGAGTGATAACCCTTTTGAGCAATACTTTGTGGGTTTAAAAAGTATCCTAACTTTATATTTTGAGAACCTTATGTAATTGAAATCTTGATTTTACTGAACTTCTGGAAATATCATCTCTACACTGCATACTAAAAACTTTGTAGTTGAAGAGGGGGGGGGTCTGAAAGTGGAGTGATCTGCCCTTGGATCTAAATTGATTTCAAGGTACATTGTAACACCTATTATAAAATCTGTTATCAAATCACGCATTTTGAACATTTTAAAAGATGGATATAATCAAAAACACATTTTGTTGGAGTGTATTTTCTCCTTTGAAGTAAACAGTAGTAATGTGTGTTCGTTGTTTTTTCCTTAAAAGGGGTGGGGGATGACACTTTCATATAATACATGATATATTAAGAATGAAATAAGTAAATTCAATAGTTAGGCTTTGTAGAAAGAAATATCCAAGATTATTCACTACTTTCTTATTTATTGTGTGCATCTGAACAAAGACATAATAGATCATGCATCTGGAGACGATGGCTTGAACTGCGTTGTTTGTTATTATTGGACTCGTCCATTTATGGAATAAACCAACCGCGGGATCGGTAAACAAATTAGAAACATGATTTCTTAATTTAGTGTTACATGTCCATATACCATGTATACTGATGTATATGACATGTTGTTTTAAAGAATGGTATAAAACTTGTAGATAGAATTTCTGAAGCATTAAAAGGACAAAGTTAACTTTATTTAATTCCATGGAAGTTAGCACACCCATTCATACAATAGAACAATCCAAGGTAGCTTACTAGTGACATTTGGCGCGAAAAGAGCGATTCACCCCTTTCGTAGAATATAAATGGACTGATCCAGTAGTTAGAAATGCAGAAAAAAGGATACACGGACATGTTGAAACGGCAAATCATATGGAATAATCTGTTCCATGCAAAAAGATTAAAGGAAGTAAACACTGCAGTATTTCGCATCAGTAATATGTTTCTTTTTTCTGAAAACTGTTTCTTTTAAAATGCAGGTAAAGAATTCCAATGTAAATCAGCTTTCACAAAATCTAGCTCTTTAGATATGGTCGCATATTTTCGGATCTTGGAAATATCAATCCTTATACTGCCTGACGCCGTGACGTCAGGCAATTAGTTTGAAAGAAACAGTTTAAGATAATTCTTATTGTATCCCCAACCTACTGTGGCCACACCCTCTCCCCAAGGACCATAATCTAAACAATTTACAGTCTACACTATCCAGTTAGCTGTCACAAAAAATTCAGCTTTTCTGGTTTCAACAGATTTTTGGACTTATTTCAGAAACATTCCCACCCAAATATCACTCCTTATTGTTTCTGTATAAAGTTTTTCTTTCTTGGTGTATAAGGGCCCAGTACTGCCACCCCTACTATTGTTATTGTGATTTAAATTCAAGACACATGGATTAGGTTGACCTATTCAAAGGTTATAGGGTAGTACCAGTTTTATAAATAAAATTGGCAGTAAACAGGAAATTGTTTTGAAAACATGTCCTATGAAAAATGTGTTTTCAGACCTTTCTGAAAGACTCTCATAATTTTCAACAGAAAAGGGTGGCTAAAGGGGGGTGGGGTGGGGTGTCAAAATAACAGTATATCTTATCATAATTTACAGGGAAAATTAGAGCTCACTAGTGACCGATACGCTGGTTTAAAAAAATGTAAAATAAAACTGTAAGATTTAAAATACACAATTAATATTCATATTTTTTAACACAAACAAGATTTATCTACCTGCCGAGGCTAGAACTGTACAGATGAGGGCATTCTTCAGGGCCTGCATTCTCTCCTCTTCTGCTACTATAGTTTTGTAAGAAAGTTCATTGTATCTTTGTGCAGCCTCAATAAATTTTCTTCTGTAGTCTAGAACCCGTGCATAGCATGCCTAAAAAGAAACAAGCACTTGAATATATGTTAATCTACAAAGATTGATTTATAAATAGTGCTAACAATATTTACAGTACATGTACTATTAGAGGCTCATCAATCCAAACAGATATTCTAGATGCTTATAAGCAAAGGGCATAACTCTCATCTTATTACAATTTTGTACTCTGTTTGCCTCCAATCTTATTAGAATTAGATGTTCCATTCACTCACAGATTTTTGATATGTCGTGAGGTGACATATAAGAAATTAAGGAGCAATTAGAGAGCGAATGAAAGATCTCAATTTGATTTGATCCAGTACAGAGAAGATTTTCAAAGAAGTAATGCATTTTCACTATATCATCACTAGGGCCCATTCCAAACACCAGAACCCCTGACCCAGGGGCCATTAAACTCACAATTTTAGAAGCGGCACTTTTGCTCATCATGAGGGGATTTTCAAACAATTTATGCACTTTCCCTATGATATAATCAACAAAGCCCTGCTCTGACAACAGAACCCCTGACTCAGGGGCCAGGATATTCACAATTTCAATAGAAGTATCCTTGTGCATCATAACTGAGTATCTAGTTTCCTTGCTGAATAACCAGGAGCAGAGGACAGTTTGACTGCTTGATGTCCAAGAGAAAAGAAGATTTTTAAAGATTGCATTACAGGGTAATTTTGATGGTTTTAGCCCCATCCCCAGTGGGACAGGGACCATAAAATTTACAATTTTTGTTCCCCATTACATGTACATGCTATATATCAAAATTGGTTTAAATTGGTTCTCCCCTTTCAGAGAAGAAGCTGAAAATGTACGCGGCACATGTCACAAGTGGATTGATGCATGATGATGGATCAAGAGACAGGCAATAAGTTTCCTGAGTAACTCATCATGATGTCCATCACCAAAATCAAATCCAAATGACATCTATTGCTCATAAACTCCTTTCAGTACAATCTGTGCAGTTGTAAGATTACCTTGTAGTGTATCTGAAGCTCCTCGTTTTTAGAGTCGGCTTGTAATAGAGATGCTCTGTTGATGTAGGCTTCTGCCTGTACTGGATCCTCCTCCAAATACAGACGAGCAATCTTTAGATAGGTCTCTAGTTTGTAGTCTGTCGGATACTGCCTGAAATACAAAGGAATTACTGTGAAATCACTAATTTTCATGCGGGTGGGTGGGCAATTTTCATGGTTTCAAGATATGGGGAGACCCAAGAATCTAATTCCACCATGAAATGTAAGTTTTCATGGATATAACTGCTCAACAATCCTTCACCCAAAAAATTAAATCCCAACAAACCCATATTTTTTCCACATGTCACAAAAATCTGACCCCAAGAAAATGTACAGTTAACCTATAGTCACAGAAAAATGGATGGCTGACTTATATCAACAGAAAAATGGACCATCAACCTACACCCCCTGAAATGGGGGTTCAGAAATGTGGTTATTCAGGATTTTTTAATAAACTTAAAGATATTAGCTTTTTTTTAATTCAAAAGAATAAATGTTATTTAACAGATTAAAAGTCTTGTTTTATTTTAAAGAACCATTTGCGAGTTATAACATGAATGCTTGAACTCTTTACAAATTCTGCGATAACATCTGGAGTCCTAGCTGCAATAATGTAGCCCTCTCCGATTTTTATTACCAGTATCTGATATTTTTCTGGAGCTCCCCCCTCCCCCCAAAAAATCGGAGAGGGCTACATTATTGCAGTTACTGGAGTCCAGGTTCAGAACAGTGTTGAAGATCATATTGGTGATTGACATAGCTCTACTTAGCTGCTACAATCTTCAACAGTATGCCTTAGCATAACATGCATCAAATTCATACAGCGCATTCAGTATGACCTGGATATCTTAATTGTCTAGCAGCTACCGGTATATGCTAGCTGCTACTTAAAACCAATTTGGATCAGTTGTTATTAGACACGAAAACTTTAAGGAACGGTTCATGGCGTGAAATATTCCCGATGACGAGGCTCTCGATGACTTCAGGAAAATTTCCGGCACATGAATAAAAGTTGGTTTACAGTATGTTTTACGCTATGATCGAAGGCTTAATCATCTTGAATACATCCCTAGCATCATGTCATCAATTCCATTCATTTAATAATTTGACAGATGAAGATTTGAACAAATTTAAATCTACACTACCTGAGGATGCTTCCAGATCAATATGACTAAACATAGCTTTCCTATTCTTGAGAAGATTTGTACAGATTTTTTCCTATATATTCCTTTTTTTAAATGTTGAACCACATTCTCACCCCACTTACCCTGATGGTAGTGATTTAAGCAAAATGACTTTACATTTATTGGGGTTGCCTCCATATTATGGCTTTGCTGTTTGTTTAAAGATTTTTTTCCCTATTCATTCTTATGTTACAGTAAAACTTTGATCCCCCATTGTGGCCCTATCCTACACCTAAGGGATCATGATTAGAACAGATTTAAATCTACAATATTTAAAGGTGGTTTTATTCATATACGATTCAACTTTTTGGTCAATTGGTTTTTGAAAAGAAGATTTTTAAAAGATATATATATATATACATTCAAATTTTCTTATTTCAGAATAATTTTCCCTTTCTTTGAACAAAATTGAATTGAATCCCCTTTGCCCTAAGATGCTTTGTGGCAAGTTTGGTTGAAATTGGTTAAGCAGTTTTGGAGAAGAAGTAATAAATGTGGAAAATTAGAGAAAGACATGACTACAGACAAAATGTGATCAGAAAAGCTCATTTGAAATTTCAGCTAGGTGAACTAAAAACAGAAAGGATAGTTAAATTAATCTAATGAAATCTTGACAAATATCTGAACATCACTTAACAATAATCAATTTAACACATTGTATCTGGTAACATATACAGGTGTATATGTTCTACTTTTCACAAAGCAAATTAAATTGACCTAGAAAACTGAACAAGGTCAAAGAAGGCATCACCTAGGCCATAGGAAAGTGAAAACTGTACTCGATAAATTATCCTTTAGAATAAAATAAAACACATAAGGAAGGTTCGGTGACATTGGAAAATCTCTCACAGGTGTTAGAATTACTCAAATTTATCAATAATTCTATTCATCTTTATTCAAAAAGAACATATGGTCACAAACTAGGCCGAATTTTGCTATCATATCTAAAAATACTTGGATAATGTAGTCTTCTTCAAAATTATTAACAGTACGAACTATAAACACTACCGGTATATAAGGTGTCATTTTCCTTCACTCTTGTTTGAAAATAACCAGAATGATTGTATATTTAATATGCAGTGTAATTCAATGTAGAAAAAGGCACTTCAGACCATAGTTTGTCATGTAATCCTTATAAAAAAAGCATGTGACGGAGATAAAGGTTAAGATATCCAATGATTCAAAATGTCAGGGGTAAAATACATATTAAATAATTATTGGTAGGGACTTCCAAAACAATTTGACTTATCCATGGTATTCAACTGTAACTCTGGTTCTATTAGTGGTGACTTTGAATGAAAATCATCTCGATCAATCAGGATACAACATTTTGACTACCATGTTGATTACCGACTTTGACTTTTATCTTTTAAAAAAATAAAATTGCTTCCACTTTGTCTCTCTTATTTGCAAGGAAACAATCAACCAGTTTACTGGTAAAGAGATACATAAATTCTGCTATAGTATGGTATGCTTGCTGTGGGTATGGTTACGGGTATGGAGGCTTGTTGTGACAAGTGGGAACAAGAGGCCCATGAGGACCATTGGCCACAATGCTCACCTGAGTATAACTTTGGCTATGTGTTCCTAATCAGATTTTCCCCCTTGTAATACCAATTGTGACCCTATCATACCACCAGGGAGACATGATTTGGACAATTTAGAATCTAAACAACCCCAAGATGCTTCCACATAAGTTTCAGCTTTCTGGCTCAGTGGTTCTTGTGAAGAAGATTTTAGTAGATTTTTTTTTAAATCATTCAATGCAAAACTAGGATTCCCTAATGTGGTCCTACCCTAAGGGTCATGATTTTAACAATTCAGAATCTGTAATACCCTACAATACTTCCAGATAAGTTTCAGCTTTTCTGGCTCAGTGGTTCTTAAGATTTTAAAAGATTTTTTCTGTATATTTCTCTGTAAAACTTTGATTCCCTATTGTTGTCCCATCCTACCCTTGTGGATCATGATTTGACTAATTAGAATCTTCACTACCCCAGGATGCTTCCACATAACTTTCAGCTTTTCTAGCCAAGTGGTTCTTGAGAAGGAAATTTTTTCAACATTTTCCCTATATATTTCAATGTAAAATTTAGATTCCCTAATGTGGTCCTGCTCTAACCCTGGGGTCATGTTTACAGTGAAGTCTTTTTCCTTAAGTTTTGAGGCTTTGAGATGTAAAAATTCATTCATCTATGTGCTGCTTGCAACCCCCCCCCCCCCCCCTCAATTCATGCATACTTTTTGTTGCTGAAAGGTCGAACTCAGACTCATTCCAGCAATTTATAAGAAAACTAGAAATATGTCCATAGGACATGAATGCCCCACCGAGGTTATATCAGTAATGCAACATGAAAATTCAAATGTACGTATGAAATTTCAGAATATCTTGAATAGTGATGCAGTTGAATTGCTTACATCAGTATGTATCAGCATATGAAGTTTAACACTAATTTAAGGTTAAAGGTAAGGTCAAGGTAAAAAAATGTTGATGCAGTTGAAAAGCTCTCATCAGTATGTATCAGTATATGAAGTTGAAAAAATATGAATGGTTTCTTTAAAACTGACTTAATCACAATTTGATAAAAGTGAGGTCAAGGTCATATGAAAGGTCAAGGTCAAAAATGTTCATGCAGTTGAATTGCTTACATCAGTATGTATCAGTATATGAAGTTTGCTAATTTATGAAAAGTGAGGTCAAGGTGAAAGGAAAGGTCAAGGTCAAATGTTGATGCAGTTGAATAGCTCTCATCAGTATGCATCAACATATGAAGTTGGATAAAAAATATCTTAAATGGTATCTTTAAAACTGAGCTAATCACTCATTTAAGAAAAGTGAGGTCAAAGGTCAAAGAAAGGTCAGGTCAAAAATGTTGATGCAGTTCAATAGCTCTCATCAGTATGTATCAGCAAATGAAGTTTGATAGAACTATCTTGAATGGTATCTTTAAAATTCAGCTAAACACTCATTTAAGAAAAGTGATGTCAAAGTCAAAGGAAAGGTCAAGGTCAAATGTTGATGCAGTTGAATAGCTCTCATCAGTATGTATCAGCATATGAAGTTTGATAACATTACCTTGAATGGTATCTTTAAAACTGAGCTAAGCACTAATTTAAGAAAAGTGAGGTCAAGGTCAAAGGAAAGGTCAACGTCAAAAAAAATGTTGATGCAGTTGCATAGCTCTCATCAATATCTATCACCTTCTGAAGTTTGATGAAAATATCTTGGATAGTTTCTTTGAAACTGAGCTTTGAACTGAGCTAAACGCAAAGTGTGACAAGGACAGCTATACAGAAGGACAGCTAGACGGAAGGATGGAAGACGAACATGACAAACACTGTATGCTCTGCCATATTCATGGCGGGGCATAAAAATTAGAGAACTCTACCCCCCCCCCCCAAATAGAATTTTCAAACAAGAGGCCCATGGGCCACATCGCTCACCTGAGTAACTTGGGTGATGCAGTTATTTACCAGATTCCCCCTCTTGCTGTGTATCATGCCCCACTACCCCCTTCCCTTTTATGATTTTAAAACTTTAGAATCTACACTACCCCAGGATGCTTCCATATAAGTTTCCTTTCCTGGCCCAGTGCTTCCATATAAGATTTTTAAAGATTTGTTTTATATATTTCTATGTAAAACTTCCTTCCCTATTGGCCCAGTGGTTTTAACAATTTAATATCTACACTACCCAAGGATGCTTCCACATAAGACTGGCTCAGTGGTTCTTCAAAGAAGATTTGATTTTATATATTTCTATGTAAAACTTGGATTCCCTATTGTGGCCCCACCCTACTCCCAGGGGTCATGATTTTAACAATTTTATATGTACACTACCCAAGGATGCTTTCACATAAGTTTCAGATTTACTGGCCCACTTGTTCTTGAGAAGAAGATTTTTAAAGATTTGTTCTATATATTTCTATGTAAAACTTGGATTCCCTATTGTGGCCCCGCCCTACCCCCGGGGGTCATCATTTTAACAATTGAATACCTGCACTACCCAAGGATGCTTCCACATAAGTTTTAGCTTTCCTGGCCCAGTGGTTCTTGAGAAGAAGATTTTTAAAGATTTGTTCTATATATTTCTATGTAAAACTTGGATTCCCTATTGTGGCCCCGACCTACCCCCGGGGGTCATGATTTTAACAATTTAATATCAACTCTACCCAAGGATGCTTTCACATAAGTTTTAGCTTTCCTGGCCCAGTGGATCTTAAGAAGAAGATTTTTGAAGATTTGTTTTATATATTTCTATGTAAAACTTGGATTCCCTATTGTGGCCCCGCCCTACCCCCAGGGGTCTTCATTTTAAAAATTTCATATCTACACTACCCAAGGATGCTTCCATTTAAGTTTTAGCTTTCTGGCCCAGTGGTTCTTGAGAAGAAGATTTTTAAAGATTTGTTCTATATATTTCTATGTAAAACTTGGATTCCCTATTGTGGCCCCACCCTACCCCGGGGGGGTCATCATTTTAACAATTTAATATCTACACTACCCAAGGATGCTTCCACATAAGTTTTAGCTTTCCTGGCCCAGTGGTTCTTGAGAAGAAGATTTTTAAAGATTTGTTCTATATATTTCTATGTAAAACTTGGATTCCCTATTGTGGCCCCACCCTACCCCGGGGGGTCATCATTTTAACAATTTAATATCTACACTACCCAAGGATGCTTCCACTTAAGTTTTAGCCTTCCTGGCCCAGTGGTTCTTGAGAAGAAGATTTTTAAAGATTTGTTCTATATATTTCTATGTAAAAATTGGATTCCCTATTGTAGCCCCGCCCTACCCCCGGGGGTCATCATTTTAACAATTTAATATCTGCACTACCCAAGGATGCTTTCACATAAGTTTCAGCTTTCCTGGCCCAGTGGTTCTTGAGAGGAAGATTTTTTAGTGACCCCACCCTATTTTTGTCTTTTCTTGATTATCTCCCCTTGTAAAGGGATTTGGCCCTTCACTCTGCTGCTCCATCACAGATTGTCGTTATTCTTGTGCCCCACTGACCACATACATAATCCATTACAAATTAGAGTTTATAATTCTGTATTTTTCTCATTTAATTCATTTTTCTTAAATTCATTGGGTGGGTGGGGGTGGGGGAGGGGGGGGCAAAATTACTGGGGTGGCAATCGCCACCCCTGTTGCCTCTTTCCCGACACCCCTGTATATTTAAATGTAAAATTCAACTATACCACGATTGAAACCATTGATAAACTAATTGCACTTATGTATTCCCACAATTATTGGTAGGTAACTTAGAACTATTCACAATAATTATGATTAATAGAATGAAATTGTAATTCTTTGCAATCTACTTATGAAAGAGATTTTGTTTAAATTAAAGACCAAGCCAGACTGCAAAGGTTGGCCCTACGAAAAATTCTTTGACAAGCCTCTATAAAATACCATACTGTCCAGTAATTCAATATTGGTATTTCTTACAGTGACGAAAGTGAATCAGAGAAAATTATATACTTTAGCAAGGAAGGTTAATACATGTGTACACACATTATACGTACAACAGGTGCGGAAGAAGAAAAAAATAATGAATGGGAAGAGATTCCAATACCTACAGCAGTACGCAATGAAATGCTGCTAATCAAATCAACCTTTAAGATAAATAACGAAGTAAGTCTTCAACTAATAATTAAGGTTTAGCATAATTGACAATAAATACTAGTTCTCCTGATGCAGAAATCCATAAGTTGTGGATAAGAAAATGAAAAGTATGAGGGCCGTTCAAAAATTACGCAGACTGTGCTATTATTTTAAGATTCCAATAAGTTTTGGACCAAATTTCTGTATGTTAAAGAAATTCTACTAAAATTATCGGTATATTTATATCGCTGATGGAGAGGTACGGAGCACGACAAAAAAAATTGAAGCAAAAGCATGTGGAATCCAAAATTTAACTCATTAATTTTCTAAAATTCGCAATATTTTTCGACAATTTTCTCAAATGTATCTGTAAATTGTTCTATTATTGTGTATTTAGATTTCTGACGTGATATTTGAAGTACTAACAGAAATATAGTGATTTTTCTCTGATGCGATTCCCGTGAAAACGACTGTGAAAATGATGTCTCCTGAATTGACGGCGCATCACGCTTTTGTTAAATTATGTGTAATTCTCGAGATATGGCCAACTTAGATCCAAAATATGCATAATATAACGTGTAGTAAACTAGGGAATTCGTGACATTCGTCCACAAATAGCAAATTGAAATTTTAGACCGTTAGACCTCTGTAAAAAGGCTATACGGGAGGACGGGAAGAAGATTATCGACGAAAACTTTATCCGGACTGTAAAGAACGTGATTGAGAGTCACCAATACCACACTGTATCTCATAAATACCTGCAGATTTTGGGTTTAAAACAAAAAAAAGAATATTATTTACTTGTTTAATAGATTTTAAGCTTGACAAGAAATAGTGTTTGGATGTTGAGTAGATAAGGCAACTCAAACTGTACAGGTACTCTTGGGAAAATGTTGAGAAAATGAAAGCTCAATCACATATTTTCTTATAATGCCCGTGACGTCGAAGATTTTGCTGCTCCGTGACTTAATGATTTGTCCTGAAAAATTACTTAAAATTGATACTAATTTACAACATTTTGATATGAAATTTAAGACCATATAAGTAAAGATTCTTTTTTATTATGTGTGACATTTTGTTCCATTATGTCGACAAATATTTTTTCTGTGCAACAAGTCCGCTTAATTTTTGAACGGCCCTCGTATTTAATGTGAGAATGCTACCTGCCATTATATCAAAGATTGTGGAAAAGAAAATGTGATATATTTATACCACTTCAGTAATTACTACATTGTATATCCATGAGATTCTGTATCAGGACAATAATCAATAATTTCTGTAGGTTTCTAGTTGTTTTTTTGTTTTTGTTTTTGTTTTTACAATAAATGTTCTTTGTTTTAATGAAGTCTTTGAGAATCCTATATAGACTGAACTGAAACATTTGTTAATTTTACTTTCAAGCTCTGATTCAAATATACTGGTACAGTTTTTAAGAACTTTCAACCCAAGGGGCATCAGCAAAGGGGCAACAGTCGCCGTCCCAATAATTTTGCAAAAAAAAAATGAAATTTAGAAAAATGAATTTTTAGAAATACAGAATCACAAAATTTGTATTTACAATATCTGTAGTCAATGGAGCGGCAAGAATAACAGCAATCGGTGGTCAACTGGTCAGTGGAGCAGCAAAGTGTGAAAGCTATTGTTTACACAGACGCTAATTAATTGGGATACCTGTATACCTGGTGTGTGTAAACAATAAGCAGGTTTTCTATTGCTCCATGTGCAAGTTTGGAACAAATTCTTCCTCAGGCCTCAGCCAGCAATGTTTTTGGAAATTCTATATTTTGGGGGTGGGGTGGGATTCTATTTTATTTTTATTTTTACATGCTGAATTTGCCTAAGTTTGACTTTACAGCAACAAAAAGTGTGTATTAAGAGGGGGGTGCAAGCAGCATGTGAACGAAGAAATTTTTTCATTTCAAAACTTAAGCCAAAAAGACTATTCACAGATATAAGTGGAGAAAATTGGAAAAATTAAACTAGTCCCCCCATCCTCAGCTGTCCCTAAAACCTTCCCGCATATAACAGGCCTGCATGTTCATTGTATATAAATCAATCTGTCAATAGGACGATGTTAGGAATTCTTTGATGAATCGAAGTTGTAAGCTATAAAATTAAAGCAAAATACTGGGTAATATCAAGTACTTTACCATCTTCAGTTGATTTTTTTTTAAAAAGAATGTCATACATATTTCTGCATTTCAAAAATAGAGGGATAATGAATGATTTAATATCAGTTTATCACCCTGTTCATTCAAAATTTCATAATTATGCATTTTTTTGGAAAGATTCAAAGTAACAACAAATATTATGCAATAATAGAAACTTATGTGTATTTTAATTTTTATATCGTCATAAACTCTTCAAAGTTTTTTCTACATGTATGGGTTTCGAAAATAAATAATATAAAAACTAGCTCCTAACTTTTTAACAATGTCCCAGTTTTTTTTATGGAACATATAAATAACTTAAAAACACGTGAAACATTTCAATGGTTGTTGTTGTTGCATGTTTAATTGTACTATATCTCTACTAGGCTATTGATTGAAAGGGTACAATATCGGCTGCATTTCATTTCCGGAATATTTGGTAATTATCAACTTTTCATTTCCGACATTTTTGTGTTTTCATCTCCGACATTTTTTATTTTCATTTCCGACATTTTTCAAAGTAGTACCTATATTAATAGATTTAATAACTTTACTTATGAAAACATTAAAGGATTAAATCATAAATAAATCATTTAAATACAATTTTGTAATCTATCCGAGACTTGGACATAAGTTCAGTGCTGTCACTGACATTTAATTTAGTGCACATTAAATTTGGTGAAAAAGTTTTTGCTCATTGAACACTTTTACCAAGACTTAGTGCTACATATATGAATACATGTACATTTTTTTTATTATATTTTATTAATATTTTGGTATAAATACTTTTGAAAGTTCATTTTCTTTTACTTAGAAAACATTGAACTGCTGCACAGGTAAATTCCGGAAATGAAAAGAAAATTATGTCGGAAATGAAAACAAAAAATGTCGGAAATGAAATAAAAAAATGTCGGAAATGCTATGCATATTTCCGGAAATAAAATGCAGCGACAATATCAACATTTTTGGCAGAAATTTTAATTATTTTGTTTATGTCACAAAAAGATAGTTAAGAGTAGGACCCCCCCTTTCTTCAATCTAGTTCGCCTCCCCAATGTGAAATACTTGCCGACACCTCTGATACCTGTTATTATCAATTACCTTTTCAATCTATCTAATAAACTGTTGATCATACAAGAATTGATTTCAAATTATGCCATATATAATACTATTTGTTTTTAGCTTTATTCTGTTCGATATATAAGAACAGATCTTTATATTAACATTAATTCATAACAGAAGAGGCACTCCTCTGAATGTTATAAGAGCGCTTAAAGCTTAAATGTCACACATTAATTCCTCCTTTGTTCTAATTATTATGTGTTACTGTTTTATAAACTTAATTAATATATAGAATATTTTACACTTTAAAGTTTTGCAATTAAAAACAAAAGTTTAAGTCTATTTATGAAAATCTCCCTGTTACTGTTTTTTTTTCATTCGAGTTCTGCATTATAACAAGAAAGTTGTGTTTAGTTGTGAAAATTTCATGCAAAATTCAGGAATTATCATGGAGTGCCATGTTTATCTTCTTATACTTGGTAATACTCAGGAATTATCATCTGAAATGGGTTGCCTGTAAGTATAAGAAACTCCCTCTCCCTTGCAGTACATGTATTTCAATGTGGTTGAAGTTCTATGAGCAAAAACATAGCTCTTCTTGACAACACATGACATGCCCTAAGTTTTGTTTTAAAAATTACTCATTTATGTTAATGTATAGTATTTACTGTAATTTGTATTTCTTATATATATAATATGAGGGTTGTCCCAAAATATGCAGACTGAGCTCTTATTTTTATAGAAATTATTGTTGATCTTTGTAAAAATTTCTAGGTGTTAAATTGTGTCTTTGGCTGTAAAAATGTTATCAAGAATCGCTGAAGAAGACTAGTGCTACATTTATCAAGCCCCTTGACTATAAACTGAGAATAGACTTAAATCAAAATTTCAAATCAATATAACTTTTGAAAAAAAGAAGATAATGAACCTGAATTTGCATCATTAGAATTTAAATATTATACATAACTGCAATATTTTAAGAACATATGTTAAATAAAAGTAAAATTATTCCGAATCAAAATTTTAACTTAAGTCTATAATTCTCAGTTTATGGTCATGGGGCCAGGGCATTAGAAATTTTTTCATTATCAATTTCTCAAAGTCTTGGATATCTCTCTAAGTTTTATTGACAACACAAGGTTTGATTGTGTTAACAGGAGAATTTCAAGCTGAGTATGACTTACTTCTGTCCGGTTTCCAGGGGAATTCCCACCAAGACATTAGCAGCCTCTCGCCACATGGACTGTCTCTCATAAATGTCAGCTAAATGTTGTCTGATTGCAGCTACCTATATAAAAAAAAATCAAGATATACTTCACATTATTTTATAGGAAACACTTTAACTATCGGTATTTGTTTTATAAAATTAAAAATTAGTATGCAAACCTGTTCCTCAAAAGAAATAACTCTTGTGTGAACTTTTTCCAGAGTGAAATGGGCGACTTGTTTTGCCACTGAGTCGTCTAGATTGGGCAGGTGAGCACAGAAATCGGACAACAGCTGACGAGAAATCACCAAGCTCACGTTCTCATTCACCACTGACAAAAGATAAAAAATTTGGAGTTTATACTACACTACTGTTATAATTAATCATAGCATTCCTAATGATAGAATACCTTACAAAATTTTCAAGGACATTTCTTCAGTGTAAAGAAAAAGACCCAAAGCCATGTTAGGTTTTTTTATTGCTTTTTATATTGTATTGAATTCACTATTTGTGATTACAACAGTGGCTGTCTTTCATTGTTCATAAAATTTAAACCCAGTTGTATTTCTGCACTAAATCTCCAATTTGCTTAAATTGTCTACATACATGCTTCCACAAAAGCTTGCAAGCTTGGCAGCATTTCACTGCCTCCTGTCTTCAAAATGGTTTCCAATATTCCCTTGTACCTGTATGCATATATAAAATTAAATAACTTAAAAACTTTTGACTTAGGTGAGCATACCTAAGATGCAGTGTGAAACAATACATGGTGAAGTCATATATCAAACTATAGCTTTATATTGTAAACCAACTTTTATTCATGTGGGAGAAATATCTGCTTTGTGACCTACTTCAATTTGTGAATATCAATTGTCATGAACCACTCAATATATGCTTTGTTTTTGTAGAGAAAGTTTCCTTAGTCAAGAAAATAAATCATCACAGAATGATTTTAAACTGATGAATTATGAATAAACAATGACACAAAAAGTAGTTGGCCAGTATTAGTTGCACTACCTAATATTATCAGTAATCATCATAATACAACTTTTTTTAACTGAAAAATAAAGCAACTGTACCAAGACTATAGGTCAAGGTAAAAATATTTTCTGCATTTTTCAGTTTTCTTAATAAATATATCTGTGTCTGATTTTTTATAAAAATTCACTACAATATTTCTAATAAAAAAATATAAATAAATGCATAAACATGATAAATGAAGACAAGGATTTTGTAGCAGACTGTTAGAACGAGTACCAGGGTTTTGTAGCAGACTGTTAGCAGTGAATACAGGGTTTTGTAACAGACTGTTAGCAGTGAATACAGGGTTTTGTAGCAGACTGTTAGCAGTGAATACAGAGTTTTGTAGAAGACTGTTAGCAGTGGGTAACAGAGTTTTGTAGCAGATTGTTTGCAGTACCAGGGTTTTGTAGCAGACTGTTAGCAGTGAATACAGGGTTTTGTAGCAGACTATTAGCAGTGAATACAGAGTTTTGTAGAAGACTGTTAGCAGTGGGTAACAGAGTTTTGTAGCAGATTGTTTGCAGTACCAGGATTTTGTAGCAGACTGTTAGCAGTGAATACAGGGTTTTGTAGCAGACTGTTAGCAGTACCAGGGTTTTGTAGCAGACTGTTAGCAGTACCAGGGTTTTGTAGCAGATTGTTAGCAGTACCAGGGTTTTGTAGCAGACTGTTAGCAGTGAATGCAGGGTTTTGTAGCAGATTGTTAGCAATACCAGGTTTTTGTAGCAGACAGTCAGCAGTACCAGCGTTTTGTAGCAGACTGTTAGCAGTACCAGGGTTTTGTAGAAGACTGTTAGCATTGGGTAGCAGAGTTTTGTAGCAGACTGTTAGTGAGTACCAGGGTTTTGTAGCCGACTGTTAACAGCGAGTACCAGGGTTTTGTAGCAGACTGTTAGCAGTGAGGAATAAGAACAGAGTAGAGGTGGGATATTGAGGATATCTTAGGCAATTCAAAAAAAGAGTTTTACAGAACATCAATGTAACTCTGATGGAGAGAAGTTTATCAAAACTCTTGGCAAGGAAGAGAAGTGACATTTGTGTGAGTATAGAAGCATGAATTATTGAATAGCAGTTGAAAGTGCAGAGAGAATTCTACTCATCACACCTCTGGGCAGGGAACAGAAGTTATAGAAGTGTGGAAGGTGCAACACTGATGAAACTTGTGTAAGGCAGTTTTTGTGACAAATACTATATAAAATTATAGCCCAGACTAAATTTTATATTTTTTTCTGCCAGTGACCTTGAACTTGGCAGAGTGACCTTGGGTCAAGGTTTTGATGTACAGTGTACTAGTACTTTAAGATGAATAATCTTAATACCGTACTAAGATTGACCTTCCAATGATTCTCCATTACAAAGTTATCCCCTTTAAACTTTACTTGAAGTGGACAAAATAAGTTGTCATTTAGAAAAATCATTAGCTTTAAAAGCAAATTATATATGAGTGAACAGAGGGGCTTCTGAGTATGAATCTAAAATTATTACCAATGCGATTTTGTGCTCTTTGTTATTGGTACATAAATGTTTTTAAACCTTGAATATGGTCTATATAATTGGGGCAACAATTGATAGTTTCTCCTAATTGCAGCCAAAGTACAAAGTATATCACAAACATCATTTCTTCATTGTATGAAATAAGAATACTGAAAAAAAAATGACTACTATAATGTCTATTGTTCTGTGCAAAATTATATATGTGACTTTTTTTTCATACAGCTATTTGCATAAGAACTTAAATTATGGAATACCAAAATCACTGTTCTGCAAGAATTGAAATCAGCAAGTTTTCAGTACCCAGTACTTTAGCATAAAGTGCTTGTTTGTATTTCAATATCAGACGTTTATATATCTATCACAAACAATAATTATACTTCAGCATTAAATGGCTTGCTTCTTTCCCTCATGTTTCAGTGTTATATGAAACATGCAAATTAGCTGAATCAAGATAAAATCTCATGTTCAAAATATTGGGCAAACCCTTAATTAAAGTGTTCATTGCAAAACTGAAATATTTCAGTGATACCATAGCTAAAATCAAAGGATGATATTCTGTAGTTACCATTTTATGTACCCAAATCAAACTTTGATGGAGAAATCTATATAGTGTTTTAATAAACAAGAGGATATCTGAAAACCCTGTATTTCTTCATCTGCCATGATATGTCCTATGTTAGAAAAGTCATCAAGAAGATGATAATAATTCAAAATTTTGATGAATTTTAGAAAAGTAAGAACATGTACGAGGGTTGTCCAAAATGTTTGTGAACAATGACGTTTGTGTGAAAATAAATGGTTCTAAATAAATCTATTGAATATCAAAATATTTCTTATGAAAAACCAATTCATAATGATTTAATTTTTATTGATGAAACTTAATATTTTTGTAAAAATTGGGGTCTTTAAAGATCGCAGATAGTGTGCACAGACCAAGGTTAAAATGCCATAAACTCTTATAAAAAGTGTTCAGATTAATTTTAAAATAATTATTTTCTATATAGAGCAAGTCAAAACTTAATAAAAACCAGAAGTCTCTGTCGAGACTGAAGCTCTACTGGTTTGAACTTATAGCAAAGGAAGAGAAAAGTACTTAAGCAGCTGGGATTTGAAACTTTACAACAGCAATAAATAGAATAATGATCGTTGATAAAGTCTCTTTATGTTCTTAGTGTAGTCTACTTGTGCGCCAAGTTATATTGAAATCAGACCAAAACTGTAGGAGGAGTAGCATTTTGAAACCATTTTCAGACATTTCTATTTTTAGTAACCATGGCAACACCGTTCATCAAAATAAAAACCGATACAGAGAATTATGTATCTTAGTGTATTCTACTTGTGTGCCAAGTTATACTGAAATCAGACCAAAACTGTAGGAGGAGTAGCATTTTGAAACAATTTTACAGATATTTCTATTTTTATTAACCACGGCAACACCGTTCTTCGAAATCAAAAACCGATACACAGAATTATGTATCTTAGTGTAGTCTACTTGTGTGCCAAGTTATACAGAAATCAGACCAAAACTGTAGGAGGAGTTTAATTTCACAGAAATTTCTATTTTTAGTAACCATGGCAACACCGTTCATCAAAATCAAAAACCAATAAAAAGAATGATGTATCTTCGTGTATTCTACTTGTGTGCCAAGTTATACTGAAATCAGTGTAGGAGGAGTAGCATTTTGAAAGAATTTCACAGAAATTTCTATTTTTAGTAACCACGGCAACACCGTTCATCGAAATCAAAAACTGAATTATGTATCTTAGTGTAGTCTACTTGTGTGCCAAGTTATATTGAAATTAGACCAAAACTGTAGGAGGAGTAGCATTTTGAAAAATTGTTTACAGACAGACGGACAGACGGACAGACAGCTAGACAGCTAGACGGACAGACGGACGGACGCCGGACGCATTACTATCGCATAAGCTCTTCTGGTCTCTGACCAGTAGAGCTAACCAGAAGTCTCTGTCGAGACTGAAGCTTTACTGGTTTTTAGCTCTACTGGTCAGAGACCAGAAAAGCTTATGCACAAGTAGACTACACTAAGATACATAATTCTGTGCATTGGTTTCTGATTTTGATGATGTTGCCATGGTTACTAAAAATAGAAATTTCTGTGAAATGCTTTCAAAACTGTATTTCAATATAACTTGGCACACAAGTAGACTGCAATAAGATACATAATTCTGTGCATCGGTTTTTGATTTCGATGAACGGTGTTGCCATGGTTACTTAAAATAGAAATTTCTGTGAAATTCTTTCAAAATGCTAATTTCTATTTCAATATAACTTTGCACACAAGTAGACTACACTAAGATACATAATTCTGTGCATCAGTTTCAATTTTGATGACTGACAAGGATCAATTTTCTATTTATTGCTGTTTTAAAGTTTCAAATCCCAACTGCTACTTTTTTCTTCCTTTGTTTTAAGTATAAACCAGTAGAGCTACAGTCTCGACAGAGACTTCTGGTTACTTTTAGCAAAAGTAGCCGTGGGAATTCAAACTTTACAACATCAATAAATAGAATAATGAGCCTTGATTAAGTCTCTTTACGTTCTTAGTGTAGTCTACTTGCATGCCACATTTTAATCAGACTAAAACTGTATTAGGGGTAGCATTTTGAAATTATTTAACAGAAATTTCTATTTTTAGGAATAATGTCAACACTGTTCATCGAAATAAAAAACCGATACACAGAATTGTGTATCTTAGTGTAGTCTACTTGTGTGCCAAGTTATATTGAAATCAGACCAAAACTGTAGGAGGAGTAGCATTTTGAAAAACTGTTTACAGACAGACAGACGGAAGGATGCATTACTATCACATAAGCTCTTCTGGTCTCTGACCAGTAGAGCTAATTATATGTAACACAAATAAAGAGGTTATAATCATTTTTTGATATCTTACGTATCACTTTCTATATAGACAGTGCAAATACTAAACAAAAACTCTTACAAATATGTGTCAAAACTTGACAGAAAAAGCGATGTCGGCCGTCCAAACGGGACAGTGTCTGATAAAAAATATTGTTTTAATACAGTTGAATGATGTAACAGACAAAATATTTGTTTAAACAACTCAAAGTTATTGAAATATATTTAGTTTATTGATTTGAGATTTATTTTATACAAATTTTCAATGGTTTGTACAAAGAGCCATAGCGCATTTGATAGTCACTTTCGCCTACTCTAGTAGTTATTTTTAAATACATTGTTTAACCAAACTGTTGTCATACAATGTTAGTTTATACATGCCTTAAAGCCATATATGGCGTAACTGATCAAAAAATATATTTTTGAAAAATACAAAATTAAGTAAAGAAATATAGTTAATACATTTAAATTAAAGCTTTTCATACAATTCTGATGATAGATATATCTAATAATCGATTTTTTTGTATTTACAGAAAAGTACTCTGTAATGTGTTATTTATATGGAGAATATAGTAAATACTGAGGTATCCCCCTAAACAATGACAAACTGTAGCAAAAGACCACCCTTAACCAGAAAAACAACTTCTGAATAATTTTATTTGGATATGACTGCACTTCATTACATTTAGATAATTTTGGTTAAAGGTGGTCTTCATATTGAAAATGTTGAAAATATGTATTTAATTTTTCTTCTTAAAATTATTTTAAGATTTAACAATCTGTCTTAAATTTATCCATATGATTACAATGACTTCGTGGTGTAGTGGTATGCTTGCTGAATTATAGACATAATGATTGTGAGTTCGAGTCTAACAGCGCACGTGTCTTGTCTATGTTTTTTTTTTCTCTGTGCATTTTTCCTATGTTTTCTTTTATTATTTTATTATACATGTATAAATAATGTAAGAGATTTATAATACAACATAACACTTTGAAAGAATCTAATTGGTAAAAAACAGTCCTAAATATTTCAATGACCCAAAGTCATAGCTGCTAGCTTGTTTTATCTTTATAATTCTCTAAAAATCTTGTATAGAATAAGGGTATTGAACAAGAGGCCCATGGGCCACATTGCTCACCTGAGCACTGTGGCTAGGAAAAAGTAGAAATTGGTTTATTATTGAATAGTTTAAATCCAAAAGTAGTCCAAAGACCAATCATGACTTTGTTATTCTTGATAAGATGATTTTTAAAGAATTTTCCTATATATGTCTATGTAAAACTTTGGCCATTATGGCCCCGCCCTACCACCGGGGGTCATAAATTGAACAAACTTGAATCTTCACTACCTGAGGATACTTCCATACAAATATGATCAATTATGGCTTTGTTATTCTTGAGAAGAAGATTTTTAAAGAAGAACGAGGGCGCTTTTGATTGACATTTGGCAGGAATCAGGGCGTAATTGAAAAGTGAAAATTTTATCGACAAGTCACATGAAATTTTAACATTTTTTTTACTTATCGGGTTCCTGTGCAACAGGAAAGGAAAATATTTTCCCGAAATTGAGATTTAATTTGCTAAAAAGTAACTTGAAAATTGGCCAGATCAGAAATTTGGTACAAAATGGTACATTTTTAAACATGTTTTTCTAAAAAAAATTTCTATCTCTGGGTCTTCTCTCCATGATTTTGAAACGTTATTTGTGTGTATTTTAATTCAGAGAAACGTATATACTTTTTTAAAAAATGACTTTTCCCAAAAAATCCGAAAGTGTGAATGTGGTGCTTCTTTGTCCTTTTAAAATCATTTGTGTATGTGTAGCGGTGATAGCTCAGTAAATTTGGCTACCTGTTCAGTTCACTGGAATCGAAAAGTTTTTTGGTTCGAGCCTGGCATGGGGCATTATTTTTTTTTTTCATTCAAACAACCATTTATTTCGTCAGTTTCATTTTATGTACTGATGTATTAAAATTTTGAATTAGATAAATATTGGTTCAGTTTGATTCTCGAGCGAATTCAATTCTAATCTTCTATTCTGTATAATGTACATGTACAGGTATCATGCATCTATATGAATTAAATATCTTAGGTGTTTATTTTTTGTGAAACATTAATGTTAAGAGATTTATAATACTTTCAACTAAATGAAAAAAAAAACACCTGTGGACGTGTTTGTAGAATCTGACCAGGTATGTTCAGCCGACCAAATCATGGACATTTAAACCATAAATGTTTCGTACAAATATTTCAGATCACACGAAATGCCCAATATATGTCTATGTAAAACTTTGGCCATTATGGCCCCGCCCTACCACCGGGGGGTCATAATTTGAACAAACTTGAATCTTCACTATATGATTCATGATGAGGATTGCTTCCATACAAATATGATCAATTATGGCTTTGTTATTCTTGAGAAGATTTTTAAAGAATTTTCCTATATATTTCTATATAAAACTTTGGTCGGCCATTGTGGCTCCGCCCTACCCATGGGGATCATGATTTGAACAAATTTGAATCTACACTACCTGAGGATGCTTCCATATAAATGTGATCAATTATCAATCAGGGGCATGATGGAATCAAGTTATATTCTAAAATAACTTGTTTATGTTACTTCATTTATTAAGTACTAAACAAAAAAGTAACTCATTTGAGTTAATGCTTAAAAAGAAAAACACCTATTAGTTTTGCAAAAAACATTAATATTTTGAGTTTGCTGCTGATTTAAGATGATTTAAGGCTAAGAAAATTGTTATATGTTACTTCTTTTAATAGACTCTTTCTAAGATATGATTATTTAATATGATAGTTTTCAAGGATATAATTCTATTTCATTAACTTTTCAGAGGTCAATTACACATCTTCCGCCAATTTTGCCAGCATTGAGACTAATTTTCCTATAATCTTTGGATATTACTGTACAATCTCTATGTCTTACATTTTTTGTGCAAAGCTGTAGATTTTTGTGCAAGAGTTTTAAAGTGAGATGGGTTAAGGATGAAATAATTGAAATAAGTTATAATTTGTTGGATTTCAATATGTTAAATGTTAAAGATAGATACTTTTACTGTCAGCCATGTACTTAATAACCCAAGCACAGCATGACTAAATCCTTTCAGATGCCAGTATCAATAATGGCTTTGTTATTAACAGGAATAAGTTACTGAAGAAAAGCATAATCAGGGGAAGATAACCCAAAATGTTGACATTTAATAACTGAAACAAATTATTTCAAAAATAACTTGTTTCCATGATGCCCTTGACTGATTATGGCTTTGTTATTCTTGAGAAGAAGATTTTTAAAGAACTTTCCTATACATTTCTATATAAAGCTTTGGTCGGCCATTGTGGTTCCGCCCTACCCCCCGGGTCATGATTTGAACAAACTTGAATCTACACTACCTGAGGATGCTTCCATATAAATGTGGTCAATTATGGCTTTGTTATTCTTGAGAAGAAGATTTTCAAAGAATATTCCTATATATTTCTATGTAAAACTTTGGTCGGCCATTGTGGCCCCGCCCTACCCCTGGGGGTCATGATTTGAACAAAATTGAATCTTCACTACCTGAGGAAGTTTCCCCATAAGTTTCATCTTTCCTGGCACAGTGGTTCTTGAGAAGAAGATTTTTAAAATAACATGTATCAATTAAAAGGCTTTGTTATTTTCCTTTTAAATACTTGAATTGGCCGTGTCGTAGGAAAGGCAGGTATGGCTCTTTGAAGACACTGCAAGTATTTAAAAACACATGTAATTTGCTGAAAATGGAGATTTCTATTCGTGATGTTATTATAAATTTAGCGCAGCTTTGGACTGTGCAGCTTGTGTGTACAAACTGTTTGTTTTGATGACATTTTGATGTAGTGCAAGTCCATGAACATAGGTTAAAAATCAAAATCCAAATTTTTGACGTTATAATTAAATTAGCTTAAAGTCAGACTGGTCCGTGCCCACTATGAGGATGCTTTTTTACAAAAATATCATTCCATAAATGTGATCAATTATGGCTTTTGTTATACAAAAGATTTATATGGAACCATTTATTTTAACAAAAGCGTCATTGTCCACAAACTTTTTTCGACAACCCTTGTATATATTTGATTTATTTGATATTTATTTCTGAATTATTACAAGAGGCTTATGGGTCACATCACTCACCAGAGCACATTGGCTAGAAAAGAAGGCAGTGGCTACATGGGGTGGAGTTGAATTTTAAACTACCGGAGGAGGATGCCATATCAATATTACAAATGGCTTTATTGTTATTAAGCCAATTTTTTCTATATATATATATATAACCCTTTGCTAAACTTTGAGCCACCCCCATCATGACTACATTTGAACAAACTTGAATCTACTCTTCATGAGGATGCTTCGATAAAAATGCCTATTAAATCATGGCTTTTCTGTTGTTTTTTTTAATAGATTTTTTCCTATATATTCTTGTGTAAAAAATCTGATCCCCCCTATATTCCTTTGTAAAAATTTGGTCTCCTATCGTGACTCCCCTTGATCTGGATGGGAACAGTTCCTTTTCGGGGATGTATTACTATTAGGGAATTATAACTCATTTCAGTAATAAAAAACGTTACTGTATTCAGGAATTTTCACTCGTTTAGCTTCTATTCTCGTGTCTGCTTTGAATAAAAGGTAAAGTGCAAGAATATTTTCATATCCTCTAAATATATAGTCTGTTAAGTGTATATCTGCTCAAAACTGCAATATTTATAACTGCAATATTTATTGCTGCACAGATTGATGTATTTCTATGATATAGATTTCTTAGAAGATTTTTATAATTGTGAGATTGAATATGTTCAGCATTTGTTAACTCGTTCATGAAATTATTCGTTCTAATTTAATTTTATACTATTTCTTTAAATTACATCATAAAAGTAATTTAAAATACCACTGCTTCTTTTACAGATGAAAATAATCATTTGAAATATTTAATTTCAAACAACAGTCTTTTAAAATGGTTTTAGAATGAATGCCCTTATGAGATTCTGTACTTTTCTTACCACTTATAAACAGGGAAAATTAAAATAAAAGTGGCAAGTTTGGTTGAAATTCCTATGCATGTTCAAAAGTTCTCTATGAAATCAGAATGAATTTTTCTGAAAATTAATAAAATACTTTTAATGGAAATATTCACATCCATTTGAAGAATATTCTCGATGCCATGTGATTACATCTCATCTTATTCTTTTCTGCAGCACTGAAGGAACGAATTTTTCGGTCAGCGAGGTTTGTTTAGTAAAGATTATACACATCATATTTTTTATGCACTTTTTATCTAATAAATGGATTTGAGGCATTAATAAAAAATTATGACAAAGTTCTCTTATTCAGTAATGTTTTTATTACTGAAAAGAGCCTGAGGTATAATCCCATTTTATAGTAATACTTCCCCGAAAAAGGAACTGTGCCCAACCTGTTGATCCTAATCTCAGTGAGATGTTGTAGACTAAAATATTTGGTTGGACGTCCACGTCCGACCAAATCTTTTAGTCCCTATGACAGGGACCTATATACTAACGGGATAAGCAACTACAACAAGTCTTGCGATATCTCGTAAGTCAACTTTGATTAATTATATCTCTAAAGTTATCGCATATTTGAGCTCAAATCCTTTATCTGTCAAAAAATCATTCAAGATTTGTTGTTAGCACGTCTTATACTCCTTATCTTAGTAGTAATTTTGTTTTATGCAAAATCAGCACATGCCCCGATCGACCATATTTACGAGAAATTGCCGATTTCGGTGTTTGTTTTCTTTATATTTAAATTATATTATCATTATGCTTTAAAATTTATTAATAAATCAATTCCAATACAGAAGAGGAATAAATGATAATAATCAGAAAACATCCTGTTTACTGGGAATAAAAGTAGACTGAAAAACTTGTAGTGTCGTGCATGATGTTTTGGGTAAATAAACATGGCGATGAAGGAGTTGCCTATCCCGTTAGTATATAGGTCCCTGCTATGACATCTCGCTGAGATTATGTTGATCTAGCTGCAGATCTGTAGCTCTCCAAAAAAATATATATTGATAGACCGCGGAGAGCTACAGTGCCACCATCTGAAAAAACTGTATATTTATTGCGCACAAAAAAGTGCGCTCGATTCTTGATTAATTTTTCTAAATTCTTACCTCAATTGCAAAAAATGGAAGATTTAAAAAAATTACTCTCTCCTCTATCAAGTTCTCTTGTAGTTAACATCTGAACGAAACATATTGGATCGAAGTATCTTTGAAACCAATATGGCAGTATAAATAAGCGAAATATCCGATCATTGCAATATCAGGGCCAGGAGGACTATTAACAACAATTATTAGGAATGTTTTGTTGTGGAAAGAGTCAAAGAATATGTTAGGAACACACGGTTAGTAATATTTTGAGATTACAGCTTTAAAAACATGGAAAAATAAATTGAGTACCCAGCGCATTTTTTTGTGGCAATAAATATACAGTTTTTTCAATGGGTGGCACTGTAGCTCTCCGGTCTATCAATAATTTTTATTCAGAGAGCTACAGATCTGCAGCTAATGTTGATCCTTCCCCCAAATGATCATTTAAACAAACTTGAACCTATGCTAGCTGAGGATGTTTTAAGTCTTTCTGCAAATGTCTGTAAAATATATGCCGATACAGAAAAAAGGGGAATTCTATACAAACCAGTATAAATTTTAATCAATTTTCACTCGAATTTTCTCTGTTTTCTCAATGTAGACTATTATGTCTCGCTGCTGTAAAATCTCTGTATACATTTCACTAAACAAACGATTTAAATAATTTCTAACGGATAGAAATGTAATGATATTGGGGTAGATAAGTGTCTGACAGTTAAATGGCGGTTTCGAATTTCCTCTGTTCTGTAACCTATTTGTTGAAATTATTACAAAACTGAGCTGTGACGAGCGCTTTTTTTACCAACTCAAGGTTGGTCTAAGAATAATGAAATAAATATTCATACTTTTCTGTAACATCTCTGTGTGATCCACCAGAATGTGATAAACTAGCAAGTTGTGAGAGCTGTTGTCTTACATTTCCGGCCATTTTGGTTCCCTTTAACTCAGTAAGGCGTACATAAATACTTCGATATAAAATAACAAAACAGTGACCTCTCGATCATATAAGTGTAAATAAAAAAATTCATTAAATAAAGAAGGAGGATGAGATTAAAGCTTACAGAGAACACCCCTGAATCTGAATTAGATTCATGTGTAGCTACTACATCACCTCGCTTCTTTCTGTTAGAGATCGGTGCGATTGCCTATTAAAAGAATTATTTTATGAGCCTTTAGTAAAAACTATTATCAAATAAAATTTCATGTGCAATTATTATTGCTATACCTTTAAAAAGTTCTTATACAAATCTATACGAAAAAATATGCTTTGCCCCCCACCCCACCCCCCAAGATATTTGCATGGAAAACATAATAACACACAGAGATATACATCTTTTATTTGAGGAAATTCTTAACTTTACAATATAATAGAAAATATAAATTTATTTTCAAAACATCTTTATCTGCGAAACGATAAATCTTTTTTTTTTTTAAATTTTCTCTCTTTAAAGGTTTTGTTGTCTCCGGGGATGGGGGTGGGGGTGTTACTTCTTTTAAGATTAAAAGCATAAAATAGTCATTTTATTACCTACTTCAAATAAGAAAATAAAAATAAACAATGTACTTTATCAATGGCATACACTGTATATTGAATATTACATAAATTAAAACATGGTCATTTAGTCAATTTAATTTTACCAAGGTGACCTCTTGGGAAAAAAATGTCCTGGATCCGCGCCTGTTTTTTTTTTAAATTCATATAAATATCAATATAAATATAAAATTTATTCAAATATGTGTGGCAGTTGGCAGTTGGCAGTAAGCAGCTGGCAGTTGGCAGTAAGCAGTTGGCTGTCGTATATGGAATTCCATACATTTCTAATGTTTAACCGCTGAGCAGGCATAAAAAATCAATGATGGACCTCTAAGTGAGATGTTGGACTGGTGGATCAGATGTTGCACCGCTTACGTCACAGAATGGGCGAAGCCTAATCTCATTTTCATTCGTTGGTGTTCAAAAGTAACGAATGAAAATGGACCAGAAGATGCTAGGTACAACTTAATTGAAATAAATTAGCACTGGTTCTCTGCCCTTGATTCCAGTCGCTGCCGCTAGGAATTACAAGGTTTTTTAGGGCGCTTGCACCCGTTAACCAATGTCAGGGTACCAGTCTAGAAATAAATGAATGTCAAAAAAAAAAAAAAAAAATTAAAATGAAAGATAAAACAAAACATTTATTGACTATGTTCTCGGGCAAAATGCGTTTTCAAGAGTCTGAGTAAGCACGTGTTATCCTCGAAACCATTCAATAAATGTATATTGTTAACGATGTGAACGTTCTCTAACATTATTTTAATCATTCGGCTCTGTTTTGAGCATATGTTGAGCGAACGGTCAACAGATGATGTTTGTTCCTGTAGGCACCTTATCCAATCTATAGAACTGCCGGAAGTCGGGCAATATGTATGTCCTGTTCACAGATTTTTTTGGCTCATAGATTTTATATATATATATATATATATAGAACGACCCCTCCCCCTTCTTCACTTTCAAGAAATCACAAATCAGAATTACATACTATTCACATTATTGCATGAGTATTACTTATCTAATTTTGGGATGATAGTTATATTTAATAAGTCGAGTTCTTTTTGCTAAAATAAACATGAGAAATCCTCGAGCTCCATGACGTACTGATATATCAAACTTCAAATGGTTTTCCAAAAATATCCGAGTGAATAAATTTGAATCTCGTGTGACTGTGAAACACAAATAAATTATTAAATGCATTACCGGGCAAAAAGGGGCAACAAATTTCTATCATTGATAACGCGTATCGCTAAAATAATGAAAATTATCTTTATAAAACCCAAGAATTTCCTTAACTGCGGTACTACTTCGCGGAAAAATTTTACGTTGCATTATGGGATGGTAATGGTGGGCGCGTGATTTTGAACAAACACAGAATGCCTATCGAAAAAACAGGTTTGAAAGAAAATACTTGTGTAAAATTTGGTTATTTTTCGTATATTCCCAATAAATATAGACCTTGTCTTAGGTGTTTAAAGAATTTGATTGAAATCGAATGACATTTTACACAATAAATCATGCCCAGATGTGAGGTACCCACCGGATTTTTGCTACCATGTCGGTCATAATTCGTGTTTATCCTTCATTTATAACAGTCATTAGTGCTTTGTTATATTCTTGAGATGAAAAATTTCAGTGAGATATGACTGATTTAATATGGTTGCTTTGAGAGCGTGTGATTTTATCTGTACATCGTAATTTTATTTGTGATAGATATTCCAATATTTAAATTTCCCTGCATCGTGTCGAATGGTAATGGCGGGTCATTTGACTGTATTTGTAAACAAACTATTTATTTCGAAAATAAAGAACAGTAACCTGACAGTTGCAATTTTGAATATTTTTATTTGCAGTTTATTTGAAAAAGAAATATTTGTTGCAGATACTTGCGTAGTGGTAATTATTTGGTTGTCAATTATTAGAATATTTGGCATTGTTCCAAATAATTATTTGGAAATGCAGTAGATTAATACATTAAATACAGTTTAATTACATTAATATATTATATCTGTGAAATAAACCCATATGGCAAAAATTGTGGGTTTCCTAAAAAAAAACATCTATTTAAAAAAGAAACATTTTTAATTTGTTATATTTTGTTTCTAATATATGAATTTATAAGGAAGTAGAGAACATTTTTTTTTAGATCTGAAAAATGTTTGATGAAACAGTGAATAATATAAGTACAACTTACAATACAATAAGTCTGATGTTGTGGAAAATTACTTTTGTTTAGAAATTATATTATTGAGCTAAAACGGTTTAGAATTTAGAGCTCATAGATGAGGGAAATTTTCCCATAAGATATGCTATATATGCAAGATATCAAACAAGTCTTGAAGATTCTTTTAATCGACCACTGTACCTGAAATAAACCATGGATAATCTTTTTTTTTTTTTAAGAAGCAAGTTATATATTGTAGGATGCAAACATTAAAACTTTGAGATAGAAATGTAAGGTGAAATATTAAATGCTCATGATTTGATTTGAAATCATTTGTACTTATTATTAAGAGAAAACTTGTAAGCTATCTGAATAATTAACTTTTACGTTTTTAAATGGACTTTTAAGGAGACAAATTAATATTTTAAAAATATTTTACTGTTATTAATTTTATTACAGGCATTGAAAATGGTAACAATATTGAGGTAATGCTCCAAGATTGTAACACAGTGACAGTATCATCTGAAGCTGATTTAGAAGAAAATTCTAATAGCAACTCAAACTTTGGTGATATCCCAGTGGAATGTAATAGTGTAAAATCACATGTTTTAGATAAAGTTGACAACCTGGATTCAGACATTGTCAGTCATGATCAGGATGTGGCAGCATTGCTTGGTAACTCTGTACAGTCCAGCGACAATGCCCTTCCTACAATAACCTTGGCATCTGAGGACTTCAGCAGCGAAGTTGTGACAAGTGTGACACATACTGTCTCTAATTCTAATGAAGTGACTACCACCCAATCTCTGAAAAGACAGCTCTCTTCAACTACCCCTCCAGTTGTACATAAAGTCATAATAACTAAGAATCCTAATAGTGATCAACCTCAGGTCATGCCCGTTCAAGTGAATCAGCTCGGACAGATCCAGCTGCAACATGGACAGAGTTACAGTGTGGCCTCCTCGGGGGGCATAAGTCTTCTATCTCAGGGAGCACAAACACCAACAAAAACAATCACCATTTCTCCACAAGGTGTTCTGTCTCCTGGAAAACAATATGTTACTATACCTACAACACCTACAAAACTGTTAGGTGTGCCAGGAAATAAAATACCCATCTCTCCAGCATCAAAAACTCCAACTAAAATAACCATGATCCCAGTGACTATTGGAAAATCTCCCCAAAGACTAGTACCAGCATCTTCTGTGTTGAATAAACAATTGAATATTTCTTCGGGGGCTGGAGGCTCTCGTCCAACACTAATTACTATGTCACCATCAAAGGTTATGAAAGAGGGCACAGTGGTAAGAGGAATACCCTATGTTGGAAACATGCATGTATCAAAATTAAAATGAATTTAAAATAGTTTTTAAAGGAAGAAAGTCTTGATCACTATGTGGTAACTTGTATTCTACTTGAAGATAGTTTAAAATATAATTACAGGTGACTCTCGATGGCTCGAACTCCGATCTCTCGAAATTCTCTATCTCTCAAAGTGAATCTCTGGTCCCGTTTTTCCCTCTATATAACTAGCCAATTTTACTCCTGATCTCTCGAACTTCTATCTCTCGAACCAAGGCCTGGGTCCCGTTACACAGATTTCATTGTTTTTTAGCCTTCTCTCAAAGTTAAGATTGTAACAGTGCCCACAGGCAGTGGAGTTGAAATTAATGCAGCTTGTACTTACCTGGATAACAGTGAATGCCTGGGGGTGGCATGGAGGTGTTAATTGGGTGTTAACATAGATGGCAATACGGAGGGTCGTCCGTGTGTAGGTTTAATTAATTGGTTATAATTAATAAACTATAAACGAATTGCTTCACAACATATTTTGACTTGAAACCAGGACGTTAATTTTTAGAAAATAATTTGAAAACGTACGTGTCAATAAATTCCCAAGGTCTACGAACGTTAATTACAGTCTACATAATCCCAGTATGTCAAATGTTGAACGGAAAATCCTTTCTCAAGGATTGAATACTGATTGCGAGAAATCTGGTGAACACTGGAAAAGGACCCGATCCAGCCGCGGTATAGCCAAACTGACAATTGCTATTTAGGTTTCATATAATCATGAAAAAAGAGCAAATAAATATTGGACCTTTAAGAAATCGTTTTATTTATTCAAAATATGATCATTGTTGTTGATTTCAAGTAAATTACCTGTTAAATACGATTGAAAACGTGCAATGACTATTTACTTTTACTTCCGGTATCTATAATGGTAGAACATTGATGATCGGAACTGAAAATTCCAGATTTTATTTATTTCCTATCTCTCGAACCCCCCGATCTCTCGAACTTTTCTTGTGGTCCCTTGAACTTCGAAAGATCGAGAGTCACCTGTATAATGGTTCAAACAGGTTTATTTTATTTCAATATTTGGAAGTTGAGAATTGTCAATATAATTTGAAAGTTTTTTTTTAAGGTACAGCAACGACCAATTCAAATTCAACCTTCACAAGCAAAACAGATAATAACAGTGCCAACAGGCAGTGGAGTTAAACAAGTCCAGATTCCAATTTCCATGCAGGGCAGTCGATTTCAGTATGTTAGGCTGGTATCTCCTAGTTCACCAGCAGCCATGTCAGCAGGCAGTAAGTCGTTTCAACACGTCCCCTTTTCTGGTGTATTCTAGAGGATTTATCTGTTGATTTATTGTTCAGGATGTCTGATTTAAACTCTTAAATAAGTTTTATTAACTAGTTATTCAATTTCTAAAATAATGGAGATTCAACATTTTATGTGATGGATCCATCCGATCCAAGAAATCTTAGATTGGCCATCCAAGTTGCTATTAATGTAAAGTCATATGATTTTGTTTTATGAACTTTTATCTACAGGTATATTTCTCTGTTTAATTGGAATTTATTTGTTTTAGTGTCTAAAGGCACTACGTTGACATCTTTAGTTCAGTCAGCAAAGTCCATAGCTCCAGCCTTGAGTACAGCAACCGTTGTCTCTCAAGCCAATCTCCAACAACTGAAGATTACACTGCCAGCCCAAGGAACATCACAAATTGTAATAGCATAGCAGATTCGCATAACTTTTACACTGCTTTTTTCGCAATTAGAGAAATTACAAATTTTAAGGTCTAGTGAGGGAAAAACAATATAATATACGTTAATGTCATCCTGAACAAAAAAAAATTATATATATGAATATATCATAGTATAGAATTTTTTTTTTTGTTGTACTCTTAAGTCGCAAAGGCACATGTCTATGTTATATATCGAAGGAAAAACTTTGAAAATACACACAAGCACACTTTTCAGCAAAGATACATATAGATTCCCAAACTTACTTTAATTAATTTTTACTAATTTCAATTTTTATTTTTGTTCTTTTTTTGTTGCAATTGAAGGTTACTTCGAAAGCCCAGACTACACAGAATGTTCAGCGAATTTTATTGCCAGCTGCTCCTACTCAGCAAGTAGCAATCCGTGTTACAACGCCCAATATTGCTACTTCAACAGCAGTACCACACATACGACCAGCAGGTTCCAGTGTGGCCAATATTTCTGGCCTACCACCAGGCACCGCACTGCTCTCAGCAGCATCAGGGCTTCAGGGATTTGCTTTGGTCCCAGCCTCATATATGACACAGGTATTAAAGGGAAAAAAAGTTTCAAATTTATTTTTTTTAAGAAGTTTTTGTATTTCTTTACGATGAATGATACAATGTATTTATGATAAATGATATAATGATTTTAGTTACAGCAGCAGCAGATGCAGCCAAAGAGCATCACAGTGCAGCAACCCTCCCTGCCTTCAGCAACACCAGCAGCAGAACCCCAGGCTGTCCTACAGCAACAGAGACAGGAGTTTGTGCCTATTGCTAGCAGTGACCCTTCACTTAGTGCTAATGCCAAACAAAGTGTTAATGGGTAAGATGATAACCTTATTATTTTCAACTCAACAGGGTTTAGAGAAAAGCAAGATACAAGATATCCATGGTATTTGAGATATCAGTGTTTGAGATATCAATATCTAACCATTTATATTACAGACCAGACAGCAGCTTACTAGTACTTATTAAAAAAGCATCCACTTCATTAGGTTTTTTTTAGCTCACCTGATCTGAAAGTTCATGTGAACTACTGATCTACCATTGTCCAGCATTTGTCCGTCTTGCTTTCTGTAATCTTTTCACATTTTCAACTACTCACAAACCTGTTGGCCACTTTTAATAAACCAAGCCAACATATTTTAAAGCGTTAGTGTAGAAACGGATAATTAGCTTGTTTTAGAGATCAAGAGAGCTCTTTTTCCAGTTAATGTTAGTTTAAATAAAGACTTGTAGAGAATTGGTTTTAAAGTTGAATCATTTTCTGTAGGTCTGCAATAGAAGCCACGGGTGCCAGACCTAGGAAGCCATGTAACTGCACCAAATCCCAGTGCTTGAAGCTGTAAGTAATTCAATCCGACAAGAAGATTGGTTTGTGGAGTCTGCACATGTTGTTAGGATTGCTCTAGTAAATATAAGATCAACTAGAAACGATCTCGTTGCGAGCAACGAGAGGTCTTCCGTCCGATTCTGAAATGAAAAACAAAAAATCTAGCTGAAAAAGTCGTAAAAAAATATCGGTCACACGGGGGATCGAACCCGGGTCGCCCGTGTGAAAATCCAACGCGCTAACCATTACGCCATCGGGAACACCGCTTCAAATTTTTAAATGCGAATTTCTCGAGATTGGCTTCTTTAATTCTAAAACAAATTACATATTTCGCTTTCATTTAAGAGCCTCTATTAACCCAGTAAAAATCAAAGAAAAATAATGAAAAACAAAAAAGTTGAAAAATTTGATTTTTTTAGATCGCTTCCGGTAGCGACCGGAAGTACTGACGACACACAAAAAGGACATTCCGCATATCTAGAAGTCATGCCCTATGTTCTCCAGCAAGTCTCCAGTTCATATCTTTAGTAGTTCTTTAGACCTCGAACTGACAAAATTTCATTTTAAAATCAGGAAAATGGCCATAACTTGGCACCGAAAGCGAGTTGTTCCAAAATTCTTCCAAATGTAACAATGGCATATAAGAGCGCATCATCCATGAAAGTTTGATGAAAAACCGATGAATAGTTCTCGAGATATCGCGTGCACAAAATTTGTCTAAAAAATAAGAATAATAATAATAATAATAACTAGAAAAGAAACTCGTTGCGAGCAACGAGAGGTCTTCCGTCCGATTCTGAAAAAAACCCCTGCAAATTCGAGCTGAAAAAGTGATAAAACGTTTTATGGAAAAAGGGGATTAAAGCCGGGTCGCCAGCATGAAAATACAAAGCGCTTACTGTTACGCTATTGGGACCACATCTCTAAATCTACTTGTATATACTTTTGAAACGGTACATCTGTCTTAGAATAATGAAAGGCGGTCACTATTCATAATTTTGCGTCAAACGTCACGAGTAAATCTTCGCGCCAAACTTGCTCAAGATGATCACATCGGAGTTTGTTACTTGAGTTTTAACAGTAATTTTTTGGATATATAATCTATTAGTGATGAACAGATGATACTGTTTTCTTTCCTTTATTCGATATGTATTCAACTTTTAATTCCATGCAACTCCATATACAGGCATGCCAATGTTATATATTTCTGCACTATTGTCGCCATTTGTCTACTACTTAAGATTGGTCATGATACATTATTTCGTGCCAAACGTCACAAGTAGTTCTTAACGCTATTCTTTTGAAATGTTTGATCTTTTTAATGGATCTGATAGCTTCAATGAAAATTAGAAATGAATGTTCTTATAACCGGAATTTCGAGCGTTAGAAAGTATATTTATCACATAATACAAATATAATATAGTATACGGACAAGTAAAACTAAAGCTGTGAATTCGGTAAGATTTTCCATGAATTTTGTATCCTCTTTATACCCAAAGTGGAGATGAGTTACACGTTCATGAAAAGACTGGAATGTTTCACTGAAAAAAAAAATCACTCGCCCTCTAGCTGCAATAATGTAGCCCTCTCCTTTTTATTTTTTTTTTTTTTTTTTTAGGGAGAGGGCTACAATTCCTTAGGATCTTCCTAATGGTGCAGGTGCGGGTGTGATTCGCTCCCGCACGGATTTCGGCTCAAATTATCAGTAAATGGCTATTTAATTAACATTTCTTACCTTGACTCCAAATAAGTAGTCATCCAAGACGTAAATCAATGCAAAAATATACAGAACGATCCCTATATCGCTATTTTTTCGTGTATGTCAACATCGCAACTCGAATTTATCCGCCATGTTTACTGACCTTGATAGATTGTATTTTGGGACAGCCAATGAGAATTTAGGTTCTGTAGGAGCGGATCTTTTTGGAATTCCCTTATTTTAAGCATAAATATCGCTGCTTGCATAAAAATAACACTTAAAATGGTTTTATATACCTATGTTTTTGTGATGAAATTCAGCACAATCATTTATAAACACCGATAATTGCTTTATTCAGTTGTTCTAAATTTCAAGCGAAAGTCTCATTACGTCACGCGTGAATTGTCATGGCTGCTGAAGTAAACTACCAGGAAACTTGCAGAGTTATTTTACAAGTTTTTCGCATTTAACGGGATATGTTGTTGACAGTGAATAAAAATTTCGTCTTATTAGAAGTAAGTTGAATGTAAAAATAATTTATTTTGCCTGCAGTCGCTCATATTAAAAAAAAATATTTGCACCATTACGGAGATGCGATGGAATTGTAGCCCTCTCCAGAAAACATCAGATAAAAAAAATCGGAGAGGGCTACATTATTGCAGCTACTCGCCCTCCAGCGGTCAAGGAATCTGATACTCTTTATGTTCAATAACTTGCATTTGTTACAAGAATATTTATATAACCTTTAATAAACAATCTTTATAAAAATGTTTTTCTTATTTTTGTCTTTTCTATTCATTTAATATGTCATAAGGGTGCGAGGTAAAATAAACAGAAGTCAAGTAATACTTCAGAAACATAGTGAATATCAAGTCAGGCAAGTTTCTTAAAAAGCTATTACTTATAACCATGGTTTAGGATAAGTTTTCCCTGGTGCAAAACAAAAGATTGTAGTCATCGTATTTCCACTTGTAGTCATGTTGTATTCTACTATGAGATGCAGACAAAAGCAATTTCAATAGAAGTTTGAGGAAACCTCATATTAAAACAATACTCAATGCAACGTAATTGCGATGTAGCAATCTAAAGAATCCTTTACATTTCATAAATCTTTATGGTAGAAGTTTCATTCATCTAAACGCTCAGCTGACCTTCTAGAACCCGACTTGCTTAATGGCGGAGTTTACGGAGACCGCCGCCATCTTGGACACGCTTCAGATTTTTAAATGCGAATATCTAGTGTTTGGATTGATCAATTCTTAAATAAATTATATATTTTGCCTTTCCAGTAGGATCTTAATTACCATTAATTATATCAAAGAAAAATATTGCAAAACCAAAAACGTTGAAAAGGGGCATATTTTGAATTCACTTCCTGTAGCGACCGGAAGTACCGACGACGCAAACGAAGGCAAAATTGCACATCTATAACTCATGGTCCATCATCTATAACAAGTCTCCAGTTAATATCTTGAGCCGTTTTCGAGAACATTCGAAGACAAAATTGCATTTTAAAATCAGGAAATTGCCCATAACTTGGCACTGGTAGCGAATTTTCCAACAAACGGAATTTTATATAAAATTCATATAATGACCTATAATTCCTGAAATTTTCATTGAAATCCACCGAATAGTTTACGAGAAATCGCCTGCACAAAATTTTGTCTAAAAAAAAAGAATAATAATAATAATAATAAGAAACAATAGAATCACTATAAGGTCTTCCGTGAAGACGGAAGACCTTAATTATGAGCTACCAGTATTTTTCTAAAAAATTTATACTGCCAGAAGGAATTTTGTTCAATAATAGGCACTGTACTCCTGAGTTACTATTTTGTTAAATTTGGTGTTTACTAATGCGTTAAGTGCTAATTTTTAAACAAACAGTTACCTGTAACATATAAGCGTAAATTATTTTCCATTGTAATAACACTTGAGACATGATTAACCATTAAGGTTACCAATAAGTACTTGTTTGGTTTTTTTTAACTACTTAGTTACTGTGACTGTTTTGCAAATGGAGAATTTTGTCACAACTGCAATTGTAACAACTGTGCCAACAATCTGGACCATGAAGAAGAGCGTTCCCGAGCCATTAAATCATGTCTGGACAGAAATCCACTGGCATTCCATCCAAAGATTGGTAAAGTTTCCAAGAGTTTATGAAGTTTTATGTGAATAAGACATCCGAAATGAAGAAATATTTTCATGTATTTTCTTTGAGATCAATAATTGGTTAATTTGATTAATATTTTTATTGTCCTTATTATGATTTTTTTTTCTATGTTCATAATTTAAGCTATACTTTAGACAGTTCTGCATCTTTTTATAAAAACAGGTAAAGGGCGAGATGGAGAAAGAGACCGCAGACATAACAAAGGATGTAACTGTAAACGATCAGGATGCCTCAAGAACTACTGTGAATGCTATGAGGTAAGATTCTCATTAAAAGGTTTTCTGCTCATCTTGACTAAGTGGAGTTTATGTTATACCAAACTGGGGTCCCAAAGCTTTGGGACCCCAGTTAAAAATTAATGCACAATCTGATGCACAAGTACATTAACCTCAAAAAAAAGTTGTTAGATTTGCCTTATTAGCTCTACTGGTCAGAGACCAGAAGAGCTTATGCGATAGTAATGCGTCCGTCGTCCGTCCGTCTGTTTGTCTGTCTGTAAACAATTTTTCAAAATGCTACTCCTCCTACAGTTTTGGTCCGATTTCAATATAACTTGGCACACAAGTAGACTACACTAAGATACATAATTTTATGCATCGGTTTTTGATTTCGATGAACGGTGTTGCCGTGGTTACTAAAAATAGAAATTTCTGTGAAATTCTTTCAAAATGCTACTCCTCCTACAGTTTTGGTCTGATTTCAGTATAACTTGGCACAAAAGTAGACTACACTAAGATACATAATTCTTTGCATCGGTTTTTGATTTCGATGAACGGTGTTGCCGTGGTTACTAAAAATAGAAATTTCTTTGAAATTCTTTCAAAATGCTACTCCTCCTACAGATTTGGTCCGATTTCAGTATAACTTGGCACACAAGTAGACTACACTAAGATACATAATTCTGTGCATCGGTTTTTGATTTCGATGAACGGTTTTGCCTTGCTACTAAAAATAGAAATTTCTTTGAAATTCTTTCAAAATGCTACTCCTCCTACAGATTTGGTCTGTTTTCAGTATAACTTGGCACACAAGTAGACTACACTAAGATACATAATTCTGTGCATCGGTTTTTGATTTCGATAAACGGTGTTGCCGTGGTTACTAAAAATAGAAATTTCTGTGAAATTCTTTCAAAATGCTACTCCTCCTACAGTTTTGGTCTGATTTTGATATAACTTGGCATACAAGTAGACTACACTAAGATACATAATTCTGTGCATCGGTTTTTGATTTCAATGAACAATGTTGCCATGGTTACTAAAAATAGAAATTTCTGTGAAATTCTTTCAAAATGCTACTCCTCCTGCAGTTTTGATCTGATTTCAGTATAACTTGGCACACAAGTAGACTATGCTAAGATACATAATTCTGTGCATTGGTTTTTATTGAGTTGGCTCGCGTAGCGAGCTACTCCCTGTCGACATAGCCGTTTCAGAGCTGTAAATTTTTTCACACATTCATCAAGGTGATCCATACACCAAATATAATAGTTCTAGCAAAAAATGCTTTGGTTTGAGTGATTCTATAAACTTAAGAGGTTAACACTGTATAAAATTTCATACTGCAACATTATTTATGCCTTCATCTTTTAAAGAAATTTTTGATTAAGTACCTATACGATGTACAATTACTGCGTATGAATATATGTTCAAGCATGTTAGGCAGATCTAATCTTCCCATCTGAAGTTTATTTATAATTGACCTAGAATACTCCCTAACACAAACACCTGCTGCTCTCATTAGCTGCAGCTAGTTGTTGTTGAAAATCTATTTTTAGAATCCAGATTTGCTGTGGGAATCTTTAACCTAATTACAGCTTACTCCACTTATATTGAACTCGCTTATTTTGAAATTCCGCTTATTTTGAAATAGAAATAAATCCCCCGTTTTTGCCTCTCATATTCTTTGCATTAAAATAACGGTTATATTGAAATCGGATATATTGAAATTTCGCTTATATTGAAGCCACTAATCGGTCCCCACAGGTGATAATGAGTTGTTTTCATAACGGTTATATTGAAGTACTCCCTGGCGGCAGTCGTTACGGTTGGTGACAGTAATTATGCATGATTGACCTGTTGAAATACACAAGTGTGAATAATTAAGTTTTTTACCTTATGTGTTTTTATACTGCATGCTCTTACGAAATAAATTCTTCACTATTAAATTCTTTGCGTCCATGTATATAATACGGAAATATTGATGCTAAACAGCTAAACGTAATAAAGTAACCCCCACAGATCTAGGAAAAAACATAACTTTGAAATTAAATAGTACTATTAATGGCTATTGATATTTCTAAACTCAAAATTAACCCGAGTACACTTACGAAGAAATAAAAGCCGCGTTCAGCAGTACTCCGTTTAAGTCCGGTGAATTTTCCTCAAAACGTAAATAAATGCGATCGGGGAATAATAATGAGTTTGAAAATTGTCTTTTCAATGAAACAGAAATAAAAAAAATATTTAAACTTTCAAGTACTAATATTCTATGTAATCTGTTCACTGTTATAGATAAACGATGACAACATTAATTTGTTCGGGTTTGTTCTTCTTTATTTTAGATCGGGATTGAACTTGTAAAAATGGCGGCTTCACAATTTCGCTTATATTGAATTACGGATATATTGAAATAATTTGCATGGTCCCCTGAATTTCAATATATCCGGAGTAGGCTGTATTCCATAACACTGACCACTTCAGCTCATGTGCTGAAATTCATTATAGAATCCAGACAAAATAATACGGAAGCCCATTAGTGCCAACCTGTATATATAAAGGAAAAGCAATATACATTTTATTTATGAACCGAACATGGATCAGACATATAATATTCAATCTCTTAAGATGCAAAATAAATGAATATATTAAGGTATGGTGCCCAGATGTATGAAAAAGCTCAATTGACTCGAGCGAGTCTACTCGCAGGCCCTTCAGGCCTTTGATTTTGATGAGTGGCAAGGATCATTTTTCTATTTATTGCTGATTTAAAGTCTCAAGTCCCAACTGCTACTTTTCTCTTCCTTTGTTTTAAGTATAAACCAGTAGAGCTACAGTCTCGACAGAGACTTCTGGTTTTTAGACAGCCATATATAACATTCCTTGAGGTGAGCTTCATAATCTGTGATAATGTATGTTTAATGTGGTCCAAGAATATTTATGTTTGAAACACTTCTTTGCAGTTTGGCTAACCTCCATAAGTTCTGTATTCTCAAGATGATGTATATAGTTTAAACATGTTTGATTGAAATTTTCAGGCAAAAATTATGTGCTCTAGTTCCTGTAAGTGCATTGGGTGTAAAAACTTTGAGGAGAGTCCAGAGAGAAAAACATTGATGCATTTAGCAGATGCAGCAGAGGTCAGAGTTCAACAACAAACAGCAGCAAAATCCAAACTCTCCTCCCAGATATCGGGAATTCCATCAAGGCGGCCTCAGTCTACAGCAACAGGAGAAAGGTGGGCATTGAAACCAAATTAGGCGATCATAATTTGATTTTTAGTTTTACGGATTTTTTTTCAAGAAATGTCAAGTCGGAGGACGAAAAAAAAAAAAAAAAAAAAAGAAGACAAAATCATACCTGTCAACATAGCCGAACATTTTTTTGGGAAAGGGGGGGGGGGGTGTGAAGCTAGCAACAACCTTTTGCACAAACAAAAAGTCACACATTTCACTGTAGTATAAAAAAACAAAACAAAAGAACAACTTGCAAGATAAATTATTTTTTTAATGATATTAATACATATTACATGTAGTTATTTATAAAAATTACAACTTTTTATTCAAACATTGTTTAATATAAGTACCATGCAATTTTTTGAAATTATAAAAAATTATGTTCTTCTCTGTATAGTTTGCACGGTTCATTAAGAGTGTCATTTGAATATGATATTATATTCAGAGCAAATATCAAAGTTTTAATAATTTGGCAATTAAGCAAATTAATAAGATTCTGCAGACGGTCTGAGTTTCCAGCTTTGAACTGATGGATTAATGGATTTTTCTCATTATAAAGGAGCAAGAGAACTGTTTCTTGGATTTAATAAAGATCTGAAATTGAAAGAAATAGAAGTAGTCAAAACTTAATATTTTATACATTTTTTTAAAATAACATGCATGATCTAGTGTGAATGAAATACATGGATTCTTAGATCCTGAATTCTTTCTTTTACTCTTAGTACATTTGATATCAGAGCATTATTGTAGTCATGTTCCAATATGCAGATTTTATATTTTAAAATTAAGTAACTTTATTACCCTGTTTAGCTACGTTAATTCAAAGAAATCTTCTAGAGGTACTGTCAAGTTGCTCTGCAGTTTCAAGGGCTTTTATATGCTGATGTTGACGTAGGATTTGCAAAGTCACTGAATCTCATTATCTGCGGTGTTCCCTCTGCAGACTCTTTATTAGCTACCATGTACTTGCTTTCATTTCCTCGTTAAATTAATAATAAAGTACTATTGTTCATGTCTGTCCTGATCACCGTATTATTTATGGAGGAATTGTTTTGTTTTAGGTGCATAATGATATAAACTTATTTGCAGCAAAGTATCAAGTAAAATCCACATCGTTATTTACCGTCCTTTTTTGCAAAAGTTCCACATCTGGTATCTCTGTCTTTGATAATATACACTTTTAATGAGAATAAGGAGCACTTACAGCTGCAATTACATCTGCTAGCACAGTTGACACCTTGATGATTACCTGTTATCAGTGGCAATAAACAGATTAGCTAACGATAACACTGCAATGAGACTGCATGACCTCCATTTTTGTGTTGACATGTCGGTATTTTACAAATCGAAGTAGGTAAAAAATCCGGATTTTTTCGAAATCGGTAGAGACAGCAATTTAAAAAAAATATTGGGAGACATGTGATGGGGAGGGTTCAGAATCGGTAGACTCTTGATAAATTCGAAGTTGACAGCTCACATTCTTCTACCATTCTGCACATGTGTATTTTTACGTGTCTGACTGATTTGCTTTTATAAAACACAGGTTTGACACGAGTGGATTGAAAAATTCCGAATTTTTTTTTTTTTTTGGAAATGCAAATTTTTAGAGTCGGCGGATCCGTAAAACTAAAAATCAAATTATGGTCGCCTTATAATCTTGTCCCGGACTGAATTATGGTCTCTCTATATGCATGTAGAAGGCCTTCACATGGCTAAATTTTAATGAATTACATCTAGCACACACAGTGGTTGGGAGGAAATGCAATAATATAATATACAATCTTATATCAAGAGAACCTACCATATTCATCATTTCAATCTTTTCACAAAACAAGGATTGTATATATAGAGACCCTCATTTTTGCTAGATTACACAATGTGGCTTGATTACACTCTTGATCAGTGGACCACCATCAGGATTATAGTTATTAAAGTTTTATATAATAATTCTGTAGAAAATATTTACCTTTTATAAGTTAATGATTATATGAATTATTGTATGAACAAGAACTACATATAATTCCTAGTGAATCAGTGTTTCTTATTAATTTCTTATTTTCAAAAGGTAGGAGTGAAAATAAATTGACTAATTTCAGGTTGCCGTACACGTTTTTAACGGCTGATGTTGCTGAGGCCACGTGTGCCTGTCTCCTGGCGCAGGCTGAGGAAGCCGAGAGATTAAAGATGCCCCCCATTGTACAGGAGAGGATGGTGATCGAGGAATTCGGACGCTGCCTTCTGCAAATCATAGAATCAGCAAACAAAACAAAAGGTATACAAACACTGTACACATTCACTGTTCTGGTATTTACCAGTAAGGAAAATTAAAAAAAGTTAAAATGCCCATTTCTTGACAGGCCATTTCAACATGATAATATGGTGTTTTCCATATGTTAGCATTTTAAATCTACATGTAGACAGACTAAAGAGGTTTTGCATTAGAAAGAGGTGTATATGTCTGTCCATTGGTCTGTCCATAAACAATTGTTCAAAACACTAATTCTTCAAACCATTCCACAGTTTGGGTCTGATTTCTGACTTGAAGCACAAGTAGACTACACTATGATAATAATGCTATTTGTCGACATAATTTTCCCATGGTTAGCAAAAAATAGAAATTTCTTCGAATTTTTAAAAACATAACTCCTTTTGCAGGTTTTGGTTTGATATTAATAAGATTTTATAAATAGATATTAAGGATACACCAGTACAGCTGCAGACTTGTTAGAGACTTCTGGTTTGTGTTGGAAACATGTCTTGTCTACTTCATTCATAAACCCATATCATTGAATCTTTACAGAAGATTCAACTTTTAGATGCTATGTTTTAACTTAAAGTATAACAAAGGCATCATTGGTCATGAAACATTTTTGCATTGTCAAATCATTTTAAAGGCACAAATAATTTGTATAATGCTAGTTTTAAAAATGTAAAACCCTGTTAAATTGGGACAATCACAACTCAAAAAATATAAAACTATTATTTTGTGTGTGTGTGTTTAAATGAAATTTACTAACTTTAGCAATTCATTGTCCTATCATATGTGTACATGCATTTCAGGAATAATTGATATAGAATGAAACTATCCACTTAAATCAGAGGGTAAGATATCCAAACATGAATGCATAGTAATAACATGACATGCATTACAACTTTTGACATTAATTTTCTTTAGGCCAACACTTTTATTACTTTAGTTTTCAGACTCAATCTTACGTCCCACCAGGAGCAGAATTTTTCAGACCATCTTAGTTTCAATGTTGATTGACTTTCAGAATTTGGACAAAAGTCATTTCAGTGCAATTGTACTGTATATGCAGCAACCAAAAATTTGCCTTGATCATCTATGCAATAGATCTGGGGCGTATATTGTTTTTGTCCTGTCTGTCTGGTTGTCTGTTTGTCTGCAAACTTTAACCTTCGCCATAACTTTTGAACCATGAGAGATAAAAACAACATATTTGGTATGCATATTTTACTAATTAAGTTCTTTCAAATGGCACAGAGGTCAATGACCTTTTGACCTTGACTGTAACCTGTATGCTAAAAATAGCTTTTTTTTTATACGCCCGTCTTAGGACGGGACGTATTATGTTATAGGCTTCATGTCCGTCCGTCCGTCTGTCCATTCGTGTCCGGCTCATAACTTGAATACTATTAGGCCTAGGATTATCAAACTTTGTCAACTGATACTTCTTGGGTAGACGGTGTGTCGTGCACAAAAAGTAGGTCGCTCTGACCTTTAATAAAGACGCTATAGCCAAATATGGAAAAATCCTGTCCGGCTCATAACTTGAAAATTATTAGACCTAGAGCTTTCAAACTTGGTAAAAGTATACATCTAAGGTAGAAGGTGTGTCGCGGCCTATTTCAAGGTCACTGTGACCTTTAATTTAAGTGATTTTTTTTTAAAAACTAAGTCTTTTAAATTTTAAACTTCATAATTCTAAAAAATGTAAAAATATAGTTGTAATTCCTTATTAAAAAATGTTAAATTAAGTAAAAACTTATTTTTTCATCATATACTTTACAGATATCTGTAACAAATGTTAATGTTTTGAGAGGAATTCAGTTTGTCCCATGGGCATAATTATCAAGCACTGGTCAAGGAAAATTTTGATAGCAGAAATGTGCATGTCAAATTAGAGAGAAATTAATGAGTTTATTGTTGGGAGCTAACTGTCAAGAGCATCTCTAGATCTGATCATGAAGCTGTTATCTTAATTTATCTCTTGGGAGTTGGGCAAAAAGAAATGGCGTCACAATTGCTTGTGTTAATTAAGAGTTCTTGATGGCTGTAGTCCAGATAAAGATCTTTCAATTGGTGTAATGTAATTAAAACAAATTGATGTTTTAGTGAATGACTAAAACTAAATTAGTTTTGTATAATATAATTAAAACTAATTATACATGTGTTTATTGAAAAAAAAAAAATACATTTCATATATTTGCAACAAATTGCAGTCATGTCTTACTTAGAATTTTATAGTCTACAGAATAATTCATTTTTGATTTTTTTATTAGACCATGTAGACTGTAGCATTTCCATTATTCCATAAAATATGTAATAAACAATTTAAAGCTGCAGATGGATATTTGTTAAGCTCTAGCTCAGCCAGTTTAGAATTATATGATGTATTATTTGTTATATTTAATCCCTACACTGTAAGTCTCTTAGAGATGTATGTACAATAAACATGATAAGAAATGGAAATTAAATCATTGAAATCTGTGTCAATCTGTTAATCAAGGTTGATTTTCTTGCACCCCAACCAATTTATGATTATTGAACATTATTTGACGGGTGTATCATGCTGTGGCGGGGCACTTTATTTGTACCTTCACCACAACTTTGAACCATAAGAGATAGAGACTTCATATTTGGGATGCATGCTTGGCTAATCAAGTTCTTTCAAATGACACCAAGGTCATTGACCTTGTGACCTTGACTGTGACCTATATACTAAAAATATATTTTTTTAGAACTTTGTTGCCACCAGGTGCATAGGGTTTCACAAACACATCTTGTTTCCCTTGTGTTAAGAAGTAGTGATTTAAAACATAGAATTTCAATCTGTTTGCACATTTGTTACCTGAAGATTTTTTTTTCATTTGTGGGAAAACAAACAAACAAACAAAAAACAAAACAGAAAAAAAACAACAACAAACCAAATCCAAATTACCGTACATACTCGCCTAAAAGTCAGATGTATTTTTAGCTCACCTGAGCCGAAGGCTCAAGTGAGCTTTTCTGATCAAAATTTGTCCGTTGTCTGTCGTCGTTGTTGTCGTTGTCGTTGTTGTCGTAAACTTTTCACATTTTCATCTTCTTCTCAAGAACCACTGGGCCAATTTCAACCAAACTTGGTACAAAGTATCCTTGGGTGAAGGGGATTCAAGTTTGTTCAAATGAAGGGCCACGCCCTTTTCCAAGGGGAGATAATCAATGACATGAATTTGTTAAAAATTAATGGCATTTTTAAAAAATCTTCTTCTCCAGAACCACTGGGTCAGGAATGATGAAACTCGTGTGGAATCATCCTCAGGTAGTGTAGATTCAAGTTTGTTCAAATCATGACCCCCGGGGCTAGGGTGGGGCCAAAATGGCCGACCCAAGTTTTACATAGGAATATATAGGAAAAATCTTTAAAAATCTTCTTCTCTAGAACCACTGGGCCAGAAAAGATGAAACTCATGTGGAATCATCCTCAGATAGAGTAGATTCAAGTTTGTTCAAATCATGACCCCCGGGGCAAGGGTGGGGCCAAAATGGCCGACCCAAGTTTTACATAGGAATATATAGGAAAAATCTTTAAAAATCTTCTTCTCCAGAACCACTGGGCCAGGAAAGATGAAACTCATGTGGAATCATCCTCAGGTAGTGTAGATTCAAGTTTGTTCAAATCATGACCCCCGGGGCTAGGGTGGGGCCAAAATGGCCGACCCAAGTTTTACATAGGAATATATAGGGAAACCTTTTAAAATCTTCTTTTCAAGTACTTCAAAGCTATGATTAGTGATATTTACATGGAATCATCCTCAGGTAGTGTCTAGTTTGTTCAAATGATGAATGCCTGGAGGGGGGGGGGGGGGAGTAAATTCAAGCCCGATGTGCTTAGGTGAGCGCTGTGGCCCCTGGGCCTCTTGTTTAAGCTTATGTTAGAGGGACTGACCTTCTAAAAATATCAGTCTTTTTTATAACTTGCCTATAAGTCTGACCTAGAGTTTTGGACCAAAGTTTAACTCCCAAAAATCTGACCTAAAAGTGAGTACATACGGTAACAAAAAAAGTTGGCCTTGCATGGATTTTCAATGATGCCTGCTACACAGTTTTTAATAATAATTGTGATGAATGATTGTATTAGGAACTGTTCATTTGATAAACACAGTCCAATAAGACTTAAGAAATGCCTAACTGCAAGTCACTTGAAAAAAAATAAAATTTATTCTGACACTAAGTATTTTAGTTCTAATTAATATGTATTTAATTATGACAAACAATATTATTTCTTTGGGGAGAGAATATGTAGTTTCTATGTGGATTGAAGTTTTGAACCTACCTAGTAATGCAAAATTGAAAATACTTTGAACATGTTAAGATCACAATCATGTGCAAAATTGTTTCCTAGCATGAAGAAACAGTTGTTTTTTGTTCCCTTTGATGTATGCATGATGTTTTGCATATTATTTCAATATTTTTTTAGATTATGTAGATTTCTCATGAAGTGAGCATTAATGTGATATTTCAGGAATTTATTTTGTTTTTTTCCCCCAACTTATTCATCAATGTTCTGACGAAATGATTTTCTACTAGAATCACTTACAATCAATCACAACTGATTAAGATGATGGAAATATTTTAAAGTCTTGTGTAATTCAAAGTAGTAGGCAAATTAAATACAAGCCAGTATCCAATAATATTTTTCAAAATAGTGTACATTGTCATCAAAAGTGAAAAAAAGCATCTGTGAGGATTTTTTTTTTGGGGGGGGGGTAAGTTTAACAAATGTATAATTAACTCTAAGAGATTTTTTATTATTTTTAATTTTCTTTCTTTTTTTGTAGAAAACCCAGATACTTGATAGTATGGAGCCACATCATGGATTGACACCAGTGTAATTCCAGCTCTGCTCCACCACAGTGTAACCTGTACCTTGTGTGTGTGTTTGTGTGTGCTATATCATACACTGAAGGTGTCTGGCCACTTTCTAACAGTATTTTATCAATGTCGATGCTTGTGAAGGTTGACAGGACAAAACAGCGAGGGCTAACCAAGCTCGGACTCCCTACAACTACAAGAAATTCACCCAGCGTGATAATCTTCAAAGGTATAGAGCCAGAACTCTGTTATTAGAAGTGAAGGCAGCCTCTACAGAAAAGCCACAGACTGTGGAATAATGCAAGTGCTACTGACTTTAGTTAAAGCATGGAGAAATATCTAGTTTCTGTCAAGTGATTGGTCAGAATGTTACATTTGAGTATTAGTGTTCTACAGCTGTATCTCTTATATTTACTTTCATTTTAATTGGGGTATGTGTGCATAATCTACATGTATTGTATTTACTTGATAGTTCTACTGAATTTTAATTATCTATACAATTTGTTCAAAGTTTTGTACGAGAAGTATTTTTTTTTTCAACATTTACATTTCACATTTCAAATTGGAACAGCACAAACAGTAAAAATTAAAAAAGAAAAGTAGCTCAGGAAGATCAATGCATTTAATACAGATACTTGGGACTTTATATTCCTGTTGGCTAGCTCAAATGTTTCTGATATATACATTCTTACACAGTAATTGTTTTTTGTCTTTGATTTCTACTACTGAGGGCCTGCAATTTTTTTTTAAGTTGCAATGTCCACAAAATGAAGGAGAGTTTTGAAATTGATATACACCGATACTGCAAGAATATTCAAGAAGTGGATATCAAAAGATTGACTTGCAAAATTAAATGATGACTGCATAATTATGAAATGACCAATAGTTATCATATGGATAATCAAGTTAGCTTTTTTGGGGTTTTTTTTTAAGCAAATAGTAAAGTTGTCTTCAAACACTTGAATGCAGATTTTTTTTTTCAAAGACTAGAGGTTTTAAATTTCTTGGTTGATTTTTCAAGCAATATCTATTGGATCCAATCAGACTTTGAAAAAAAAATTACTGAATTTGATACATAGTAAAATAGAGCTGATAATTTCATATTGCATATTAAAATTGCAATATTTTTAACTGTATTGTATTGCAATATAAAATTGCAGGATTTTTAACTGTACTGTTTCTATGCAATATATATTGCAATACAGTTACTTTCAATAAGCTGCCTTTTCTCAATTTATTAGTCTCCAGAAAGAATTTCACCACAGTTTTGCAACAAAAGTATATCCATACAAGAGCAGTCTTCTTACTGTTTGGCACAACTGAAAACATTTCTGACATCTTAAATTTTGTTTTTTACCCAGCGCAGCATTTTGTCATTATACTGGCACTGAAAAAAAAAAATACTGCATTATGACATATTTTGTCAACAAATTGTAATATACCTGGTACTAGAAAATTGATATCGTTGCGCAAAGTGCATATTGAAGTATATCGGAAACATTTGGCTAACAAAGATGATTCTTGTATTTCAGGGTTGAAATTTTGAGTTAAAACCTGTTAATTGTGCAGTATATTTAATAGGAAGTTACTATACACTTATTTTATTTCTTTTTTTTTTTTTACATTTTAAAAGAAATACATGTATATTGATAGAATTTTATTCTAGCCATTCATATTTTAATATGAGAACATATGTGTATCATGTTACTGAGGCAGTATCAATGGTTAAATCTACAAGACAATATATAGATGGAAAATATTTAATGCATGTATATACAATACTTCATGGTATTCTGTTGTTTCACCAACTTTTTTGGTGGTAAGAAGATGAAGGCATTTTTTATTGCGTTGGTTGATTATTGACCTTAGATTGTTATAACCTGATAATATATTGATAATAACATAAAAAAGAGGATCAAGTTAGCCTCCAAACTGACATGATTGATGAATGGTAATATTGGGTACTACTGCTCAAATTTGATATTGCTAATATACCTGTGAACATGAATCTTACACAAATTATATTTGACTTTAATTTATTGAATTCTTAATTGTAAGTTGAGTACTGTACATATGATTAAACCACACAATTTAGCAGCTGTTTTTAAATGGCTTCAAATGTAAACAGATTATTTACCAGTTAATGTATTGAAAGTTATAGAAGGTAAAAATGTTAATATTGCATGTATTAATGGTTACAAAAGGACAAGTCCCACTTACATTTTAAATTTGTCTGAAATTGAATTGTCTGAGAAACATGTTTTATAAGCTTTAAATCTATTTTCCTCCCATTTCCTGTTCTATATAATTCATTGTCTAGTCATAATACATGTACTTCAGAGTTTATTCATGAAAGATGAATGTGTTAACAGGATGAATGTATAAATCTAGTAAAATTAATTGTTTGACTAAATAGTTTTGTGAAGTAGCATTTCTAACATTTGCTCACATTATGTTATATAAGTACTAGTATATCTTATAGATTTTTATTAACAATTCATAAGTTTAGTACATCAAATGTGAATTTATTAGTATGAGGGTATATATGTATGTACAGACTTCTGTGGAAGATAAAGTAAGAATGGTTGTATAAAAACATGTTTCAGTTGTACATTTCACAAAAATAAAACTATTTTTAAAAACATCAATTTTATTGTAACAGAAATATTTCCTTTATAAATAATGTTCTTTATTTGAAATTTCTTCATAAATTTATGGGGTTTAACTTTTATTAACACTAGCACATTTTGAGAGGGTAAAAGAATATATATTTGCCAGAATTTCACAAAACCACAGGATGGCACAATGTAGATTTTGTTTAGCTTATGACTGAATACATGTTGAGACTAAAGAATATTGATATACATGTGATAATAAGTTCCTTTTGATTTTGAGTGTTATGTGCAATATTGGTATTTAGGTGTGAATGGCGATAGTTTATGATGTAGACCCTTCATTTCTGCAGCAGCTTATATGGCGTCAAATAAATCATCATTTCCATAGATAATGTTTGTGATTACTCCCAAAGGTTATTACGGTAATACATGTTGAGTGTATGGTTCCTTTATTTAACACTGTTTGAGAATTATATAGGTCGGTCTATCATGATAAATCAAACTATGTCTCATAATTACAAATTCATATGGAGTTCTTGACAGTTGATGCAATCTGAAATGGTTGATGTGTTCCTGTTTATATTATACTGTAGATCACTTAATTTTCGCGACACCTTATTTTCGCGAGATAGTCATTGACTCTTTATTAGCGAGACAAAACTTTCACGAATTGTGGTCAGTGCTTTATATAATCTTAAGGAATTCTATTATACGCGAGAATGAAATTTTCGCGAGCATACCGTCTCGCGTAATTACGCGAAAATAAAGTTCTCGTGAATAAAAAGTGATTTACAGTACCTAATTTATACCAAAGGTTGTGGGTCCACTTTAACTGGGTCTTGGTTTTAACACTTGAATCTGCATTTCATGTTCTCACACCAAGGTGATAAACGATCAATGAAGTATTCTTTAGAGGAAACTTATAATAATTTTTAGCTCACCTGAGTTGATTGTATGTTGTTTTTTTAATGTCCCTCTCAGAAATTTTTGCTCTTGTATGGAGACGCCACCACTTGCCAGTGGAGACCTGCAAATTTTATCCTATACTCGGCACTTATGGCCATTGAGCAGGGGGGATCTTTTTCGTGCCAGCACCTGCTGCAACACGAGACCTTGTTTATACCGTCTCATCCGAAGGCTGGTTTCCACTTCTTGTGAACCTGCGACTTAAGGATCAACTCCTTATTTCGGAACTCTAGAGCGGATGCGCTAACCACTGCCCCACTCACCTTGATTAGAAAGCTTAAGTGAGCTTTTCTGATCAACAGTTGTCTTCCATCTGTCAATCCATTTTGTTAAAATGAAGGGCCAAGTCCCCTTACAAGGGGAGATAATCAAGAAAAAACAAAAGTAAGGTAGGGTCATTGAAAAAATCTTTGCAAGAACCAGTGGGCCAGAAAAGCTGAAACTAATGTGGATGCCTTGTTAGAAAGTGAAAGATTCTAAGCTGTACAAATCTTGATCCCAGGGGTGGTTGGGTAGGGAATATCAGTTTTACCTTTGAATATATAGAAAAAAATCTCGAGAACCAATGGGCTGGAAAAAACTGAAACCTTTTTGGAAGCCTTCTGGGGTAGAGCAGACTCTAAATTGTTCAAATCATTGTCCTAGAGAGTAGGGTGGGGCCAAAAATAGGCCCAAAGTCAAAGTTTCAGAATGAAATATGTAGGAGAAATCTTCTCAAGAGCCACTGGGCTAGATATGATAAATTTATATGGAAGCTTCCTGAAATAGTGTAAATTTCTCCCCTCCCGAGGGTTAGGTTGGGGCCACAGTATTGCAGGGGAAGAGGGGGGTTATCTTTTTAAGAAAAAACTTGGCTTAAGTACTCAGGTGAGTGTTGTGACCCTAGGGTCATTAGCTCTAATGGTCAGAGACCAGAAGAGCTTATGCGATAGTAAGGTGTCCGTCATCCGTCCGTCTGTCTGTCTGTCTGTCCGTCTGTCTGTAAACAATTTTTCAAAATGCTACTCCTCCTACAGTTTTGGTCTGATTTTAATATAACTTGGCACACAAGTAGACTACACTAAGATACATAAAATAGTGCATCGGTTTTTGATTTCGATGAACGGTGTTGCCGTGGTTACTAAAAATAGAATTTTCTGTGAAATTCCTTTAAAATGCTACTCCTCCTACAGTTTTAGCTTGATTTCAATATAACTTAGCACACAAGTAGACTACACTAAGATACATAATTCTGTGTATCGGTTTTTGATTTCGATGAAAGGTGTAGCCATGGTTACTAAAAATAGAATTTTCTGTGAAATTCCTTGAAAACGCTCCTCCTTCTACACTTTTGGTCTGATTTCAATATAACTTGGCACATAAGCAGACTACACTAAAATACATAAAATATTCCATCGGTTTTTGATTTTGATGAAAGGTGTTGCCATGGTTACTAAAAATAGAATTTTCTGTGAAATTCCTTTAAAACGCTACTCCTCCTACAGTTTTAGTCTGATATTAATATTACTTGGCACACAAGTAGACTACACTGAGATACATAAAATTTTGCATCGGTTTTTGATTTTGATGAACGGTGTTGCCATGGTTACTAAAAACAGAATTTTCTGTGAAATTCCTTTAAAACGCTACTCCTTCTACAGTTATGGTCTGATTTCAGTATTACTTGGCAAACAAGAAGACTACACTAAGATACATAAAATAGCGCATCAGTTTTTGATTTTGATGAACAGTTTGCTATTGTTACTAAAAATAGAAATGTCTGTGAAATTCCTAATGGCAATGGCTTCTTTTCTCATCCTTTGTCATAAGTACAAACCAATAGAGCTACAGTCTCGACAGAGACTTCTGGTTGTATTTGCTTTCAAGATTTTCATCTTCATATAGGGATGAAGAATCCAAGACTTTCTATCAATTCTGGATCCAAACTACATTTTCAAGATGAGCTACCAGATCTATTCCCATGTTACTGTATGCCCTGTGCAGACCAAATATGCATGGATGGTGCATCTAGAAACCAGAGTTTTTTTCAGAAGCTAAATCTGCATTTTCCAGTTGAACAGAAAGAAAAATTATTCCCAAGTAAAAAAATTATCCTATCTAGACCAAAGTTACATCTAGGGATGCTTCTTGCTGCAGAAGTTACTGACCATAATGCTACAGATCCCGTAATGCATATACATGTCGCCTGTACTGTAATTTATGGCGCAAGATTTTCTGTGCATGATTTGAGATAATTTCTTCACTTTCTACCATTGGTTCAATCAACTAACTTTCGTTTCCTAATTTGAGTCATATTCTTCGACTACTCAGTAATCTGTATATTTTAATCACCTCTTAACTTTTTATAATCATCTTTAAAGACAGAAAAAAATGTGTTTGTGAAATATTACGCGCCGGGCAGCAACAAAGTTTGAAAAAGCTATTCTTAGCATGTAGGTCAAGGTCAAGGTTAAAAGGTCATTGACCTTGGTGTCACTTAAAAGAACTTAATTAGTGAAGTATGCAGACCAAATATGAAGTTTCTATCTCTTATGGTTCAAAAGTTATGTCGAAAGTTGTCGAAAAAGCTGTTTTTAGCATATAGGTCATAGTCAAGGTTAAAACGTCATTGACCTTGGTGTCATTTAAAAGAACTTAATTAGTGAAGTATGCAGACCAAATACGAGGTCTCTATCTTATATGGTTCAAAAGTTATGTCGAAAGTTGTTCGAAAAAGCTGTTTTTAGCTCACCTCAACAAAGTTGGGGGAGCTTATGTAATACCCTTGGCTTTGGCGTCAGCGTCCCAGGTTAAGGTTAAGTTTTTTGGAGCAGTTTTCTTTTTAAGTACTTCTGTGTCCTATATTGATTAGACATGCATGGAAGATGCTTCTAGTGTGTTTCATTGTACCAGTCAAAGATTCAGATGCTGCAATTTCAGCAAAGGAATGACCAGGTTGATGTTTTTGGAGCAGGTTAACATTTTTGGTGCAGTTTTTGGTGTAGGTTTCATTTCCAAGGAACTATAAGCCCTATGTTGACCAAACTTGCATGGATGATACATCTAAGGATGCACATTACCAGGCTTGCTTCGGATGCTGAATCTGACCTACATTTTCCGGTTGAGTGAACAGGTTAATGTTTTTGGTGCAGGTCTCATTTCCAAGTAACTATAAGCCCTATGTTGACCAAACTTACATGGATGATACATCTAAGGATGCATACTACCAGACTTGCTTCGGATGCTGAATCTGACCTACATTTTCTGGTTGAGTGAACAGGTTAATGTTTTTGGTGTAGATCTCATTTCCAAGTTAACTATAAGCCCTATGTTGACCAAACTTGCACGGATGATACATCTAAGGATGCACCTTACCAGGCTTGCTTCCGATGCTGAATCTGACTTTCATTTTCTGGTTGAGTGAACAGGTTAAAGTTTTTGGTGCAGGTTTCATTTCAAAGATACTATGAGCCCTATAATGACCAAACTTGCATGGATGTTACACCTTAGGATGCATACTACCAGTCTTGCTTCGGATGCTGAATCTGACCTACATTTTCCGGTTGAGTGAACATGCTTTAAGTTTTTGGTGCAGGTTTCATTTCCAAATTACAATGAGCCTAATAATGACTAAACTTGCATGGATGATACATCTTAGGATGCATACTACCAGACTTGCTTCGGATGCTGAATCTGACCTACATTTTTCTCTGGATGAGTGAGAGGTTAATGTTTTTATGCAGGTTTTATTTCTAAGTAACTATTAGCCCTGTGTTGTGCAAACTCGCAAGGATGATACACCTTAGGATGCACAAATATGCACTTGCTCCGGATGCTGAATTCGACATACATTTTCCAGATAATGGACCAGGTAAAAGTTATGAGTGCAGGTCTATTACCAAGAAACTATAAGGCTTATATAAACCAAACTTGCCCAAATGATGCATCAAGGGATGAGAACTCTCAAACTTGCTTCAGATGCTGGATTTTAATCACATTTTCGTGATGAAGAACTAGTTTGAAGTTTTTATATAGGTCTTTTCCAAAGTATCAGAACAACATTGGATAAATTTTGCATTTTTGAATGTACACTTTTTGTTGGTTAATTACTTAAAGACAACATTCGTTGAGGTGAGCTCTGTAATCTCTGATTACCTGTGTTTAGCATATAGGTAACAGTCAAGGTCACAAGTTCATTGACCTTGGTGTAATTTGAAGGAACTTAATTAGTGGAGTATGCATACCAAATATGAATTCTCTATCTCTTATGGTTCAAAATTTATGGTGAAAGTTAAAGTTGACAACAGACAAACAGATGAGCAGACAGGATAAAAACAATATACACCCCGGATCTATCAATCCAGGTGATCCAGGTGCATAAAACTGCGCCTGATTTAAAATTTCTGCCATTTGACAAAAAAAGTTGAGAAAAGAAAGTTTTATGATCTGTGCTTGTTACTAACAGATCATTGTATAGAGTGAGATTATTGCTTTATTTAAGGACTTCACTTGTGAGCAAATTAATTACATACGTTTTTCCTAGCCATATATAGGATCTTTTCTATGCATCACAATCAAATGGAATTCTATCTACCCTTCCGAAATAAACCACTTTTCCTTATTCAATAATGAAAACAATTCAAACAATATTTTTCGTTGATATATTGCATTTAGTATAAATTAAAAGTACATTATTTAGTGAATATTAACAATAAGGTATCACTAAACATCAATATAGATTAATACAGAATTACAATAAATAAACATAAAATTTTACTACAAAATATTCAGTTGTTAATTAATACAAATAGGGACGGATAATAGATACACTGTATTTACATTGCTGCAAATTTACAAATGTATAAATTTATACATGCATCAGAAACACATTCTGCAATGTATAAAATTAAAACAACAACCAATTTCCAATAAATAACAAGTGAGATAAAGTGAGAATCATTGTGATGTGAAATCTCAGATGTTTAAAGTTGGACGATTAATAATTAATATAAAATGTATGACTACATACATTCCCTACACGAGGTATATGGTAAATGCTTCAAAATGTGAGTTAGGATGTCGATATAAACACATCTGATCAGAGTACTACTCCGCATATTTTTTCCTTAAGCATCTTTTAAAGTTTCTAAAGGATATCTGTCATTCTACAAGTATCCGCTAATGGTGTAAGCTTCCTAATATCAAATTTCTACTTCTTCCCTGTCAGTGCTAATAAACCAACAATACAAGTAATAATAAATAAGCAAATTTTCCATTTCAAATACATGTACCTCAACCAATTCATTATATTTTTAAAGACTAAATATACCAGAATTTCTATATTTTCCATGTTCATTTATAAATACATGTATGTATGACAATTTATCCCATGTTTACACCTTTATCCCGTGGATATAGCTCATGGGATATCGTTTTCATATCCCACAGTTATGACGTCACAATGGTTTTTGCGTTAGCGTGAGGAAGTAAAATATAGCAGAGTCCTATATAAAACAGTGTTAAACATCGGTTGTGAAGTATTAAACATGGGATAAAAAGAATCTCCCATGTTTTGTAGTTGAATATGATTTTTATCCAACTCGTTGTGTGTTTTTATCCCGTCGCCAAGGCTCGGGGATAAAAATCACACAACTCGTTGGATAAAAGTCATATCCAACTACAAATCATGGGAGATCCTATATTTATAATCTCCGACTGCTCTATGTTATGATTCCTTCTAACATGCTACTAACATGTCTCTGTATGAAACATCAATGAAGTTGTACATTTTTATAAAAAATTACATAGATTCTCAAAACCTGCTACAAGATTAAAATGAGATTTTTTACATGTATCATAATGGGAAATTTATATAAACATGTATAGTTTTGAAAAAAAAAGAAGTAAAACAAAAATATATCACAGTTATGTATAACCAATAAAGTTGAAAAACTGAGCATAGTGGTTCAATATCATTTTCAAAACACCACCCTGGTGTACACAGTCATGGGAAAAAACAATTTACTCTCTCTCTCTCTCTCTCTCTCTCTCTCAGACACAAAAAATCATTTCCCTCAGATCTCTCTTGCTCAGTCTTATTCTCTTTGTTATAAAGGCACCAAAAGTTTGGCATTAAAAAATACAGATATGTATTGCAAGATGAACTACATTTCTCATTTCAGTAAATATTAAAATTCAACCTTACTTAGTTGTAAAAAATTTCATCAAAATAAATACAAATGAAAAAAAAAAGGTTTTCCCCCCAAATTTAAAAACAGTACAAGTAAAAATATTAGTGATAGGCAAAATTAGCGATTTGTCTAGAATATTTGGAAATTTATTTTTAGCAAGATGCAATTTAAACAATTTTCAAAATGCTTACTAAAAAACCATTACAAATAAAACACAATTAATTTTTAGAAATATTCAATTTTAGCGATCTCAGCATCCTCACCCCAATAATGCCAAAATTAAATCCTCATTAAAAATAATGCTTATACTGTACCTCAGAGTTAATAAATTAATCAGTATTTGATTTAACAAATTAGCAGTATTTAATATAACAAATATAACAAGAGGCCCTGGGGCCACAGCGCTCACCTGAGCACATCAGGCTTGAATTTATTCCCCCCCCCAGGCGTTCATTATTTGAACAAACTAGAATCTACACTACCTGAGGATGATTCCTTATAAATATCACTAATCATAGTTTTGAAGTACTTGAAAAAAAGATTTTAAAAGGTTTCCCTATATATCCCTATGTAAAACTTGGGTCAGCCATTTTGGCCCCATCCTTGCCCCGGGGGGCATGATTTGAACAAACTTGAATCTACACTACCTGAGGATGATTCCACATGAGTTTAATCTTTCCTGGCCCAGTGGTTCTGGAGAACAAGATTTTTAAAGATTTTTCCTATATATTCCTATGTAAAACTTGGGTCGGCCATTTTGGCCCCACCCTTGCCCCGGGGGGCATGATTTGAACAAACTTGAATCTACACTACCTGAGGATGCTTTCATATGAGTTTCATCTTTCCTGGCCCAGCGGTTCTGGAGGGGTGTTGCTAAAACGCGGAATGGAAAACGGAACGGAAAACGGAACGGAACGGAAAACGGAAGATTTATGTCAAACAAATAACATAGATTCGATATATAAATCAGATATAAAAGCAATATTCTTGATGCAAAAGCCATACCTAATAAAATTTATTGTAAACTATTATATATATTCATGAATCATACACACCCTCTGCTGAGAACTGGTGTAAAGCGAAGATCTGTCTATAAAGTACATACTAACTAGATTCAAAGTCCTGAGTATTCATCTGAGCGTTTCAAACAAATTCTTTTTTAAAAGAAAGTTCATTTCTAAAAGAGATATTCCTTAAAATAGGGAGAAGGAAAAAAGTACTAGTATGTACATGCATATATTTGTCATAGGCGTCAGAACTGGGGGCCGGGGGGGGGGGGGGGGGGGGGGGGGGGGGCATGATTAAGCCCCCCCCCCCCCCCAAGTCACGAACACACTTTTTTTTTGCAAAGATAGCACTGGTATAGGCAATGCATATTGGAGCGTACATGTAGGCTTAGCCCATCCACCCCCTCCCCACTTTCAACAGGAACGCCGCAGATTAAGCCAAGGAAGGTTAAGTGGTAGTGTCTGGAAACAATTTGAAAGCAGTTCGACACCCCCCCTCCCCACTTCCCAACGAAAAAGGATTTCTCGTGTTTGGGCAAAGGACATATTTTCCTTTTATGGATTGTCAATTTTTTCTTTTCCACTTAACCCCCCCCCCCTCCTTTCAATTTGCTTCCGACGCCAATGTTTGTAAAGACAAAAATAACTAGTTTTGTCATTCAGATTATGCAAGCAGTAGCAAATCCAGGAATCTTGAAAGGGGCAGGGACAGTTTGGGTATTGATAGGGGACCAGAACCACATTAAAAATCAATTTATTAAAACTTGTATATATTTTGGACACAAAAAGGGGAGCGGACCTTTTGCAACTTCTCAGACCTTTCCGATGAGCGGGAAAAAAATTGAAACTCACCCCATCCCCCACACACAAACATCGCATACAAACAAACTTTAACTTCGTTGAATGTTTGAATGTAAAGATGCTCCATTAAATCTATCAAAGGAAAGTTTTCGAAATTTATCTATACAGAATTTAAATACTAGTTTATAGAAAGCGACTCTATTTATTCAATTTTAACAACCAGTGTTACATGAAAGGTGTTTATTCAAGCTTGCCGGTAAGGTTTGCCTTAAACGTAATCTTCATAATTTTTTTTTTACAGTATTTCTCTTTCCATGGTTCGATATCTAGACTAGATATCAAATATCCCCCCCCCCAACTTTTTCCAATCATAACCTTTTTACTATTGAAATGTTCATTGACACCCTACCATTGTTAACGTTGTTTTGTTAATGTAATCAATATAATGTAGTACCCCCCCCTCCCTCCCGAAACAAACAATTGTCATCTTTTTTTTTTTTTTTTTTTTTTTGCTTTTTTTGTTTTTTGCTTGTCAAATACTTTTCAAGCAAGTTTAACCTCCCACCCCGTTTTCAAATTCGACTCTAGGTCACTGCATGCTATATCAGCGATTTTCGTAATTAAGAGACTAATCATGAATAAATCAACTTGTATTTAATAGTGGGGAATTGAATATGTATAAGATATATCGTTTATGATTAGATTTTATGTATTTTTAGTGTTTTAATCCAAAATTATTAATAATACTTTCCGTTTTCCGTTCCGTTCCGTTTTCCGTTCCATTTTCCGTTCCGCGTTTTAGCAACACCCGTTCTGGAGAAGAAGATTTTTTAAAAATGCCATTAATTTTTAACAAATTCATGATTATCTCCCCTTGGAAAAGGGCGTGGCCCTTCATTTGAACAAACTTGAATCCCCTTCACCCAAGGATACTTTGTAGCAAGTTTGGTTGAAATTGGTCCAGCGGTTCTTGAGAAGAAGTCGAAAATGTGAAAAGTTTACAACGACGACAACAACAACAACAACAACGCCAACGACAACGACAGACGACGGACAAATTTTGATCAGAATAGCTCACTTGAGCCTTCGGCTCAGGTGAGCTAAAAAAGATATTGATCCTTCATTCATATGGAGGGTATATTTACAACCCAACATAGGCCTATCAGATAACGACCATTTTTCACAAATGCTAATGCCCAAATGAGATGATAAATTAATCTTTTAACTTTCTGTTGACTGTATATGTGAAATGTCCAGAGCTTGTTGCTTCTGTTTTGTGGAGGCTAATATGAGTTTTTCCAGTCGTCTTATTGAAGCATTCAGATCATGCATGTTTTCCCGAACAAAATTTGATAACTGGTCCACTTCCACCTCCAACTGGGAGTGAGTTTTCCTGTCAATGGAAATAAAAAAATATCTTTTTAAGATTTCTTATTTATTTATATCGACTATGAATAACACTTTTTTCATCCATCAGTAAGTGTCAGAACAAGATATTAAAACCATCTGTGCCGATTGCTTAAAAGTAGAATACTTTTCAACTACTGAAATAATGGTGTCAATATCACTACTAAAATGGTTAATGTACTGGTAATTTGTATTATTATAAAAATATAGCTGATAAAACATCCTCTTTTCTTTATTAATATATGTACAAGAATTAAAAGTTGAGCTATTACATAAAAGGCTTTAACTTGGTTGTCAGAACCTAACCATATATGTTCTAATTACCTGGATGAGTAGATTTCTGGGTCTATGTTGGACATAGTGGTGGATCTAGCTGTGGCGGGAGAGTCTCCTCCCATCATCTTCTCCTTGGCCATCACATTGTCTTTTATGTTGTCAAGTTCTTCTATTACTCTGTCAAGCCTGAAATTAACACAAACCTTTATCAGTTTCTAAAAAAATATCTTGTTGACAAATAAATTAGTTTTAACAGGACTTTTTACTTTAGACATGTTTGCAATAAAATTTCCTATCGTGGTCTTGCTTTCTAAGCTGTCTGATGTGGTCTCTATTTTCTTACCTTTCGGACATGGTCTCTATTTTCCAACCTGTTTGGTGTTGTTTCTATTTTCTTACCTTTCTGAGGTGGTCTGTTTTTTTGCTTTCCCCTGAGATTATCTATTTTCTTACCTTTCTGACATGGTCTCTTTTTTTCCCTACCTTTCTAATGTAATCTCTACTTTCTTACCTTTCTGAGGTGGTCTCTATTTTCTTGTCAATCTTGTCATTCTCTAGAGAGAACACTGAATGCTGATGTTCCTCCATTGCTCCTCGTTCAAACAGAGACAGCCTGATCAAGTCCTTCTCACTAAGCTTCAACTCTGTAACACAATGTAACACACATGACAGCATTCCAGACAGAACATCAGCTCAATACAGATATTTTAAAGATATTTTAATACATTTCGATAATAATGTTCATCAGAATTCTTCTAAATGTGACACTATATAAACAGTAAATTTGCTATACTGTAGATTCCTAAATATACTCGTGGAATTAATTATCGCATAATTTCGCGAAAAACACCACACATGAAATAAAATTCCTTTATTTTTTTGTTGCTGAAATCTATATAAAATCTCTTGACCAATCGTCCATTCATGAATTATTATTCTCGCGATTTGATGTTGAAGAGCCCATTCGCGATAGGCACTCGTGAAAAATAAGGAATCTACAGTATTCAATATTAAAAGTAAAACTTCTGTGATTAAAAGGTATCAACTACTTTGTCACTTCACACAATAGCAGACTTTTCATTTTAAATCATTTTAAATCTTTTCATTATAATTAATTTTTCTTGAGGTCAGTGAGGAATTACAGGAAACACCAAGTAAGCAAAACAAAGTTCTACGTAAGTGTCATCAATTTAAAACACACTGAAGGTGTCAGGACAATTTAACAGTGCAATGGGATTGTATACCCTTTGTTACATAAGTGAAAATTACATTATTGGAATTTAAAGAAAAAAATGTGCTGACATCATATTATAAACGAAAATTGTTCTGACCCCCCACCCCCACCCCCCTCCCCCACCAAGGACAACTAAATATCAAATATAATAGCCAATTCCCTTGTCCTCCTGACCTTCCATTAATAATACTTGGAAAAATCTGATCATGAACTTATTCACACAATCATTACTCAAAGACTCCTAGTCATGAATTACAACCTACTGATACTTCTCCAGATACAACTGTGTCTGCGATGTCTTTTAGAATTTATAATTTTCCAAACCTTCAAAATTGTATACTTCTGAACTCTTTGACCGTGACACTGTCTAAATGACCCTTTTTTTCAGGAACATGACATATACAGCAAAATTCGGTTATAAAGAAGTCACAGGGACTTATGAAATTACTTCGCTACATCCGTAATTCGTTATAACCGTATAGGAAATTCATTAAATTTATAAAGCTGGGAATCCAAGAAAACTTTGCTATATCCGTAAATTCGCAATATCCGTGTTCGTACTAAACGAGTTTTGCTGTATTATCATAATCAACTCTCAGGCAAGTTTTAGTCAGCTAAAGTTCCATAATTTTTCAATAGAGAGGAAACACTCATCAAACTTGACCTTGCCCATATGATCTCCTGTTGGGTTAAAAACATACTCTCCAGTCAAAAGCAAACTTTTCTTATTAACAATCTACATTTTTTTGTCCATTCAAAATTGTGGCTAAAATGTACCAGAGTAATATTTTGTATGCAATAAATTCATTTCCATCAAAATGACCTTTTCATAGTCATGCCTACCTTAACCCTGCTCATCTTCCTTGCAGTTTAACCATTTTATTTATCTTAAACAATTTCTAGACTGTCTACAAAAATTGTCTACAGACAGACATATAGAACATCTGGCAACTCCATTATAATTACTGACTATAACATATAAATCAAGTTATATATCTACTTATTCATGCATTAAATCCAGTGGAGGTAAAAATATAAATAGCACACATATAGCTGACCTTTGGCAAATAGACCTGAGTAAAATAAGCATTACAATGTTATAAATATATTTCCAGTAATGAATTAATACTTTTTTGTTTTATTTCAATCAGTGGAGTCCCATCCCCATCCGTTCCCACCCAAATACACACTCCGACTTCTTCACACAATTTTATTGTGAATGTAATCCTTTTATATTAATAGTGAGGGCAAAAAATGCATTGAACAAGAAGAAATCCCATGACACGTGACAATGGTAACTTACTGAAGCTGTTTCTGGTGCGGATTCCGTTCTGACAACATCTGTTGTTACATTTGTTGATGAACCACCTGATTACACGGAACACGTGATTGAAGATGATGAGCGGGGGAAACAGAGCCGGACGCTCATAAAACTCGTACACCAGGGAGTACCTGTGGTACCGCCATACCTTCTCCGAGTTGTCCTGAACCTTCTGAAAGGTGTCACTGAGCAAAACAAAATACAAATAAAATTCATAAAGAGATGAAGTAACTTTATGTGTCTTATATAAAGATTTTTTTCTAAATTATGTATTAATGGTAATTAAACCATAGAGCAAAAAGTATTATCCTCATTTTCTTCATAAAAATTGTTTTGTATACTTTTTTGTGTATATACACTGTTTCTTTCTTTTTTTTGTGTATTTATATACACTGTTTCTTTCTTTTTTGTGTATAGACACTGTTTCTTTCTTTTTTTTGTGTATATACACTGTTTCTTTCTTGTTGCCCCTTGAAGACCCGTAATCAGTTAATAAACAAACTGAATAGAACTGTATTTGTGGATTTTCAATCTAACCTAAACATAGCAATCAACAGGTTGACTAGAAGTATGTTGGTCAACAGCATGTAGATGACCATCAACAACACGACAAGGGCATTCTTCTCTGGACAACGATCCATGTCCCCTGACCTCCAGAGTGTCTCATTGTTAGTACAGGTCCCAGCTTCTGCTGAGGGGTCAGCTCCTACAATCAAAAGGTCACACATTAACCAGAAGTCTCTAATGAGACCAAAGCTACTGGTTTATACTTGTATAAAAGAGGAAGATATAAGTAGCATTTGAACTTGAAACTTTGCAACAACAATAATCTTTTTTAAAAATCATCATTGGTTTAGTCTTTTACTTGGCAAGATTTATTGCAATCAGACCAAAACTTCGTCGGAGTAGCATTTTGAAAATAATTAAAAGAAATTTCGATTTTTAGTAACCATGGCAACATTGTTCATTGAAAGCAAACATAGGTAGAGATTACAGAGCTCACCTCAACGAATGTTGTCTTTAAGTAAGGCAAAGTCACACAATTAACCAACAAAAAGTGTACATCCAAAAATGCAAAATTTATGCAATTTTGATCTGATACTTTGGAATGTACCTATATAAAAACTACAAACTAGTTCTTCATCACGAAAATGTGATTTAAATCCAGCATCTGAAGCAAGTTTGAGCATTTTCATCCCTTGATGCATCATTTGTGCAAGTTGGTTTATATAAGCCTTAACGTTTTTTGATAATAGACCTGCACCCATAATTTTTACAAGGTCCATTATCTGGAAAATGTATGTCAAATTCAGCATCTGAAGCAAGTCCATTAGTGTGCATCCTAAGATGTATCATCCATGCAAGTTTGCACAACATAGGGCTAATAGTTACTTAGAAATGAAACCTGCATAAAAATTTAACTTCTTCACTCATCCAGAAAAAAATGTAGGTCAGATTCAGCATCCAAAGCAGGTCTGGTAGTATGCATCCTAAGATATATCATCCATGCAAGTATAGTCATTATAAGGCTCATTGTAACTTGGAAATGAGACCTGCATCAAAAACTTTTAGTATGTTCACTCAACCAGAAAATGTAGGTCAGATTCAGCATCTGAAGCAAGCCTGGTAATGTGCATCCTTAGATGTATCATCCATGAAAGTTTGGTAAACATAGGGCTTATAGTTACTTGGAAATGAGACCTGCACCAAAAGCATTAACCTGTTCACTCAACCGAAAAATGTAAGTCAGATTCAGCATCTGAAGCAAGCCTGGCAATGTGCATCTTTAGATGTATCATCCGTGCAAGTTTGGTCAACATAGGGCTTATAGTTCCTTGGAAATGAGACCTAGACCAAAAACTGCACCAAAAATGTTAACCTGCTCCAAAATTTGACCAAAAACATAAACCTGGTCATTCCTTTGCTGAAATTGCAGCATCTGAAACTTTGACTGGTACAATGACACACACCAGAAGTATCCTCCATACATGTCTAAGCAATATAGGACATAGAAGTACTTAAAAAGAAAACTGCTCCAAAAAACTTTACCCTAACCTGGGACGCCGACACCAACACCGAGTGTATTACATAAGCTCCCCCAACTTCGTTGAGGTGAGCTAAAAATTGACATATAGAATTATGTATCATACTTTAGTCTACTTGTGTGCCAAGTTATATTGAAATCAGACTGAAAAGTGGCATTTTGAAAATATTTCAAAGAAATTTCTATTTTCAGTAACCATGGCAACATCATCCATTGAAATCAAAAACTAATATAACTTAGTGTAGTCTACTTGTGTGCCATGTTATACTGAAATCAGATTAAAACTGTAGGAGAAGTAGCATTTTGAAAAAAAGACAGACAGATTAGCAGGTTAGTAGTCTACACAGGCTCTGTAAATGGACTGAGCAAAATTGAGTCTGTCATTATTCAATTCAGCCTTTTACCTTCTTTGTTTTCTAGGAACAGTTCTCCATACATCTGCCAGTATGGGTGATACACCACATCTTTCAGGAGGACCCACTCTTGAGGGGAGTTAGGATACAGGTTGGCATGGTATGCAACACCGAAACTCAGGATAAATACCAACAAGATTAACAGGAAAAACATCAGATCTGTCAACTAAACAAGTACATAATAATCAGCAGGTTTGTCAAATAAATAAGTGCACATCAATTATCTGATTATCTAAAAAGTTTCCAATACCCACAGATAAAGCATGCCCCTGAAAATACAGCAATATTTAAGGGAAAAAATTCCACACTGTAATTTTTATAGCATCTATTTTAAAACCATATTTTCTTTCCAAGAACCCTGTTTATATGATTTTGAAATTATCTCCATTTATATTTATATATAAAAATACAGGTTCCATTACGGACAGATGCACAGACAAACAGGAAGATGACATCAGATTCATATCAAAATTATTCCCACCATATGGCATGCCTCAACAAAGTCGGTAATAAAATTTCAAGCATCTGCTATGATTACCTTTTGAAAGAACTTTATTAGAGGAGTATGCATACCAAATATGAAGTCTTGTTATGTCATTGACCTTGATGTCATTTGAAAGAACTTTATTAGAGGAGTATGCATACTAAATATGAAGTCTCTATCTCTTACGGTTCAAAAGTTTTGGCGAAGGTTAAAGTTGACAACAGACAAACAGACAAACAGACAAACAGATAAACAGACAAACAGACAGGACAAAAACAATATGCGCCCCGAAAAAATTCGGGCGCATAAATAAAAATACAGGTTCCATTACGGACAGATGCACAGACAAACAGGAAGATGACATCAGATTCATTTCAAAATTAATCCCACCATATGGCATGCCTTGACAAAGAGTGTACTAAAATTTCAAGCATCTGCTATGATTAGTTGATGAGAAAACTGCAACAAAATATTTGTTATGTATGAAACGGACGGACGCAAAAACAAACTGGAAGTTGACATCAGATTTGACCAAAAATGTATCCCACCGTATGGCATGCCTCAGAGAAAATTGTGTTAAAATTTCAAGCATCTGCGATGAGCAGTTGCTGAGAAAACTGTGACGAAAATTTGTTATGTATGAAACGGACAGACGCACAGACAAACGGGAAGTTGACATCGGATTTAAACAAAAATGTATCCTACCGTATGACATGCCTCAGAGAAGATTGTGTTAAAATTTCAAGCATCTGCAATGAGCAATTGCTGAGAAAACTGTGACGAAAATTTGTTATGTATGAAACGGACAGATGCACGGACAAACAGGAAGTTGACATCGGATTTGAACAAAAATGTATCCTACCGTATGGCACGTCTCAGAAAGGATTGTGTTAAAATTTCAAGCATCTGCAATGAGTAGTTGCTGAGAAAACTGCGATGAAAAATTTGTTATGGACAGACAGACAGCACAGACAGCTAGACGGACAGACAGACAGACACACAAGGTAAAACAGTATACCCCCCTCTCCTTCGGAGCGGGGGCATAAAAAAAGAAGGTACAGTATGTTATTATCATTAAGAGAAAATTATCCAATATGGATATCCTAAACAAGGCTAGAGAAATCTTACCATTCTAGATATCATGATGACTTTGGGTCCAATATTTTTCTCTGCATAGAAGTAGTGCATGAAGCGAATAAAGTACATGGCCAGAGTAAGACTGTACAACATACGAGCCCACATAAAGTCCTCCCCATCCAGGGAAAACCTCAGGATTACAGAGGTCAGGAAGGTTATGTACATGATGAAGTCGAAACGGTTCCACACACTGCCGTACCAACTCCTGATTTTATACAGAAGCGACCGCTGGTCCCTGGTTAAAACCTGCAAGAGAGGTGAAACATTATGAAATATACATGTAATAGAATTTTACTTCTTATTTCATATCAAATATCATGAATATGTCTATGGTTTAAAGGTACGTGTAAATTTTAAGGACATTTAATTGAGATGTTTTAATTTCTTCCACATTATAAAAATACTAATAAGCTATCTGGACTCTGAAGTCCTAGTTCCTATACCTGTCTGCCTTCTTCTATAGCACTGGTGACTGTGTAGGCCCAGGTGAGGTACTCTGGGATGGAGGGGGCACTGACACTGATAGGGTACAGGTCCGTCAACACAAACAAAGAGAACAGCCCCAGGAACAAGATATTGGCAAACTGTAACACACAGAACACTAACATATAATGGCTTTATCTTATCATTTCATCACCACATTGTTTACTTTTATAACTAACAACTATCCAATCATCTAAATGAGTGACTCAGGTGATGAAAAAATCAATAAATCTTACTATTCCTGTAGAGAATTTTGCGATAATTCTAACCATTGGAGTAGTAAATCTTACCATTGCTGTAGTGAATTTAGTGACTGGTGCTGTGTAGAAGTAGTAAATGGCCCGGAACAAATTGATATCCTCCCCGCCTTCCTTACTACCACCAAACAAGCTCACAGTTTTAAACTTTCGTTTGAGTATTTTTGTTTTGGATTCTGGGACGGGGGCCACTTTTCCACCAGTACCCCCTGGTGACCCTTCTGAAGCCTCTCTATTGCTGAGTGGTGCCTCCTGTTCTGTGATCATCTCTTTAGTGGTGGGATGAAGTGGTGCCAAGTCATCATATTCATCTTCATGGACCATTCTTTTCTTGTCCACAAACTTAATGGCAGGAATCAGGAATGGAAGGCATATTGAAGCTACAATCTGATAAATAAAAAATATCACACCATTAACCAAGAAAAACATCATTCTGCTGATTATAGACATGTTAAATGTAAAATATCAAGTAATAAAAAAAATATACTGTGACACTGTGTATGTATACATAAGATAACAGGATTCATATTTTAGCAGATTAAAAGCAGTCAAGAATGGTCTAATTCATGAATACCATTAATTAAAATAAATCATCATATGGCACAGATGTATACAGCACTAATTATATAATTCATGATTATGCCAATAACTCTCTATGCAGTGATTGCACTAAATTTTGAATGTGGCAATTTATCATATGTTTATGTACACATCAGTAATTTCCAGAATATGTACAAACAACATTATAAGGAAGTAAATATATCAAGCTACACTAATAAACTACAGAATTTATTAAATGTAATAATATGTGTCCTTTTATTACACATTACCTTTATGCTTGAAGTGTAGAGAGCCATGCGACCCTTCCAGATGGCATTGAGCTTGGTCTGACAACATGTCTGGCCCATGAAATCCATAAGAACATTCTCATCAGCCAAACAAAACAGGGTCGTGTTTCCAAACTCGCTCAGTTCTCTTACAAGGAGTTGGTGAGCTAGATCACGGTTCTGGATGGAACAAATTCCTAAGATTTCTGAGGCTAGTTTCTCAAACTCCCTGAAAGTATAGACAAAATTGTCATACCCCCAATGAAAAACTATCATTTTATACCCTTTAGGATAAATCTGTTTATTCATATATAAATAATACTCCTCACTTCACTTCAAATGATGAGCATGGAATTTTTGGGCAATGATAAAACAGAGTTGCTATTAATTGCTCACTTTCTTCCACCAATTAAAAATGTGTGCAAAAGAGAAGGTACAGTAACTAAAACTTACATGGAGTTATGCTCCAGAGAGACACTGAGTTCCACTTCTTCTTCATCATCAGCAACTTTAGATAGCTCCTTCAACAGACAGCTAGCAAACAGAGCAGACCCTGAAAAAGGTAAAAATAATACATAAAAACTCAAAACCAGACAGCTAGCAAACAAAGCCCACCCTGAAATAGGTAAAATTTTTGCATAAAACTCAAATCCAGACCATTTCACAATTTTGGCAGAAGACAATGCTTATCATAATCATGCAAACAGTTTGTCAAAACTGCTTGATGTCCAGGAGTAAATAGGAAAATTTTTCAAAGAATACATTATTAAAAAAGTTGAATAGTTTTAGACCCACCCCTCAGGCTGGTGGGGGGGGGAGGGACCATGGAATTAAAAAAAAATGTGTTCCCCTTCACCCATAGATGCTATATGCCAAAATCGGTTGAGTAGTTTCAGAAAAGAAGCTGAAAATGTCCAAATGTTAACACACGACACACAATGCACAACGCATCTGAGTGACTCAGATGCACGATGCACCTGAGCAACTAGGGTGACCTAAAAATAATGCATTATTTTCAAACAAAACCCATTCAATTTAGCAGACAGGATTTTTGATAATTTCACTCAAATGAAATGTTTAATTAAACGATAAGGTGTATTTAGTACTTAAGTAAAAACATTTACTAAAGTAAGCATCATTTTTACATCATAAAAGAAAATTTACCTATGTGATCTTTTCCGATCTTCCAGAAAAGCTTTGCCAGACTCATTCGGTTCATCAGAACAGCCCAGATAAACAGGTCTCTAGCGGGGTTCTTAAACTGGAACTCTTGGAAGATCCTGGACTTTTTCTTACTCAGATTCTTACCACTCACTGTAAATCACAAAACATTAATCAAACTACTAAAAACTAGAGGGACCACTCACTGTAAATCACAAAACAAATCAAACTACTAAAAACTAGAGGGACCACTCACTGTAAATCACAAAACAAATCAAACTACTGAAAACTAGAGGGACCACTCACTGTAAATCACAAAACAAATCAAACTACTAACAAGAGGCCCATGGGCCACATCGCTCACCTGAGAAGCTTTGACCATTCTGTTCTTTACCAGATTTCACCCTTGTTATACATAATGCATCCCCACCCTACCCCACTGATCATAATTTAGACATTTTGAAATCTACACACCCACATGATCCTTCCATGGGCACATATGTTTCAGCTTTTTGGCCCAGTGGTTCCCGAGAAGAAGATTTTCAAAGATTTTTCCTATATATTTCTATGTAAAACTTTGATTCCCTATAATGGCCCCGCCCTTCCCCCGAGGGTCATGATTCCTACAATTTAGAATTTACACTAATCCAGAATGCTTCCACATAAGCTTCACTTTTTCTGGCCCAGTGGTTCTTAAGAAGAAAAATTTCAAAGATTTTTCCTATATATTTCTATATAAAACTTTGATTCCCCATTGTGGCTCCAATTAATTGAACAATTTAGAATCTACATTATACCAGGATGCTTTCACATAAGTTTCAGCTTTTCTGGCCCAGTGGTTCTTGAGAAGAAGATTTTCAAAGATTTTTCCTATATATTTCTATGTAAAAATTTGATACCCCATTGTGGCCCCGCCCTTTCCCTGGGGGTCATGATTTGAACAATGTAGAATCTACACTATACCAGGATGCTTCCACATAAGTTTCAGCTTTTCTGGCCCAGTGGTTCTTGAGAAGAAGATTTTCAAAGATTTTTCCTTTATATTTCTTAATAAAACTTTGATTCCCCATTGTGGCTCCACCCATCCCCCGGGGGTCATGATTTGAACAATTAAGAATCTACATTATACCAGGATGCTTCCACATAAGCTTCACTTTTTCTGGCCCAGTGGTTCTTGAGAAGAAGATTTTCAAAGATTTTTCCTATATATTTCTATGTAAAACTTTGATTCCCTATAATGGCCCCGCCCTTACCCCGGGGGTCATGATTCCTACAATTTAGAATTTACACTACCCCAGGATGCTTCCACAAAAGCTTCACTTTTTCTGGCCCAGTGGTTCTTAAGAAGAAAAATTTCAAAGATTTTTCCTATATATTTCTATATAAAACTTTGATTCCCCATTGTGGCTCCACCCATCCCCCGGGGGTCATTAATTGAACAATTTAGAATCTACATTATACCAGGATGCTTCCTCATAAGTTTCAGCTTTTCTGGCCCAGTGGTTCTTGAGAAGAAGATTTTCAAAGATTTTTCCTATATATTTCTATGTAAAACTGTGATTCCCCATTGTGGCTCCACCCATCCCCCGGGGGTCATTAATTGAACAATTTAGAATCTACATTATACCAGGATGCTTCCACATAAGTTTCAGCTTTTCTGGCCCAGTGGTTCTTGAGAAGAAGATTTTCAAAGATTTTTCCTATATATTTCTATGTAAAACTTTGTTCCCCAATGATTTGAACAATTTAGAATCTACATTATACCAGGATGCTTCCGTACAGCTTTTCTGGCCCAGTGGTTCTTGAGAAGAAGATTTTCAAAGATTTTTCCTATTTATTTCTATGGAAAACTTTGATTCCCTATTGTGGCCCCGCCCTTCCCCCGGGGTTCATGATTTGAACAATTTAATATATACCCCAGGATGCTTCCACATAAGTTTCAGCTTTACTGGCCCAGTGGTTCTGAGAAGAAGATTTTTTAATGACCCCACCCTATTTTTCTCTTTTCTTGATTATCTCCCCTTGCGAAGGGATATGTCCCTTCATTTTAACAATTTAAATTCCACTTTACCCAAGAATGCTTTGTACCAAGTTTGGTCAAAATTGGCCCAGTGGTTCTTGAGAAGAAGTCGAAAATGTGAAAAGTTTACAGACGGACAGACAGACAGACGGACAGCTGGACGGACGGACGGACGACGGACAAAATGTGATCAGAAAAGCTCACTTGAGCCTTCGGCTCAGGTGAGCTAAAAATTAGAAGGTCCAAAATGATTTCCCTGTCCCCATACCAGTATAATGGAAAAGTCCATGTTTTGCTACGAAAAAGTCCAAATATCTGTTTGAGCAAAATGTAAATAGGAGGTGCACAATTGTACTATGTAATCAAGACCATATGGTCATTATGGAATTCTCATTAAATTCGTTGCAGTGATTTAGACAAAGGAGATGTAATTAGTTCTTTGCTGTACCTCTTACTTTCCTCCACACCTATAATGTAATTGTGAACTCAAAGAAAGAAGCATGACATATTTGTCCGCATATACTAAAACTCAGAGAACTATTTGTAATGTAAATAAATGTGACACAAATAAAGTTGTAAATGCAATGTAAATATATATTCAAAGTACAAAATTTAATGTAGTTGTGAACTCATTGTACTAACTATACTTTAGTAATGAACTCTTGGTATCAAGTGTAACATGAGAACTTATGGTATCAACTGAAATGATATAATTGTGAATTCAAAGTGCCAACTGTAATCCAATTTTGAATTCTGGGTTATCATGAATTATAGTACTACCTGAAACATAATAGTAAGCCCACTCCTTCTACTTGAATGTAATTGTGAACTAAAGGTACCAAGTGTAATGTAATCATAAAATCACAATATCATACGTAATGTAATCATTTCTTAACTCATAGTATCAAATGTAATGTAATCATGAACTCAAGAGTGCCAAATGTAATGTAATCACTAATTCATAATTTCAACTGTAATGTAATAGTGAAATCAGAGTACCAAAGGTATTGTATTCACAAACTTCTAGTTTCAATGGAATCATAAACTCAGAGTACCAAATGTAATGTAATCATAAACTCAAGAGTACCAAATGTAATGTAATCATAAACTCGAGAGTACCATATGTAATGTAATCATGAACTCATAGTATCAAATCTAATGTAATCATAAACTCAACAGTACCAAACGCAATGTAATCATACACTAGAGTAACAAATGAAATGTAATCATAAACTCAGGAGTACCAAATGTAATGTAATCATAAATGTAATCATGAACTCATAGTATCAAATCGAATGTAATCATAAACTCAGGAGTACCAAATGTAATGTAATCATAAATGTAATCATGAACTCATAGTATCAAATCGAATGTAATCATAAACTCAACAGCACAAGTGAGTTAAGGCTAAATATGAATATTTCTATGCAAATGAGCTAATAAAAATTCATAAATTGTATATTCTGTGAACAGAGAAAGTTCAAATAGATTTTCTTATATATAATAAGTACCCACAGTTTATTAATGCAAGTGCACATTATGATGTCATATTATGACGTCATTATTCTCTCCCATTCAAGGTAATGAATCACATCAACAAAATCACGTCGGCGCAAGGGCATATCCTATTTAATTTAAAATAAACAATGTATAATATTAAGGAGAATATTCTTAAAATAAATAAAACTGCTGCACAAATCCTGTGCAATTTCTCAATCGATAAAAATTTTAGGAAAATTACACTGGACTGTGAATTTTTACCCTGTTTAAAGTTAAAACTGCACAAATAGTAACTGAACAATTGCAGTGCCCACATTTGTGCAGCAATATCTTAAATCCTTTGAATATCCTGCGTCTTTTTATACCTTGTTTCTATTAAACAAAGAAAGGTATGCCCTGGCGCGGAAGCGATTTTGTTGATGTTTCTTATAAGCTTGTGTAGTAGAGGTCGATGATGTCATAATATGACGTCATAATGTGTACTGGCTATCCCATGTCGTGGGTACCAAGAATGTAATTGAAAACAAGTCTTAGCATTTTCTGTGCGGTAGGTAGAGCAATTATGGAATTTAATTGGATATTTTGCATATAAACCTCCATATGTAGCCTTAACTCACTTGCGAGTACCAAATGCAATGTAATCATACACTAGAGTACCAAATGTAATGTAATCATAAACTCAAGAGTACCATATGTAATGTAATCATAAACTCAAGAGTACCAAATGTAATGTTACCATGAACTCATAGTATCAATGGTAATGTAATCATAAACTCAGAGTACCAAATGTAATGTAATCATCAACTCATTGTATCAAATGTAATGTAATCGTGAACTCATATGATTAAATGTAATGTAATTATGAATTCAAAGTATTAAATGTAATGTAATCATTAACTCATAGTACCCAAATGTAATGTTATCATGAACTCATTGTATCAATGGTAATGTAATCATGAACTCATATGATCAAATATAATGTAATCATGAACTCATAGTATCAAATGTAATGTAATTATGAACTCAGAGTACCAAATGTAATGTAATCATGAACTCATAGTATCAAATCTAATGTAATCATAAACTCAGAGTTCCAAATGTGATGTAATCATACACTAGAGTACCAAATGTAATGTAATCATGAACTCATTGTGTCAAATGTAATGTAATTATGAACTCAGAGTACCAAATATAATGTAATCATGAACTTACAGTACTCTTCACAAGCATTCTCTGCTTTGGGAATGTATCCAAACACAACCTCTTCATTGTGAACATCATACTGATTTCCTGTATAAACAAAACATGGTAGGTCATATTATGCCACATATGTATAGCTCTACACAATACATGTATCCAATTAACATAACAAATTAGTTTCATCATTATTAATTATAGTTATGCTGACAATTTCTTCTACATATACTACAGAATTCATAATTTTCAGTAAAATGATTTAGAGAATTCATAAGCTTTTTCCAGCACCTGCATAAAGATTCATGGCCTCATCACCAAGGAGATGAACTATGACTTTCCCTATGTAATTCAGTAAATCTGGTTCTACCCCAATATCTTCTGTTTGCTTACAGCACAAATATGCACCCCAGGTTTGCTGTAAGTAAAATTCAAATTGAAAGTCAAAATAATTTTCAACGGGACATAAATTATAGACATCTGGGTCACAACACTATCATTTCAGAGATTAATTACTCACAATGCTCTTACAATTAACACAGGATGAAAATCCACCATTCAGTCGACTGAATGGTGGCTGAATGGCCACTGAATGGTCACTGAAAGGTCACTGAAAAGACCCTTTCCCATGACCTTTCCGTGATCATTCAGTTACCATTCAGTCGACTGAATGGCACATACATTTCAGTGACCTTTCCGTGATCATTCAGTTGAATCTTTTTATTGAATAATCGGCTTATGTTTTTATCTTAAAATTTTATTTCACTTTTTCCTGGTATATTAGCATTAAATGTATCTAATTCCGAATAAAAAAAAATAGGAAAAAATTAATACAAGAAAAAAATTACTCCCATGCCAAGAATCGCACCCGGGTCTCCTGCGTAAGTGTCCGCGACCTTATCGATTACGCTACGACTTCTTGTTGTGTCATGATGATTTAAAATCAATTAATTTATAGAAATCGATGGAACAATCAGTTCACCTGTTGTATCGAGGAGCTGCGATGTGTATATATCTTGTATATCTTTTGTATATTCTATGTTAGTTGCGCGGATTTTGGGGACAGACTTATTAATTACACATCTTCTATCGGGATGATGACAATTATCAGAGATGGGCACCTGTTCCTGTGTCAAAGATTTAAGATCGTTGTAAATTCTCTATCTAGAAACTTAGTAGAATGATTTTATTAAATCAGTATCATTTAGAAAGCTAAAATCTACTATTATTTTTTTCTACAAGAGGCATGTATAAATGATTTATTTATTCTTGTAATTAAAAATGAATTTAAAATAGTGTCTCAAGTTTCAAAAACTAAATATCCTTCAGTTTTGACAATGAAATAACTAAGAAACGAAATTGATCAGTAATACTTGCGATCTTCCAGAAATGGTTTAAATAATATAAATTCTGTCTTATCAATCAAAACTATATATTTTCATGAAAAAATACACGTATAAGCACAATAGAATGTTATGCATATATTTAAATTTTGAATCGGTTATCGATCATCATGTTTAATCACTTGAAGAATTTTTGTTTTCTAAATGTAACTAGAAAATTAAAAATCATTTTGAATAAGTCTCACATATTTTATGAAATTATAACAATTACTGAGATGTATTTTAATGTACCCAAATTTGATCACGATAAGTAAAAAAAAAACCACAATTAAGATTGAAAAATAAATCTTTCTTCAAAATATTGCTTCCTTGTTAGGGAAAAATATCTGATTATAAAATAATACGCAAGTGAAAATATTGCTAAATTGAGACTTAAATATCACTGAAAGGTGGCGGAAAGGTCACCGAAAGACGACAGAAAGGTCACTGAAAGTCGACGGAATGGTCACTGAAAGACGACAGAAAGGTCACTGAAAGTCGACGGAAAGGTCAATGAAAGTCGACGGAAAGGTCACTGAAAGACGACGGAAAGGTCACTGAAAGTTGATGGAAAGGCCACTGAAAGTTGACGGAAATATGTTCGCTGAATAGTGACTGAAAGGTATCTGAAATGTGACTGAAAGGCAACTGAAAGGTCACTGAAATGTATGTGCCATTCAGTGGCTGAATGGCCACTGAAAAGTTACTGAAAGCCGCCTTTCAGTTTTAACTGAAAGGTCTTGTTTCTTCCTGTGTAAGAAATAGACACAAAATTTACATATATTGTATACATGTATTTGTAAAGATAGTACACCATATTATAAATATGTTAGAATAGATGTACTTTCATTTTCATGACCTGAAAAAAATTGAAACTCCAAAACTCTTGGGTCTTTGAACAATTAAAGGAAATATAATAGCTATATTAAACTCCAGGTTTTAATATTTTATCTCAGTAGGATGTAACTTGCTCAGTAATTATCAAAAGAATTGGAATTATTTACAGAGAGTGTTAAATTTGAATGTGTGTAATACTGAAAGCTTTCAAATAGTAAAACTTTTTGCAGTGAATCAAATACAGGTTATTCAAGCATCATATTTTCTTTTCTTTTTTTCACTCTTGACTTTTATAACAAAATAGCCTGAACTTGCTTAGTAAATATTAACAAAAATCAAAATACTCAACTAAACAAGAGGCCCACGGGCCTTATAGGTCACCTGAGCATCATGCAACAACTTTCAAATGATTGAATTTGTTTCATGTTTTAAGCTAGATGCTAAGGCATTCACAATTTTGGAAGAGGCACTCTTGCTCATCATAACTATGTACTTAGTTAGTTTATTTAAAACCTAGGAGCAGAGAAGAAGATTTTCAAAGATTTAATGCATATTCACTATATAATCAATAGAGCCCCGCCCTAACACCAGAACCCCTGACCCTGGGGCCATGAGTTTCACAATTTTGGTAGAGGCACTCTTGTTCATCATAACTATTTACTTAGTTAGTTTATTTAAAACCTAGGAGCAGAGAAGAAGATTTTCAAAGATTTAATACATTTTCACTATATAAACAATAGAGCCCTGCCCTAACACCAGAACCCCTGACCCTGGGGCCATGAGTTTCACAATTTTGGTAGAGGCACTTTTGCTCATCATAATTATTTACTGAATTAGTGTATTTAATACCTAGGAGCAGAGAAGAAGATTTTCAAAGATTTAATGCATTTTATTATATAATCAATATAGAGCCCCGCCCTAACACCAGAACCCCTGACCCTGGGGCCATAAAATTCACAATTTATGAAGAGACACTCTTGCTCATCATAACTATGTGCTTAATTAGTTTATTTAATACTCAGGAACAGAGAAGAAGATTTTCAAAGAAATAATGCATTTGCACTATATAATCAATAGAGCCCCACCCTAACACCAGAACCCCTGACCCTGGGGCCATAAAATTCACAAATTTGAAAGAGGCACTCTTGCTCAACATAACTATATAACTATTTACTAAGTTAGTTTATCTAATACCCAGGAGCAGAGAAGAAGATTTTTAAAGACTTACTGCATTTTCACTATATAATCAATAGAGCCCCGCCCTAACACCAGAACCCCTGACCCTGGGGCCATGAATTTCACAATTTTGGTAGAGGACTTAATGCTGATTACAATCATACCAACAGTTTGACTGCTTGATGTCCGGGAGTAAAGAAGAAGATTTTTAAACATTGCACTATTTTAAGTGGTTTTTGCCCCACCCCCCAGGCCCCAGGGGGGCGGGGACCATGAAATTCATAATTTTTGTTCCCCTTCACCCATAGATGCTATATGCCAAATTTGGTTGAAATTGGTTCAGTGGTTTCAGAGAAGAAGCTGAAAATGTTTAAATGTTAACGCACGACGCACGACGCACAACGCACGACGGACGACGGACGACGACGGACAAAAACGGATAGCAATAGGTCACCTGAGTTTACTCAGGTGACCTAAAAAATATCAAGAGATTAAATTATAAAAAACATAGGACATTCTAGGCCATTCCAAGTTTTTTCTATGTTTATCATCCGCAGACAGATTGGTTTTGAGGTTATCAAACTGAAAACAAACACAAATTAAAATCAATAAATACAAATCTTTGAAATGCAATTTACTTTTTTAAAGTTTTTAGATCAGCATCTCTCTTTCTTTTATTTTTTATGCAGTTTTGGAATTTCTTTTTTGTATCACTTAACTAGTAGTTTAATTAAGTTACAATGCGAGGGCAATTCTCAGATGGTGATATGAGAAATTTTAGGATTGTGTAAAAAACTTTTGCATTTGTTTTTCCAAGATGAAAAGATTCTTGAATTTAGGGTGGATAAATAAAGAAGAAATTGGAATGGCTTACTTTGAAATAAACAAAGGCATGAAGTGTTATTTTTTTTTTTAAACAAAAATGCCTCCTCTTCAAAAATGCTAACTTGCTTAAAATTATTAAAAGAATATTGTAGAAAAATATTAAATAATCAATAAGCAATTACTACTTACTATTTGAGAAAAAGACTTAATTTTTTAAATAATTAACCCATTCCTGAAGAGGAGATCAACATGCAAGCACATTCAGAAGGTATACCTTTACTACTCCCTAAGAAAAGTAGAACAAATACATATTTTTCTCTGATTCATATAATTTGAAGTTATAATACTATCATGAACAAGAGGCCCATGGCCAACATGGCTCACCTGAGCACTGTGGCTAGAAAAAAGCAGAAATCAATCCAATACTGAAAAGCTTAAATGCATAAGTGGTCCCAACCTACCCCTAAAAAGGGGGTATGATTTGAATTAACATGAATCTACACTAAGAATATCTCCATATTTCTTTGACTTACTGTGGCTTTTTTTCTACAAGTTTGAACTTTCATTTTGGTCCACCCTAGCCCAGGGGGTCATGATTTGAACAAACTTGAATCTACACTACCTGAGGATGCTTCCATATTAGTTTATCTTTCCTGACCCAGTGGTTCTTGATATTTTTAAAACATGCCACCAAATTTTCACTATTTCTTAATTATCTCCCATGGAATGAGGGTGTGGCCCTTCATTTGAACAAACTTAAATTCCCTTTACCAAAGAATGCTTTGTGGCATGTTTGGTGAAATTTGCCCAGTGGTCCAGGAGAAGAAGTCGAAAATGTGAAAAGTTTACAAACTGACAGACAGACGGACAGATGGACTACAGACAAATTGTCATCAGAAAAGCTCACTTGAGCTTTCAAATCAGGTGAGCTAAAAGCATTTACAGTGTAAGAAGGCTTAAATATGGTCAAAACAGAGTAGTTCTATCCAGACTTGTATGTATACCCTACTGTGTGCACTAAAACAGGGTAGGGAGATGAAGCATATAAGAACAGGGTCTGACCATTCCTTTGTGTAATATATGAGCTTCTAAGGTCTCTGGATTACAAAGTTTTAGAAATAAGGAGAATTTACATCTGTGTTCCTTGTGATTTTCTTAACGACCTTGGTCCAGGTTCCAGAACATATTGTAACGAGACCGAGGGTATCGTGTAATAAACTCGTGGGCCGCTATTGGTTTTCTGGTCACTTGGTCGAGGTTTGATGGTTCCGTTGGTCACAGTTTATATAATGGTTAATAACCAATTTTTGGTCACTTGATTGGTAGACGTAATGACCAACTTTTGGTCACTTATTTGGTTGACTTAATGACCAACTTTTGGTCCCTTCTTTGGTAGACGTAATGACCAACTTTTGGTCACTTATTTGGTTGACACAATGACCAACTTTTGGTCACTTCTTTGGTTTACGTAATGACCAACTTTTGGTCACTTAAAACAATGTTTCTTAGGAATAACACTTGTTAAAAGTTTATAACATTTATTAAGACGATCAAATGGTCCACTTATAAACACACAAAATGGTACACTGTAACTTGGTTGGTACAACGTTATTTGGTTAACAAAAAGGTGACCAACCGATGGTCAATACAGGACGTTCCTACTAACTTGGTCCCCTTAATGGTTTCGTATACATAGACTTGGTACCGTCTTATAACCGAAGTATACGGAGTCGTTCCCAAACCAGGGAAGGCTGTGTGCTCCGAGTCGCTCTGAAGTCTAAACCCAAAACAGCTGGTTTATATAGACAAAAGTTGTTATGATGACGTAAGAGACAATCAGATACCTAAATTACGTCACAATCAATACAATCAATAAGTTAGCGGGTTTTGACCAACAAAATTACCTACTAAATTAATAACGTTGTACCCATATAAAACATACAAAATACACCACTTTGTCATTAAATCATACATGTTAAATTAATAAAGTCATTAAATCAATTATTGTTCATTTCTTACGTTAACTGTTCATTGACAATTATTTACGGAGTTTATAAACATCGGGTTCAAGTTCCATATATTCCAAGCTTGTAAACAAGAGTTAACCCGAATTTCACAGGTACACTTCGTGAAACGTAACAATATGTTAACTGTCTACATTCTACAGGTAAGCAACTTGGCCATGAATCACAAACTTGATTCATTAGCATACTAGTATATCCACATTATCTTCAATTCTCCTAAAACCAATGTTGGTGGCAAATATAAGCAGCATCTTTTTTTTCTTCTTGAGGACTAAAGTATGCATACAGCTGCATTGAGACAAGAATGGCAGACTAGTAAAAAATAGGCCTGGGTTATTCATTTTCATCTGACCCCTTCCCCTCACCCAACAAACTTTTTATTGAGGTATAAAACAGACTGCCTAATATAAAATTTGGTATCTCAAAATGAAAGTAATAAATAAATCTGGTTAAAAGTTCTTCTGGAAGCAAGTTAGAATTCTTTTTTAAATTCACCAATCATCAGCTCCTAGTGAGTAATACAAGTGGGTCAGTAATGGATAGTATTGTTAGATTCATCCTAGACAAGTGGATAAAATAACCTATAACATTTCTTACTTTTCAACATACTGTTTGGCTTTACAGATATTAGTAACTAGTCGTATACTTATAGACATTACAGGAGTTAGACTTACCCTAAGATAGTTTATTCTGTTCATCAACAATTGTGCAGCTCCATCTGTTTTGTCATTGAAACACTAAAAATCAAAGCACATAGCAAATCTGATCATTGAGAAGAACCAAAGTCTTAAGTACTTGCAATGACTTAAAATATCTATATAATGGTAAAAAAGTTTTACCATGGATGGATTTAAACAGACAAACAGATAGATAAATGAAGTCTTACATTAGAGTAGAGGTTCCACAGATTTCTGATGTCGAGGAATTGAGTCAGATCAATTCCGTTTTCTAGGAAGAGTTTGACAAATTCTAGTCGGTCCTGTATAAGGGCTGTCATCATGGCATCATCTAACTTCAGCTCCTGTAAAGACAGCCATTTTGTAAGGGAGCAATTTTTAAAATAAAAGTATTTTAAAGGGTTTTGTCAATATGATTTTGATTTTATATCTAAAACAAAAACAAAAAAAACAGGATAACGTTTGACTAAAGATACAAGTTGTCAGTATGTACAATAAACATGCAAATTCTTGGAGTTAAAGAATACAAAAATGTCTTATAAGCACACCAACATCATAAGCTGGCAAAAGTAACATTTATCTAGCAAAAAAAAAAGAAGAAAAAATTGTATGTTCTAGTATATCTGAAGTACATAAAAAGTACAAAAATGCATGACAATATTTGTATATTGCAGACCATCAAAACTTAATTTAAAATACTTTTAAAAATTACAGTAATATCCAAGACTAAAATTAATCTAAAATTTGTTAAATTATTTCTTTAAAACTCATTTCAATTGTAGTCAATTACTAAAGGAATTAAGAGAACTTTAACACTATAATTATGATTTCAAACCTTTGTTTATGGGGCATTTGAAATCCTACATGTTCAAAGAAATCATATAAATCTTATAATGGATTTGGTGCAATATTGCATAATCTAAAACCATAATAGACAAACAAGGGGTCCATAGTCTACACTGCTCATCTGAGTAACATTCAATAACTAATAGGAAAGATTAATGTCATCCTAATCAGACAAAGAAACGTTCTCAACATTGCTGTCTTAGACTAATATATTTCATCATTGCTTTAATACAATTTATGTATTGCTCCTTTATAAATTTTAATTAATTGAGCAACAGCATTTTTTAGAAAAAATATATACTATATAAGTGGAGTTTTTGTGAGATGCAAGTTTACTGAATAATTTTTAGAAAAGTCTGCATGTAATATTTTAGCAAGAAGCAATTTTAGCAGTTTTATAATGTTAAGGGGGCCGACTATAGTTTTATTGTGTGAAAACTACAATAGCGAAACTCTTCATTTTTATACCATATATAACTTACATTAACTTCAGTGTATATGCAAAGTTTGGGGGAAATCTACCGTCCAGGTATTTTTGAGGGACCGTCTCAAAATACAGGTACATTCACTATAGGATTATATAGGAAAATGTCAATTTTAGCACTTTAAGTAAAGGAGAAAGTCCGAAAACTATTCTGTGAGAGAAAGAACTGTTTATTTTTTCTCTCACAGAATGGACAGTTTGAGGACTTTATCCTACTTAAAACATTTTCTCTATTGTTAACTTAATAAACTGTCCCAGGTGATGGTTATGTATTTCCTATGATTACGTAACACACTTGATTGTCCAGAGAGTGAGGGATGAAAACAATAGCTGTATTGTTTAACTTAATGGACAGTGCCAGGTAAATTTAGATTTAGATGTTAGCTCACTTGATTTCTGACCACTTCCCATGTAAAGCTTCATGAGTGAAGATGTCCTCATCGGATGGAGAAAAAAAATACATATTTCTCCAAAATACGGGCCAAAGAGTGGTAAATACTCTACAGTAGGTTGACACAAGCAGAAGCTTGTAGTTTTGCAGATTCTGAAGTTGGTGTTCAAGTTTTGACAAAAGCTATTGCAAATCTTTTTCAACAATCAGGATTTAAGGGACACTGTGATACGAAACATTCTTTGAGAACAACTACGGCGACCCCCTTGTATGAAGTTTGAGGAAACAGTTTATAGCAGAAAAAATGGGCCACAAATGTATTACAGTTTGATCCTACAATTGAACCAACAATAAATAGCAGCAGAGAGTAATTGGAATAATTCATGGAAATAAGAGGGATTCTGATGATAGCAAGTGTATGAAAAGATGAAATTTGTGATCTCTGTCCCAAAAATGATTCCACCTGCAGTGCATCTAGTGAGATTATCATTTCATCTGGAAATAAGCCTTTATCTTTTAAATTTAAATTGCTGTTGGATATATTCTAAACATTCATGGAATGGATCTACCACGTCCAGCATTCATTTTTTGTGAAGAGGATGAGACGTTTGTTTTTTAATAAAGAAACTTCTGGATGTGGATGTTCTAGAGTTACTAAGCATCAGGATTTACACGTGTCTTCTTTGCATTGGATTTGTCATTTCCAAAGATGATATACTGTTGAACATTTCACGTACAATTGTTTGATATTTATGCATGATTGTGCATTAAATTAAAAATTTAATTGCCTACTTAATTATGTATTGTTTTCAACATTTAAAACCTGTACATTAAGTTACCTTTAATTGTACATTAAGTTGACAAAACGCTGTCGATTAAGTTAAGAATTGAGAGTTTTGTCAACTTAATGTACGGTTACAGGTGACTTAATGTACAGATTTTAAATATCCTAATCTATTATGCCATATAATGTACTAAAAACACAAAGGATTACATAACAAAAATGTTTTAAAGCAAATTATACAAATACTACAATAGACATTTTGTTCAAACTATAATATTTGATGAGTAATACAATATTATACAATATATGAAAGAAACACACAATTCTATCGTCTTGTTACCAGAGGGGGCATCTCAAAATGCAAAAAATTAGCAAATTTTACTATTTTTATAGAGTATTACAATATATAACGTACACAATGGATTCACATGAAAACATAATAAAAATATTGGAGATATTCTCAAATTTCTATAGCGAAAGTTTATTACTTTTTCTTTAATAATATCTTTATTACTCCTTTCTTTAAGAGCTACAGATTATCATAACGTCAAAAACACACTGCAACGACGTCAACCTACCTATCAATTGCAAAATCGGTTAAAAAAATCAGTTATATCAAATTGTAATTACATTTTTATATCTATAATTTCTTAATTTTGTTTAATTTTAATAATTAAGGGAAAAAAGTGAATTCAAACAGTAAATACGCTTCATTTTACTGTGATGCGCGAAATATTGCGCAATGGAAACTATAGTCGGCCCCCTTAAGAGAAATGGCTATAACAACCCCTACACAATAAAATGGTAGTGATATTCAAAAGCCTTTCTTAAAATGCCAAAATTAAACCCTCCCTAAAATTTCAGTTTTAACAGTATTTTGTAAAGTTGTGCCAGGTAACCTAGCCGACGGACATTTATATAAACAAACTTGAATGTTGACTGTGTTAATTTTTTTTAGTAAGTTTACTCTGATTTTGTCATGAATACATGTACTAGAAGCCATCTAACAGTTATTTGGGAGGAATGTCACTGCTACCTCTTGAAAATACAGATCTTACAAACACTTAATCTTATAACTGAGATACAATAATGAGGAATAAGGACTAAAGGTTTGCAATGAGTCTATAAAATACTGTAAACCAACTTTTATTCTCAAGCAAGCAATATTTGCACGCTTCAAGATTCTTTTTAACTCATGAATACATTATATTTCTTGTTGCCTCAGTTTCAAGAAGTAGTAGTATCGGATGGATTCCAAAATGAAGAAACACAAATAAATGATGTTTTGAATTAAAGTTGGTTTATAGTACACAGTCAGACTATGTACAACATGACAATACATGTAATATGCTAGTGTAGGGACTCACTTTGTACATTTTTGATGACTTACTCTGAAATTATACATACCTGCCAGTGTTATTTTTATAAGAATAATAGTACTAGAGGTGTCATATAATATATTTAACCCCACAATATTTTGAACCGGATTCAAAATATCACTGATGAAATACCCCTGATATTGAACCCCCCTTTAAAATATTGAACCCAAGGTTCAAAATATTATGGTAAAAAATATTGAATCTGAGTGACTAATTCATAATCACTGCAGAAAATCATGAATTTTGTGATTTTTTCTGTTAAATAACAAAGTTGATGTTACTGTGGATGGGTTTTATTGGGATCACATCATCTCAAACTTCAAGCAGTTATTTCTTAAAACTGAGGAAATGAGATGTGTTTCCTTAATATTTCTTAAATGCTGGAATTGTTTTACGTGTTCAATTCAAACCATGAAAAAGTGAATGTTACTAAAAAAAAAATTATACCAACTCTGAAATACCTTCTGAAATACAGAATAATTATTGTTTTTCAATCTAAATAACATATTAACTACAAAGTTTTATATAGATATGGCTTGTTACAAATACAGGTCTTAAATAGATAAGGTAGGCATTAATAATCAAAACTTCACAGCAACACTGTTGGCTAGTAAAATGTACACAGAATCAAATTGAGTTTACATAAATAACCCAAAACTTCTGTTTCTAACTGAGTCAATATTGGCTGACAGTATTGTCACTTTCATATACAGTTTTTATTTTACATGTGAATTAGTAAATGGAGGGATGGTTTCTCTCATTTAAATTTATATCTTTCCTTTTCTTCGAACATTTGACATACTGGTAAATTACAATTAAGAAATAAATAAGTTTTATAAACTTCAATGGGAATTGAAGTGGGTCGTTCACGTGATCAAATCCTGTAAAGGCTGAATATCTCATTTTTCTTCAGTTTCTTTTAAACATATTTAATTACAGATAAAATATCTTTACCTGGTAATTTGTCTTGTTAGAAGCCGTGAAGATCTCATTTTTAGCTATGTCTGATCGATTCCAGGCCAAAGCCAAACTAAGCTGGGCATTGGTGTTGGATCTGTTTGCTACAAAAAGTTTATTTCGGAACTTTACAACATTATAAATAATTAAGTTTTTATGACATTGAAATCTTTTTTGTGTAAGCAGTACATGTGTACATATGTTTACGTATAAACAGACTTTCATTCACTCACCTTTCAACAGGGCATACAAGATGGCTCGGTCAAAATCTTTTGTTTCATAGTCATTCAGATCAAAGACAGTCAACTGAAGAGATATTTCAATGTATCAGTCAATCAATCAGTAAATTTAGAGAGAGAGACATTTGCAGAAATTACTGTACTGTAAGATCACAAAATTTTTGTCACACCTTATTTTCTCGAGATAGTCATTGACTCTTTGAATATTAGCACGACAAAATATTCGTGAATTATGATTATTACTCCTTTTAATCTTTAGGAATTCAAATATACTGAGAATGAAATTTTCATGAGCACAACGTCTAACGTAATTGTGCAAAAATAAAGTTCTCATAAATAAATGGTGATTTACAGTATATAAAACATGCTGTATTTCAAGGTTTCAGAACTAAGGAAAGTTACAGTAAATGGTATATATTTGATACTGTGTTCATCATTTATTTGGTCTTGGTTTTTTTTTTCACTAGTGGCCTGTTCACACGGAGTGTTTAATTAGAATTAAAAGTAAAGTTACTGTGAATTAGCTTCGCTTAGCGTTCACACGGAGAATTTAATGCGAATTTGTTTAATTCGAATTAGTTTACTGCGCATCAAATTACTTCGCATTAGCTCCGTGTGAACGCTAAGCGAAGATAATTCAAATTAAATTTTGAGGCACGCGTAATGGCAAAATTAGGTCAAATGCCACATGTCCGGGGTCAGCTTGAAGTATTTGTGCTATCTTTGAGTGAAAAACTAAGGAAAATTGTGTTAATCACTAAAATGTGTGTACAGACACTGTAACATTATGTCAAATGTATCTGCTCCTGCCTAAGGTGACGTGATTTGCAAATGACGTCATAATAGTCTGGCTGTAGAAGTAGAATTTTAATTCGCATTAGTTTACTTCGTATTAGCTGTCGTGTGAACACAATTCAATTCGCATTATTTTGATTCGCATTAGTTTACATCGCATTAATTTTTTGCGAATTAAACTCTTCGTGTGAACAGGGCATAGAAATCTACATAATTCAATAAAAGTTTGATGAAAATAAAACACATCAGAACAGATTTATCAGCACTTCCTTTCACTCACCATTTCCCTGTTCTCCAGAGCTTCTCTCAGCTGTTTTAAACAGTTAGCTATCAAAGCAGGTTTTCTTGGCATGTCTTTCTCTTTCCATTCAAATATTATGTTTGCTAGGTTCTCCATTTCTTCATCAAAATCTTTGGGAAAGTAGCTTTTCTCTTCACTAATGGTAAAATGGGGGAAAAAAATTATACATACTTTGTAATCAGAAGGCCGATGGACCAGAATACTTTTCAGTGTTAATTCTAAGTGTACGAGGGTTTATCCAAAAGTTCGTGGAATTTCTTTCTAAAATTTTATCGTGATTTGATGAAATCAATCAACAGGCATATTCATAATATAGAGTCATAATGCAACAATTTTGGAAAATTTCACCACTTTCCAATCACCAATAAGGTCACACGAGCTTTCTGAAAATGGATAGTTGGGAAACGCGGGGGAGACTTCGACATAACGTCGTTAGATATGTCACGTCACGTTATAAAAGCATCCCCCAAATGTCCAATTATAATACGTAATTCTACAAAATGCTGTCTTTTTCTCCATTTTTTTTCTCAAGAAAAACCTGGGTATCCTCTCCCACCAACTTATCTTCATTTTTCACTCATATTTCAAAACACTACTCATTTTTCCATATGATGTTCCAATTTCAGTAGCAATGTCAAGATCAGAACGGCAGCCGACAACGTCCATTGACGCTTTTAATTTGTCTGGGGGGGATACGTACTTAAACAGAGCCTCTAAAAAGCGACCACACCTTTTATCAACGTCCATGGAAGTTCTATTTTACTTAAATTTCTTATGCCACTGGAAAACCAGTATTTAAATGCATTTTTCCCAAGCCTACGTCAATAATATACGCGTTTAAGATCGAGTGATCCCGGGATTTTCACAAAACGTGTGACTTGACGTGATGAGCAATATATCATCAACTTATAAACTAAATATCCAGTAAAATCAGTAAAACTCTCACACAAAGGTTTATAAAAGATCAAGCAATCGTAATAATGAAACAATTTTCCTTTTATATATCACATAGGGCGGTTTAATTCGTATTTCATGAATTAAGAATTTAAATGATAATAAACGCGTTGATGTCTCCCCCGCATTTCCAAACAACCGTTTCTATGGCAACTGCCATAAAGTTACAATCAAAGATATTTAAAATGTTTTTTAATTTAAAATATTCATCAAGTGTCTATATTTTCATTTGTAATTTTCAACCAATTCCACTGAAAAATAAATAAAATCTGAAGAAATTCCACGAACTTTTGGATCAACCCTCGTATATTTAGGAATCTACAGTATTCAGAAGATTCCCTGAATAAATATAAGGACAAAATAATTGTTCATGGGGATCTATAGATTTGTGGATAAGGGTGACCCACACTAGCTATAACCAAAGTTTTTCATTGCTTTGATATTTCAGCCATTTGCTTTCAACCATTATCTCATGCCAAAAAAGCAATTAAATTATCTATTTTCAATCTGAAATGCATTTGTTGGCTAAAATCTTATAGCAGTGTTAAATGTTGTAGGATTAAATGCTAAACTCTGAAGCCATCTAGCAGTAATTTTGGCTATGATGATTAACTTAAGCTTATTGGCTGTTATATTATCACAGCTGTGTGCTATATAATCACTATGATTAACCTGAGCTTGCTGGCTGTTATATTATAGTCGTGTGCTATATAATCACTATGATTAGCCTGAGCTTGCTAACTGTTATGTTATTGCCGTGTGCTATATAACCGCTATGATTAACCTGAGCTTGCTGGCTGTTATATTATAACTGTGTGCTATATAATTGCAATGATTAACCTGAGCTTGCTGGCTGTTATGTTATAACCGTGTGCTATATAATCGCTATGATTCACCTGAGCTTGCTGGCTGTTATGTTATAACCGTGTGCTATATAATTGCTATGATTCACCTGAGCTTGCTGGCTGTTATATTATAACTGTGTGCTATATAATCACTATGATTAACCTGAGCTTGCTGGCTGTTATGTTATAGCCGTGTGCTATATAATCGGCGGCCCTCCCTGATGACTGTAGGACAAGGACAGGGATCCCTCTAGTTACAGCCTGCCACACCGTCTTCATTGAGTTTATCCCTCCCTCAACAATTATAGAAATAACTGGGATGGTTAGAGCTGAAATACAAAAATACTTTTGTTTATTGATGATTTTCTTAAAATACTTCAACAGACATATCTCTTAATAGGTAACCAGTATCAATTTAAAAATAAACATGTATTTAGAAAATGTTCTATGATTATTTTTTTTAAAGATAAGGTATGGTAATGGACTTCATAAAGAATAACTACTTTTTATGAGGTTTGGTTAACATTTCAATGGTGCTCAAGTAAGATGGAACTAAAACCACTTTTTTTTGTTAAAATAAACATGGTTTAAAGTCAATTTTGTTTTCTAAATCCTGTATTCTGAGCAAGAGTTCTAACAATCAACGCTTACAAGATTCTTTGTCATATGGGTCCACATGCTGCTCAGAGATGTACTTCTCCAGTCTGGTTCTGAAGTCAATCTCTGCCCCGAATTTATTCTCCGATCCATCGTCTATAAGGAGGAAGTGGGAGTGATTCTCGTCTAAAGGAATGTTCTTTGGATTCATCAATCGGGCTTCCATAACATCTGTTTTAGAGTATACAGCTGGGAAAAGGCCAGTCTTTAGTCCCTATTAAAGAGTTTTTTTCATTGTACTTAAATTTAAAGTAGGAATTGCAAATTTATTTATACTTAATACAGAGATTATTTTCTGAATTTAGGAAATCATATAATAATGGGATATGCTACTCTTGCAAGTCTTGTGATACCTCCCAACTCATAGAATTTTGTATGTCTATATATAAGTTTCATTTATATATATCTAATATTATTTATAATAGATATCAAAACAAGACTTTTTAAATAGATTTCATCAAAAGATTATTCAGAATTTGTTAATTATATGCACACAAAATTTGTTATCTTTAGTAAAATTATGGGGTTTAATTTCAAAATCAACACATAATCTCCAACAGCCAAACTTTTTTTAAACAATGTATGCTTTAAAATTCATTAATATCCATCCATAACCAAAAAGAAAACTATGAGGGTTGATCCAAAAGTAATGTCACAACTTTTTTTTTCATTTTTCAGTCTCCTTGTCATCTGCTGGTCATTCAATGACCCATCACCCGCCCAAAATTGCTGAAACTATCTATAAAGAAGTCTCTTTTATTTACATTCTTTATTCTGTGAGTCTGATTAATCAATGTAACTGTCGCTAGTGATGATTCCCATATTTTGAAGCAAAAATGCATTACAACTCATCAAGCTGTTTTTTTCTCATTTCGACAATTCCTTTGTTGAATGCAACAGAGTAGAACGACAATGTTTATGATCACAAATACCAATGCCATTATTAAATTTCCAATTAAAGACTAGAAAATGACATGAATTGTGTCTTTTAAAAAAATAGGAGATTAGGTGCTTTTTTAGAATCTTTTTAGTGTCTGTCTTTTTCTTTCTAAGAAAAAGGACATTTTAAAATGTGATGTTCAGTTTTGACGCGGCGACACCCCCATGCTCTAAATTTTAAAAATCTATAAAATAAATTCAAATAAACATCTTTAAATGAAAATTTCAATGTTAATTACATTTGTATTTGTGCATCTTTTGGTATATTGTATCATATGATGCCAAATATGAAAGATATGGACATTGTGACGTTACTTTTGGATCAACCCTCGTACATCTATCAAAAGCAAAACTTTCTATTTGAAATAAAAGGAGATAAAAAACACTTTTATGGGATCCTTTTTGATGAACATAACCCAGAGTAAAACAAGGTCTAATTTTCATTTGTAATAGTATGTTTAAATATTATGAAGAGAACACTTTTCTGAAATGCTCTATCATAGTTTTTGTGGGTTGATACATGTATTAAGAAGGCTGTATTGAAAATCTTAACACCATATCCCAAAAGAAATGAAAACTTCTCATTTCTTAAACTTTTGGCCAATTCAAAACTTTTTTCTGCAAAAACAAGTGCTTTCTTTCCAACCCTTTTATTAACTTAAAAAATAAACAATTAAACTAGCTGCTCTTTTCCATTAGTATTACTATAATTAAGCAAATTCTTTACTATAATAAGTTCAATGTGTTCAACACAGAAATGTTTCCACATACGTATTAAAAATTGGTTTGGTCATTTTGCCATCACAACCTTACCTTATCCACTGTAGGGTCTTTAAACTATTTAACATTGATATTCTGACTTGTATATCAAAAAGAAATTAAATAATAATTTTATTTTTTGCATTATCCATGAAAAGAAATGTGTACAGAATATTTCACATATATATCAAATAATAAATTGTGGGCTTCAGGCTCCACCATTAACTCCTACCTCCTCTCCATCTAAGGCTTGCCTGTTGGCGACACAACCCCACGTAGCTATCCCCAGGACTACTACATCATTTTTACGCCCGGTGGTGATGATGTGATCTTTGACTGCATCACCCACAAACTCCATCACCCCTGTTCTAGTACCACCTGTCACGATCCAAGCACCTAAAAAAGAAAAGTGTTTTTTTTCTAATTTGAACAAGCTTTTTTTTGTATATACCTGGTAATGTATTTGAGTTGACAATTTTTTCAACATCGGCAATTTATGACTAGCGATGACTTACAAGTTGATGTTGCTGCATTCATCAGACCTCGTTTGAAAGTCTCTTGCATTCTGCGCTTCAGGTCGAATCGCTGGGCACCACCTGTGACAGAGATAATCAGCTGTGGTGGCTCCAGGTGCCACTGGTTAATCATCATATCCCAGATAATTTCGGGTTTAGTGTCGGGTTCACAGCGAAGGTACTACAATTGAAATTTAAAAAAATAATTTTTATAGAGGTATTAAATTCTGCATAATACTTCAGCCATAAACTTCATAAATATTTATAAATAATTTCATTTTTTGGAGTATATTCAGAAATAGTTTTACTCAATCAATAGGTATGGTTGATATGATTTATCAAAACATAGGTTTGATTATGTGAAATATATCTATGATAATATATATATATATTTTTTTTTAAAAAATTACATATTACATGTAATTAGAAAAATCTTTAGAATAATAGATGATAGACAAAGCCTTTGATTACAGTTATGCCTATAAATCCTTTACTTTGTCAGTAATAAAAGCTATTTTTCCATTATATAATTTCCCCTTTTTTAATGGAAAAAGATGTTTCCAATTTGCGTAAGATATTCATAGGAAAAGAATTGTTTTTATTGATGTAAATATAAAGCTACAAATATTTTACTTGAATTAGGAGATTTCAATTTATGACAGCCTTGATGTGATGTAAAGAAGAAACAAAATAATATAATCTATCAACTACATGTAGTACATGAGTAAACTTTCTCAAGCTTTAACTTCTGAACTAACATGCACAAATTAAATGACTTAAATGCCAAAGATTGCCATTTAACATAGTTCAGATATTTAAATTTCAGCACAGAAAATGTATTGAATTTTAATTTAATCTTTATCATATATACCCTTTTGATAATGTTTATCTTCAAAGGTAAACATAAATTACTAATGCAAATATTGATAAAGTCTAGTTATCCTGAATATTCCAACTAATAATAGACCACCATTAGACTGAAATCATCTGTACAGTTCTGACTTAGCGTAAAGTACTATAGAAGGTACAGGAACTCTGAATTAAGACAGACAGAAAGTAAACATTGATAAGTGTACCATTATGTTTTATTTAATTTACACCTTTTAATAACACTGACATATTGTGATAAATGCCAAAACAATGTTTTCGCTTACGGGAGATGCTTCAATCTCGTTTCCATATCCTTGGAAATTAATATATCCAAATGAATCTGTAGGCTCTGGTTTGGTGTGGGTTTGAATATGCCAAACCTGTTTTGTTGGCTTATGAAGATGAGTATGTTGTTTTCGTAAAGTAGTTCTATAAAATATAAAGTAAACATTTAGAACCAGAAAACAATATATATTTTTTTCCTTCAGCTGTAGAGTACGCACAATGTCACATCTAAAGTGTTTAATTAACCTGTAATCTTACACAAACATGATTCAAGAAATCCTTTAATAAACATAAAAAGTCTGTACTTACTCCAATTCATCTACTGGTAATGGAACTCTGATCATTATTCTGTTCCTCATAACAAACTCCCTGAATGACCTCTATAATTGTACAGAAGAAATAAAGCAAGATCAATGGTTCATTTTCAAACAAATATTGTAACAGAGAAAGTACAGAGATCTATGACATATTACATGTATTAGATGTTACAGTACCTGATTAAGTCTGGATGCCCCCAGTTTGACCGTTGATCGTCTAGTTCTTCTCTTTCTGGAAAATCCAACTGAACCTTTCTTAGACAGCCTCAATCCATCAACATTATCCTCCTGTTTCAGTGTGTATGTTCCATTACTTTTCACTGAACTTGTATCTGCAACAGGCCCCGAGTCCCTGAAGGATTTGTTTGTTATTCCCTGAATGGTGTAGGTACCTGTACTGTCAGTGACCTCGGACTTCCTTCCTTTCTTTGATTGTTTTCTGGAGGATTTTGACAGTGGGTCTTTCACAGAGAGACTTAGATCCTCCTCTTGAGATTTATCCTTATCCTTCTTGTGTTTTTTGCTCTTTGACTTTTTGGTTTTCCCTGAGGGTTTATAGTCCCCGTGGAATGGGTCCTGTTCATGAACACTGTCCATCATGTCACTGTAACTTGTATGTGTTCCATACCTAGGAGTCCTCAAATTACTCTCCAAATGTAGGTCACTGTACTCCCGTGCCGGGCCCCTCGGGGGTTTCTCGCTACCCATCTCCATCAGTTCTGCTGAATCTTTGTACCTTAACTTTTTTACTGGCGTCAGTACCTCATCTGACTCCTCTGGGTTTCTACGGTACTCACTTTCTTCAGTCCAAGTCCTGCGGGTGCTTCCCATGGAATCATCCTGAGACCTATGGAAGCTTCGGTGTGGTGGATCTGAGAGGCCAGGTCTTTGATTCTGGAAATCCATGTGTCTGCTGGTATGAGAGCTCTCAAGGCTCGGAATTAAATGTAGATTGTCTAGTTCTCTGTCCGAGGAAATGCTGATTTTTCTTCTAAGAAATTCATCATCACTCATAATCTATTTACTGGGCATCATGATAATCTGTAAAACAATTAAAAGTGTCATTATCTTGTAACATACATTGTATGGACCAAGTACATTAATTAAAAATTGTTAATAAACTGACATGTCATGTAACTGTTTTCCAGTATGGATTCTCTACTGATTATTTTTTTGGTCTGAATTATTTTTCTTATTCTTCATTACAAAATAAATAATTTCATTCTTTATTTCTGTCAATGATGCAATTGAGCATAAAGTAAGATTCAAGATCAAATGCTGTATTTTTAATACATCCTTACTTTTGATGGCATGCCAAGAATTTTTTTAAGAGAATCAGAAACTGCTGGTGCCATAATAAAAAAATTCAATATTATCATCCAATTCTTTTTGGTTTAGATGAAATTGGTGGGCAGAATTTATTTTATATTTCTTTCATTATGTATGGAATGGACTCTATGTACAGAGGTTTGGGCTAGATTCAATGAAACTACACAGGTAATCTACCATAGGCACTTATTTCATATATGGGGCACCCCTACTTATTTTTCGATAAGGTACCTAACTCAATTTCAGGCACCCCACTTCAAGCTCGTATTTTGTTAATAATGTGAGAACAGAGTTAAGTCAAAATTTTGATTTCATTACCTCAAGTTTTATCCATACTACAGAGAAATATATTCTATAAAAATAATAACATCCAATATGAAAAATAATAAACCACTCATTTCTATCGTGTAAAGTGATCTAATTCGTTTAATTTATATTGTGAACTATTATGAGTAGAAAGCAAATAACAAGGCACGTAAAAATATGCAGCGACAGAGGAAATTCAAACTGCAAGTAGCAAGCATAAAATTGTGTCACATAAGAATATCTTTCGTGCAATGCTTCAGCGCAATATGCAGTAAATTATCAATGGATAAATATTACATCTTTTGTTCTTGTTTATAATTACAAATGTTATACATACAGTTCAACATTATGATCATCGTTCCCTCGTTTTATTTTGATCGCTCACCACAATGTTATGGCGTTTCTAAGAAGGCCACACACATCATGTTAATTTTGTGTAATTATGGCCCCTTATGTCCTTGTTAATTATAGTTTGTTTCAAGACTTGCATTAAAAGTATGTGGTGATGGATCGCCGTTTCTATTTAATTTTCGTGACTGTTTCTTTCATTATTCTTCATTAGGATAAAAAATTGCACCCAACATTGGTATTTACAAAATGTTTAAATGGTACAATGCATTAAAAAAAATGAAATTTTGATATAGGCCCTGGTAAGATTTCTGATCCTCTCCATATAGGACTAATATTTCTAAAATTCATCCAAAAATATAACTATAGATTAGTAAAGTTACATTATCTTCTGTACTGACTTTGTAGATCTAATGTCACGTTACATTTGACGTTAGAAAACGCCATAATATCCGTTTGTGACGTCATCGACGTTATGTTGTCAACACGGCAATTTCAATATGAAAAATTACTACATGACTTATTATAATGACGATATATGTAGGATAAAATAATGGAAACAGCTACGCATCGGCCTTCTCTCAGAGAGAATGGTTCCAAATATCAATTGGGTCCTGACTCAAATGATGACTACAGAAATACGTCTTCATTTGGAGACAGATCGCAGATCACCAGCAACACAAGAGCGGTTTCCAGATGTCGAAGTGAAAAGGCTCAGCAGGAGTTTAATCCAGAAAAAGAGGCTGCCGACGAAAGGTATGCCATGCTACAGGCAATATTCCAAGTTGCAGAGGAAGATGGAAGAGGTGGTCTCGATATAGATGAATTCAAAATAGCACTGAAAAAGACGGTGGGTTATATGATGACAAATAATCAGATCGAATTGCTTTTCATGAAAGTTGATGCAAACTGTGACGGTCGTGTAGATTGGGAAGAGTATGTTACGTACTATCTATTAGAATATCAAGAGAGAACTCTTATGATTGAGAGATTGCGCGACAGACCATTTCCCCCAGAAACGAAGGACATCAACACTCGACATAGGGAGACCATAGTTAGAGTGGCAATTTATCCAACTGTTCACAAAAAAGCAAGCACTAACCAATGTTCGCTCGATTATTATACGGCTCGGTATGTATCGCTAAGCAGGGAAGGAATAGTCACCTTTTGGACTCCAAAGATGAAGCAAATCAAGAGTTACATGACTCACCCTCATGTTGATAGAAGCACACAACCTTGGCTTACTGACTTTGTGTGTGCATATAACGTCAGTATGTTAGCTGCAACGTCTACGGATAGGGATATTTCGGTTTTTGATATACAGGCCAATCTCTTTAAAAAACGATACTACATAACAGGGATAGATAGCTGTATCACGTGTATGGACTACTGGGCGGATATAAAAGACCTGAATAAATCAGTGATGGTCTGGGGAGACACCTCGGGCTCAGTTTATGTCCTAGTCTTTGAGTGTGCATTGAAAGGGGGTCTGTTTGGAGCTGTTGGTGGGAAACAGACCGCCTATAAGAAAATCTCTTTACCAGAAGTATTGCGGGGATTTCATCTCGGAGTCAAGGGATTCAAAATTGGAAAAATTCACGACAACTGGGTATCTAATATAAAGTATATCCCAGAACTAGACCTGTTTGCTTCCTGCTGTCAGTCAAATGACACTTCCATGTACATTGGAGACTATAACCACAAGAAGAAACTCAGCACCTACTTCAAAGTCAATAAAGGATTACTGACCTTTGACTATTGTGCTGAAAATAACATCATTGCAACTGGCGGAATGGACTATCTGATAAGGATCTGGAATCCATACGTCAACAGTAAACCAGTTGTTGTATTGAAAGGACACTGCAAGCCAGTGACACACATCGTCATCAATTCTTCAAGAGGGCAGATAGTGAGCATCGACAAAGGAAGGAACGTGCGTGTGTTTGATATGAAAGACCAGACCTGTGTTCAGCAGCTCAGCGGACGTGTGATAAAAGTGGGTCCATTTCCCATCTCGTCAATGTGCTTCAATCCAGTGACACAAAAGTTAGTACTAGCTACAAACACTCTAGCAATGTTAGAGAGAAGTTTGGAAGACGAGAAAAGTGTTGAAATCACGTCTCACGAGAAGGCAGTTCAAGGAGCGATGTACAACAAAACGTTCAAGTTTGTGGTAAGTTGCTGTCGTGAGTCTGTAGTTAGTGTATGGGATTTGAATACTGGAGAGAAAGTTATTCAATTCGTAAATGCCCACAAGCGAGTTGAAAGGGGCGTCGAAATACCCATAGAAATAACGGCTATGACGTTTGACGGACCTGGCAGACGACTAATCACTGGAGCAAGAGACGGAAGCGTGAAAATATGGAATTTCAACAATGGTAACTGTCTTCAACAGTTTACAACCCCTGAAGCATTAGAGATCACGGGACTAGTCAGTACTAGACAGAGAATTTATGTGACAGGTTGGTGTCAACTGGTTCATATTTATATAGATGGGGCGAGTGAGGACTATCGCAAAAACTGGAAGAATCGCCACAAAGACGACATCCTTTGTATTGCTTCTATGGAACCAAATCTGGTGGCAACAGGGTCGTATGATGGAGATGTGATAATATGGGCGAAAGACACTGGTCAGGTTTACTGCACCCTTAATGTCAATAAGGGAATTCTTCCTATTATGGAAAATATGAACAAAAAAGAACAAAAACAAGAGATCAAAGAACCTGTCAACGAGGAAATCCATTCACCGCAATCGGAAGCCATGCAGCCATTGGACGTAGCCGATTGGAAGTCTGCTGTAACAACCAAGACAATTAGAACTGGTTTAGGACTATTGTCTAAAGTAAGAGGTGGTATCATAAGAACTGAGTCTACATCGGGACGCCCTGAGTCCAGGTTTTCCAGATCTCCCGAGTCTCCCGTGGAACATCCTTTGCTGTCGTCTTATGAAACTGTCAAGAAGTCAGAGAACACAAAACGCGAAGAGTATGATGACATTTGTAAGAAATACGAGGCAGCTATTGAAAAAATTATATTTTTGGAATCCAGAGACGCCAACAATAAAGATACGGCCGTGCTGGTAACGAGTGGAGCAGAAGGTTGGATCAGGTTTTGGTCTGTGCATCACGAAGGAGGTTTGTTGGGCCAGTTTAATGCAGGGCATCATATTGGAGAAAGTGTGCACGCACTTGCTACAGATGAAAAGAACAACTTCCTTTTCACAGGAGACACTTTGGGCTACATCAAAACATGGGACATCTCCGAATTCTGCGTTTCTAACAGACACACTAGTAAAGAGCGCCTTGCTCGGTGGCAATGGCTGTTGAACACCTTTACATATCTTAGATTCGAATGGCGAGGAAAGGATATGCCCAAGTACTTTATCTCCAAAGGAATGAAGCCACATAACATTGGGACACGTCCACCACCTATGATTACAGAGCCCAAGAAAACCTTAAAATGGCCATTGCTAGTCAACTCCTACAGGTAGGTATTGACTGTGACAGAGGTTAAACAAAAGAATGTATACAGTATACCAGTTTAGAAAATCGAAATGCCAACTGTCACCATGCAGTGTTTGAAATTAGGTTGCACAAAAGCAGCACAAAGATAACAACCGAATTTACTGTCAACAATTTCCGAAATTCAGTTTTCAACTAGAATTTTTTTTATTTTTATTAAATTTGTATTTACAGGGCACATACCAAAGCGATCAACAGTGTAGAATATGTAGACGATAGATCAGTCATCGTGACGGCGAGCTCAGACTGTTCAGTGAGGGTCTGGACCTTGAGTGGTGTGTACATTGGAACATTTGGTGAAATTTGGAGTCCGCTTGATAAAAGACCCAAGAAACAATCCACGGAAGGCTTTCGTATCCCTAAAGACATCCGGCGAGTCGCTTCTGCCAGAACGTTTCGTGTCCTCAATAACGGAACCTTTCCCCGTTGGAATCTTGCAATTCAGAGAATCAGAGAGGAAGGCCTGGAAAAGCTACTTTCACAATACGAACCAATCATCCCACGAGAGGAGGAACCAAAGGAAGATTCCAAAACTGAAGTCAGGCTGCAGACTAGTAATATTTTGGGAAAGTCGTACAAGCGCAAAATTAGACACAAGTTACCAAAACCTCATCCCAAATTAATTGAAACACCTTCATCAGTAGGTTAATTTTTCAATCTTTTTTTCAAAAAAGATGGTGGAATAATAGTTATTGTTGGAGTTCAGTAAAAATCATTACAATGTCAATGCCTTTGCTTACTAGTTATAAATGATAATCTCGTAATGAAGCCGTTTTGTTTAAAATATTACAGGTTGCAGTGTACCATGCCTTGTCCTTTGTGAACCTTACCGACATAGACAACATGTTTTCTGCAGACACACTGAGAGAAATGAAAGAGAGGCGATTTGGATCGAACGTACGCGACAGATTAAGGGGGTTTAACCGGAAGAAAGAACAGGGACCGGCAATTCTGGAAGTGTTCAATAAGGTTACCAAGAAACCCACACTTCCGGTACAGCCATACAAGAAGAAGCCAAGCAAGATAAAGAAAGTCCATGGCATGCTGCAGGAGAAGGTGGCGAGCAATTTACCGCCAATACTCACGGAGTCAGAGACAAAGCAGGTTCATGGGACTCCAAGCACGTCTCCATTAAAGATAGTAAAACTCAAAGAAAAGCAAATAACTCTTTATCTAGCGCTAGCAACTCTTCTTAAAACTGAGTACATTCTTTGATGATCAGGAAAAAAGAATCAGAACTGAAAGTTTGCAGTTCCATAAGAAAATAACGGTGCTTAAATAGGAGCATCATTTGTTCACAAAGGGTACATTTTATAGAGTGTGTGAATAACAATTACGACATTAAAATTTAAAACTTATCTTATATGAGTTTAAATTGAAATCGGAATTTAATGAAACAAAGTTAATTCTCGATTGGCATGTTGATAAATCCACATTACTGGAAAAATAAATTAGATCCACAATATCGGTTTTAAATATCGTCTATTTTTTTCATCTGAAAGCTGAGTCGAAACACAAGTGCCCCCCCCCTTTAAAAAAAATTCCCGGTACGTTCTTCTGAAAGGTTAAGAAGCAATAATCAATAGAAAACAAAAAAAATCAATTTATGTAAGATCAGGTTTCGACAAGTCTAACATTGACCTATGTTACTCTTGCATTCAAGCTCACTATTCTACTACAATTAATTTATTCTGCATTAAGAAAAAAACAATGAAATTCAAAGAATGTTGCCCCTAGCTGCTTTTGGTGTCTTGATGGTTAGGATGCCATTATTTATTACGTATTGTGTCAAATATGTTCGTCATATCATGTCATTCAAAATTAATCACCATTGTCATTTTTTTTTAATTAGGTCAGACATGAAGGGAAAGGGTTAAAAAATCATAGCATGCTCAGAAAGATCTTGTCACAGGTAACGCACATTTGTAATATAAAGGTCTCGTCTCTTCTCAATCAAAAGAACTTTAGGTCAAACTTCTAGGTCACAAGGTAAAAAATCATATAGCCTATTTAGAAAGGTTTTTTCACAGTCAAGTACATGTTTAATTAAAAGGCCGTATATCTCCTCTTTTCAAAACTTGTGACCAATTTTAAGAAATTTTTAAATCATGAAAAGTAGTTCAAACCTGAAGGTGAAGGTCGCGGGGTCCTATGTCACAATATATTTCGAAGGGCCTTGTCACAGGTAATATACTTGTATAACATGAAAGCCCCATCTCTTCTCACTCAAAACTTAAGACCAAGGTTAATGTTTTTTGTGACAGACTAACAGACGAATGAAACTCGATGTCTCCTCTCTTGAAATCGCGAAAGCGGGGACAAAACGGATTGGCTTTGAGGATAAACAAGCAAAATCAAAGAATTGTGGTCCCCCGCTTTCGGTGTATTTGTGGGTGAGATGTATTATTTTTGGCATATTGTGTCAAATATGAACGCCCTTAGTCCTATCATATGTCATTCATTAGTTAGAACCAAAGTTGATTTTTTAAATTAAGTCAATCATGAAGTTCAAGGGGCCAAAAATCATAACATGCTTGGAAATACTAGTATCTTGTCACAATTCAAATATGAAAGCCGTATCTCCTATCAACCAAAAGTTATAGGAAAAAATAACATTAATTTTTGAGAAGTCTGTCAAACTTTAGGGTCACGAGGTATTACAAATCATAGTGTATAGTATTTAGAAAGGTCTTAAATTGTCACAGCAATACACATATATGATATGAAAGCCTTATCTCTGATGCTACCAAAGTTAAAGTTTTTGTGACAGACGGACAGATTGACAGTCTGAAAAACGGACAGAAGAATGAGATTTAATGCCTCTCTTTCGCGAAAGCAGGGGACAAACACAAAAAGTTTGGCCAACGTTTAAAAAAAAAATAACATGAACTTTAAAATTGATCATACCTTTTGAAAGAGAAAAGATAGGACTTTCATATTACACATGCATATTACCTAACTGTGACAAGACCTTTCTAAATATACTATGTTGTTTGTATCCATGACCTTGACATGAAGGTTGATCTATTTTTAGAAAATTCATTTTATCCAACTTGCTACATATAAAAGCATCTTACACACTAAGACACCGAAACGGGGGACCACAATTCTTTGAAATTGCATATAGCATGTATAAACTGTATATATAAAACCAATTGCAATTTTGACACTATTTGTTCTCAGTTTAGGATATTATGGTCAGAATCTACTATATTTATACACAAGAAACTGCCTCGGAAGCCCTGGAGGATGCAAAAAGCTTTCTCTAACACTTTCCCCGCCTCTCCCTGGCGAGCTCACGTGTCTCGTTAAACCTTAAACGTTCAACGCGGCATAAAGAAAGAGGGCGTATAAGGCCCCCGCTCAGAGACAGATGTTTCTCAATTTTCAAAATTTACAGAAAAGTTATTTTTCTAAAATCCTGTTCTCAATAATGTCATCTTCAAAAAGTTTTATTATTTTATTTTACTGAACGACTTATCATTTGATAATCTTTATTTCAAAGTATAAATGGGTCAAGTCTCCATTCTTCGTGAACGCTTAAATGATGGAAACGTATATGTAAAACCTATTTCATTTGTCCAAAAATGGAATCTGAACCCACTCTATATGAAAATCGAAAATTTCTGGAAAAAATATACGCTTCAACAAACCTGTTCATTTGAATCATACTGACGGACCAAACCCTGCGCTATGGAGAGAGTTCGAATCATATGTGAATCTTTTTCTATTTTGTTTTCACATATCTTAAAATCATGAGCATGATGAGTGAAAAATAAATTATTAATAAAATATTAAAACAATGAAATACAGAATTAAATGTGTAAAGGATGATATAAACCATATAACTTTGAAAAATATAACTTTTAGAATTGAGAAATGTCTTTTTTCAGAGAGGGGGATTGTCCTCGCCTAGCTCCATTCTTTGTCCCGTTTAGTTTGATTTTCTGAGAAAAAAAAAAAGGGAACGGACTATACAAGCAGACGACACCGGAAGTTGATTTGCTATCACGTGATTGAAAGTGAAAATGGCTGAAGAAGAGGAGAGTCTGGAAATAATTTTAAGTAATTGTCATATTTCACTTTTGTTTGTGTTTTCTTATAAACACATTTTGCAGAAATTCATTTTTAGCTGCTGTAGTTGTTTTCCTTACAAAACCGAACTACTGTGTGTTATCGTAGATACGTGTCATTTTATTCCAAATCTTGAGAATCTCTGAACTCGATGCTGGACGTGGAAGTACACAATATTACCTATGTAAATTCTTAATTGTCATCTCAATGGCCCACAATTTTAGATTTTTTGTTCACTCAGTCTAAAATTAATACCTGTCGGATTTGTAAGGTGTGTAAAGTGTGCTAGTTAGTAATAACGTTGATTGTTTATCTGATACTGTGATATGTTCAAAGTATAGATGATAGATCGAAATGAATACACTCGATTTCTGGTTGTATATAAGATTTTTACAATGATCAGATGTAGTATGACGTAGAGTTATATTCTGCAATGATGAGTTAGCCTAGTCTCGCCATATTTACCCAACATGTTCAAATAAAAAAAAAACATACAGGTAAATATCAGTATCTCGAACATGGGATATCTCGAATACCCCGCTTATGTCGAAGTCGATCGCCGGTCCCGGCCGTTATCTCTATATATATGATTTGAAAAACACCTGATATCTCGAACACGGTAATCTCGAATACCCCGCTTATGTCGAAGTATATTCAAAGTCCCAAGCCCTTTTTTACCTGGCTTATCTCGAAGTGCAGTGAATTTTTCGGTCTACTGAACACACCTGGCGTCGTGAATTCACACACTCTCGCCAGTGGCTATTAATGAACACCTTCAAACTTGGGGAATCTTATTAATTAATCCCAAGCTCATGTTGATGTCGGGTATCTGTGACGGGTGTTGCTAAAACACGGAACGGAAAACGGAACGGAAAGCGGAACGGAACGGAAAATTTTTGTCAAACACATAACATAGATTCGATATAAATCAGATAAAAGAGCAATATTCTTGTTGTAAAAATCATTTCTGATAAAAATTTATTGTAAACTATATATCCATGAGTCATACACAACTTCCGTGGAAAAAATGGTACTGAAAGAAATTCCCCCCCCCCCCCCCCACACACACACACACACGAAGCCTGTGGGGATCCGGGTTAGAATAGGTCCTCAGTACCCCTTTGCTTGTCGTAAAAGGCGACTAAATGGGGGCGGTCCTTCGGATGAGACCGTATAAACCGAGGCCCCGTGTCACCGCAGGTGACACCGCTCAAAGGTCGTAAGTGCCTAGCATAGGCCTAAATTTGCAGCCCTTCACCGGCAATGGTGACGTCTCCATTTCAGTGAAATATTCTGGAGAGGGACGTTAAACAGTATACAATCAATCACACACACACGAAAAAGGATTTTCGTGTTTGGGCAAAGGACATATCCCCTTTTTTTGGTTTGTCAAATTTGTTGTATGTTGGAAAATTTCTACTGACCCCCCCCCCCTTCTTTCAATTTGTTTCCAATGTCAATGTCTGTAAAGACAAAAATAACTATTTATGATATTCAGATTATGCACGCGCAGTGTCGAATTCGCGAATCATGAAAGGGGGAGTGGCAGTTTCGGGTCTATGTAGGGGCCCACAGTCACATTAAAAATTGATTTATTAAACCTTATGTATATTTTTGACACAAAAAGGGGGACATACCTATTACAACTTCTCAGACCTTTCCGATGAGTTGGAAAACAAACTCATTTTTTACGGGGTCATTCATATACACCCCCCCCCAAACATATACACATATGTACCGCAAACAAAATTTAACTTCATTGAATGACATGACAGTTTTCCAACTTTGTCTTTCCAGAATTTAAATATATAGAAAATGTCTCTATTTTTAATAAAATTTTAACAACCAGTGTGTACAAGAGATGTTTCTTCGAGCTTGCCGTAAAGGTTTGCCCTAAACGTATTATCTTAATAATTTTTTTTTTTTTTTTTTACATTTTATTTCTCTTTCATGGTTCATTTAGATAATAAATATTTGATCCCCCAGTCATAACCTTTTTACCACGGAAATGTTCGTTTAAGTTGACATCCTCACACTTTTTGTGAATGTAAATAATGTAGTAAGTTAGTGAAAAAAATAGTACTGAAAGATGTTGGTATTGGATCTTAACCCCTCCCCTCCCGAATCAAACAGTTGTTTCTTTTTGTGTTTTTGCTTGTCAAATACTTGTCAAGTTCGTTTATACCCCCTTTTCAAATTCGATTCTAGGTGACTGCTATATGTTAGCGATTTTCGTAAAAAAAGAGACTGAGCATTATAAATTCAACTTGTATTTAATAGTGGGGGATTGAATATGTACAAAATATATCGTTTATGATAAATTTTGTGTATTTTGAGTGATTTAATCCAAAATAATATATTCCGTTTTCCGTTCCGTTCCGCTTTCCGTTCCGTTTTCCGTTCCGCGTTTTAGCAACACCCATCTGTGACAGGTTAGTTGGTTTGACAGCTTAATTGGGTGTTTGGTGTAGTCTACGACCGATAAAACAAACCACTTCATAGCAACTCAGAAATTAAATGACCGATATTGCATTTAATAATATGCTCTGTATAATTAAATTCCTAAATTCATAAAACAAATATATTTCACAATAAACTTAAACAGTTAAGATGCAGTGCATAATGCACAGTGATTGATTACATTCATGTTTATCTGCGTATAAATAGATAACCTTGACCGCCATTTGCATTGTTAGTTTCGTAAACTATGTGTTCCTTAGTAGTACTTCGTAATGTAATACATGTAAGCCATTAATATCAAGTACACAGTTTGAATACTGATTATATTTTTAAAAACATTTTGCACTAAATTTCATCAAATTATGTTTTTAAAAAATTCGTCTTTTTCTTTTCTTACGGAGAAGCTTCATCAACTATAACGCTAATGATACATCCCGTTTGACCACGTAAGCATGGCCTGGAAAATGTAAATTCGCTGAATATGCAATAAGGCATGTATATTAAATTGTTTTACAATTATACACGACAAAGAAAACAACAGCATTGTTTTTCTTAATATTTATTGCGAATATGCCTGAGACTTTACCATAAAGACTGCATGTTTTGTAATACAGGATAGTGTTACGCATGAAGATATACGAAAAAACAGGGTATCGTTGATTCGACTTTGGAAGATAACTTCGGATATCTCGAACCCCCGGATATCTCGAAGTCGTGTCCAGGTCCCCTCAACTTCAAGATACTGATATTTCACTGTATTTATACCAAACATGTTCAAGAAAAAACCAAACAGAGATATCTACTAAGACTAGCACCTGTTTATTCTTGCTCTTAAAATAGAGTTAGAGGGATGTTGATATCAGCTGTATACAAGTGAGGTAACCGTACAAAGTGATGTACTGGGAGTTTAAACAATGTTGAAAAGGGCATTAAGAGGATGGCTTTGATGAATATGAAATTCTTACAGGGTGAATTAACCATGCATCGGACACGTTCTTTGCTTCGGACAACTTGAGACAATAAATTCTCTTTCAACTTAAGAGTCCCCTGTATTTATTTGTTTCTGTCTAGAAGCTGAAGATTTAAATTTTTTAATGATACCGATTGTTTTTATCATGTGATAAAAATACCCCGAGAATGGCCTTGAAGTTACGTCATATTTTACATCATCAAAGGGGAATAACCAGAAATTTATGATTTTGCGATTTTTAGAGTTATCGTTCTTAAAATTCGACTTCAGCGGAACTAGTCAGACTTTGGTAAATAAAGTCAGAGATTGGTAATTTTACATAAATTTTAAAGAAATTTCACTTCAATGTTCGTATAATTCTTTATAGAGCTGGTTTTCACTAGTATGTTCATTTCTCCGTACATTGGACACAAATTAACCATGAATCGAACACTTTCCGATGCAATGGTAAGTACTACCATTTTCATACAGAACCCAGCTGATAGCTGTTTTTTGCGGAGAAGGAAAATAAAAACTCTATATTTTCAGTCAAAATACAAGTTATCAATGTATGACGTCCGGAATTTGACTCAATTTATTTCTACAAAGCAGAGTATGATAAACCATGAAAAAAGGGTGCGAATTACCACATTATAAGCATTTTAAAGCAGTTCTAAGGCAGACTTGTATCGTTCTACATTTGTGCAACGATATCGTCAATTGAATTTAAGTTGAGGGTTATTTCTTAGATAAAAGATAAAAATATATCCATATCAAGCATTTTAAAGCCCTTTGACAAAGGTATGATATTTTTCTGGTTAAAATACTGTCTGTCCGATGCATGGTAAACAATGTTCGATCCATGGTGAATTTTGGGTTATCACTAAAAACTCGATTTTTAGCTCTACTGGTCAGAGACCAGAAGAGCTTATGAGATAGTAAGGTGTCGTCGTCCGTCCGTCTGTCTAGCTGTCTGTCCGTCTGTCTGTAAACAATTTTTCAAAACGCTACTCCTCCTACAGTTTTGGTCTGATTTTAATATAACATGGCACACAAGTAGAATACACTAAGATACATAAAATAGTGCATCAGTTTTTGATTTCGATGAACGGTGTTGCCATGGTTACTAAAAATAGAATTTTCTGTGAAATTCCTTTAAAATGCTACTCATCCTACAGTTTTGATCTGATTTCAATATAAGTTGGCACACAAGTAGACTACACCAAGATACATAAAACAGTGCATCGGTTTTTGATTTCGATAAACGGTGTTGCCATGGTTACTAAAAATAGAATTTTCTGTGAAAGTCTTTTAAAATGCTACTCCTCCTACAGTTTTGGTCTGATTTCAGTATTACTTGGCACACAAGTAGACTACACTAAGATACATAAAATAGTGCATCGGATTTTGATTTCGATGAACAGTGTTGCCATGTTAATAAAAATAGAAATGTCTGTGAAATTCCTTTAAAACGCTACTCCTTCTAGAGTTTTGGTCTGATGGCAATGTCTTCTTTTCTCATCCTTTGTTATAAGTACAAACCAGTAGAGCTACAGTCTCGACAGAGACTTCTGGTTGAGGATATTTTCTCAATAAAGGGCATATAATTGTGTCCCAAATTGATATTTTAATCACAAACTAAATGTTAAACTCCATTTTGATAATTTTCTGTCGGTAGCGATATCGCTAGAACTTGCTGAAAAACAAGGGTATCCGATGCATGGTGAATTCACCCTATGAATATTTTTATGTATAGATACTGCAACTAATCCAGCTAATAGGGATGAGGACTGGGAGACCATTACAAAATTCTGTGAACAAGTTAACAAAGATTTAGAAGGGCCACAGACTGCTGTCCGACTCCTGGCCCACAAAATACAGTCACCACAGGAGAGAGAGGCAGTATATGCTTTAGCGGTATTAATTGTTTTATACACTTTATTTGCATACTTTCCAAAACTGATTTTGCTGATTGTTGAAATTTTGCTTTATATGTCATAATTTGAAAAAAATGTCTATACAAAAATGAAATATAAATTGTAGACTTTAGAGGCATGTGTGAAAAATTGTGGCCGACGCTTTCATGTTGAAGTTGGAAAGTTCAGGTTTCTGAATGAAATGATTAAAGTTGTTTCACCTAAGGTATGTAGAAACTTTTCAGTTACACTCAAAATATACATGTGTTATTTTGATCTGTGAACAAATTCAACAAAAGTTCTTGATAATATGTTGACAATATCTTAGATAAACCAGTTGTTTATATAGTTTTCAAGACTCTATGTAATGTGGTTTGTTTACTAGGAAGGTCATGGATATGTTTGAATTAGATTTCATTATATATACTTTGTGTTAAGTATCTTTATTATTTCCATTAGTATCTAGGGAACAAAACTAGTGAAAAAGTGAAGAAAAAATGTATAGAACTTATCTACAGCTGGAGTAAAGGACTACCACATGAAAACAAAATCTTAGAAGCCTACCAAATGTTGAAACAGCAGGGCATTGTAAAAGTAGATCCAGACTACATTGATAAGGTAGGGTTTTATAAAGAATTTGTCAACACAGTTCTGTGCATTAAATGAAAATAAATGCATGTGTGTGCCTGCTAATAAATTAAGAAATCTTGATTCAAAATTGTAGAAAGCTTCATCTGTGTGTGATTTACTAATTTATATCAAGTTCTTCCAAATATTGTTTGTAGAATGACCTAGCTATCTAATATTCCATTTGGCTGTTCTGTGTTCATCATTCTGAAGACTGCATAGATATTCTTAGCTGTCAATTTTGAAGATAAATACATAATTATTATTAAATCCAGAATTGATGGGGTTGCAATGACTACTGTTAAAGTGATATAGCCTCCTACAAAATGCACAATGGCAACTTGTTTCAGTTACGGTTTACAAACTGATTGGCAGAAGAATATTGCATGTGATGTGTATTGTATACAGAATTGTTTTACTTCATTGATACTAAATGCCACTTTTTGTGTAAGTGTTGATATAATGAAGTGAGTCTATTTGATTTTAGGATTCAGGGAAAGTGAGTAATAAAATATATCAAGTAGAACGAGTACTAATACATGTATCAGTAGTTATCAATTTACACATATATAATAAAGTTCATATCTTTCATTTATATTTAATGAAATGGGGAATCTAACCTTACACTGTATATATATGCTTAGAAATTATACATATGTAATTGTAATTACAAAAAATGAAGTTGTAAATTAATTTTAATATCTGGAAAAGAACTTTTATATTACAATTTTAGAAGGATGAACAATATGAATAGTAAAAAGACGCTACAATATTGATATAATTTGAATCCAGCTTTCATGAAAAAATACTGTAATTTTAAATCATTTCTTTGGTCCTATCTCTGTTGCTCCCTTAAATCTTGTGATTGTGTAATGTGCTGGCTAGGATACATGTTTGGATGACCAACCACTTTCTTATTTTCAGGGAGATATTGCCATAAAGTACAAACTAGAAAATTTATTATTGGAATGTTTAGTTGTACATTATAAAACAATATACTTGTACAAGTATTATGTAAAAGTTTGTTAAACTAACGTGTGTTTAAGTGTTTATTTATTTTGTGACAGAAAATAGATGTATTTCCACCTCCCAAGCCTAGAACAGCTTCTTTTGAAGATGAAGAAAAATCCAAGGTGAGACTTGTGTAATTTAATGTCCATGAAGTCTTGTAGTTAATTTCTATCAGTTCCTCAGTGAAATACTTTTATGTCTGTAGCTACTGGCAAAGTTGTTGAAAAGTAAAAATCCTCAAGACCTACAGGCTGCTAATAGGTTGATCAAGAACATGGTCAAACAGGTTTGTACTTAATTTAATTTCAAGATTTTTAAATCAGATATTCAGTAAATTATAATGGTGTGTTTTGCAGTCCTTAAATTTGCCAAGATTCAATTAAAATATTAATTTTGTATCAAAGGATGCTGACAAGATGGAAAGGGTTTCTCGGAGGATAAATGAGCTGGAGCAGATTAACAACAACAGCAAATTGTTGATGGAGATGTTGGAACACTATTCACCAGAGACCTCTTCTGAGGCAGATTTAGATATGATGAAGGTTGTAGCATTAAACTAAAGTTTGCCTTATTATACATTACATGTGTTAATATTTAAATTAGTTGACAGGCGTAAGAGAATTTGATTTCTTTTCAGGAGTTGTATGATAGTTTGGAGAGACTGAGACCAAATTTGTTTCGTCTTGCCAGCGATGCAGATGATAAAGAAAATGATGCAATAAGTAGGTCTTTAAATGTTCATGCTCTTCTAAATTTTGGAGCAAATAGTTAAGTTTTATCTTTAAAGATTAAATTGCCCAGTCAGATTTCATCTGTCTTGAGTATGGTAACTGTTCACTGTACATCGTAGAAAAGACACAAAATGTCATACAAATCAGAGTTGTCTTTTTTTTTTGTCAGATTAAGGTTTAAATATACATAAAAAGTATTAAAGAAGATTTTTTAAAGGTTGGGTTACTGTATTAGACATTTGTATCAAAAGTGGATGTTTTGTTAGACATGAGACAAAAGACATAATACAACATGTAGAATTTGTGTAGGTATTCGGTGGCAGTTTGATTACCTTTTTGGCTATATCTTCAGATGATATACTGAAGAGTAATGACGAGGTGACACAGGTGATGGCTCAGTATAAGAGGAAGGTGGCAGAGAAATCCAATCACAATGGCCACGCCTCTGGTGAGTTGGAAAAACGCAATACCTATACACTCATAAGTAGAAACTGTATAATTCAACCTTGGCTTATCTAAACACAAAATTACCTGATTTAGAATTACTCACTTTTGAAAAGTGCTTTTTAGCTGATGTGTATTGAAATTATGAGGATATTCATTATGAAAAGTTGCAGAACTTGTTTTGTAGACACTTTGCAAGTTTATAATCAATGCATTATTAATTCTCTAATATTAACAAATCCAACTGTTCTTTGACTTCACTCAACAATTAAAAAAAAGAAATACATGTACATGTAAAGGAAGAAAAATTATTTTCAACTTTTCCCTTTAAAACTAGCTCAGACAATTGAATTTTTATATGCTAAATATTTTCATGTATGATCTTATTGTGTACTTGGTGCAGGTAATCCAATAGAACATACATTGCTTATATGTACCACTATGTTAAAGATTTGCTGCTATCCCCTAGGTCCTGCTTCCTCCCTACTTGACCTGGCAGACCAATCTGCTCCCTCCCACCCCACTTCACAGACCAAAGACCCCAGCACAGAAATCCTTGACGAGGAGCTCCTAGCCCTAGGTACAAACACTATACTAGATATCAAGTCAACTTAGTAGCTGTAGTTTTCTGTTCAAATGAAGCAATTATCTTTACAGGCATGTACATGGCTTGGGCATATAGTGTTGGTCATGTCCATTCTTCTGTCTGTCCATCAGTCCTACTTAACATTTTCGAAGAAACTGTACAAGAAATTTTCAAGCACTCCCTAAACAGATAAATTTCTTATGAGAATATTTCAACAATACTTACCCTAGAAATTAGGTATTTAATTAATGTAAAATCTTCCCAAATCAAAAATTTATTAAAAAATTATTTGCACTGGAAAATATCTTGAAACTCCTTATAAAAATGATAAAAACCATTTTTTTTAAAAATAAATGTCAGGAAAGTTACTCACAAAATAAAATTTCAGTCTAAGTCTTTGTAAGTTCTTATGATAAATACATGTAGGTTCTTTCACCATTTGTTTCTATTCACCCAGACTGATGAAAGGAATCTCTTTCTTGTTTCAGAGCAAAAGCATACATAACATTAGGGCAGCATTCATATCATATATCTTTAGTTGAACATACTGTATAGCCGGTTTCTTTAGTGGGTGTAAAATTTGGCGTTTTGCTCACTCAAAGGTATGCCAATAATTTTGGCGCAAATATTTTTGGAAGACACAGAGTTGGTGACATTGCAGAAGAGAGGAATTTCGTCTTTTATATAAGTTTCAATAGGTATAAATGTTTGAATACTAATTAACACAAAAGTTTGAGTAAATACAATACCATGTGAAAGTTACATTGCTTACTGAAAAGACTAATTGAAGTCTTTGATTTTTCATGTATTTGGTAGTGATAATGAAAGGTGCAAATTTGGCAATTAAAATTTAAGGGGCTTCCTACAAAACTGCTAAAATTAGCCAAAGTTAGGACCCCGCAAAAAATACCCGCTATACAGTATTAAAAACTAAAAACACTCATTGTAAATGCTGGTATTGTGAATTTATGCTTACTTGCTATCAATGAACTAATATTTTCAGCTCACCTGAGCCAAAGGTTCAAGTGAGGTTTTCTGATTACATACTGTTTGAGGCCTGTCTGCAAATATTTACATTTGCAAATGTTTTCCTTTATATAACACCACTGAAAGCAATGCGTATCTATAACTGTATAAATACAGGTACGGGGTCAAGAGGTCATAGATTTGCCTATGGATAATCGTTCGACGTAATCTCTCAGTGACGTCATATAGGATCGACGCGTGTTCAGTGGATAACATACATGCCGTTGGGTTTGAAAAATAATGCATTTCACACGTTAGAAGTCACAATCAGGCAAATTTAAAGTATGAATAAGTCACAAATGTAAATATAAGTAATAAGGTATCATTTTAAAACATCTATCGGGCAATAAATACGGGTTGGTACGAGATTAAATTCATCATAAAGCCCTTCAGGCTTTATGGAATTTAATCTCGTGACCAACCTGTATTTATATCCCGATAGATGTTTAAAAATGATACCTTATTTCTTAAGTAAACTTTTCACATTTTCAAGTTCTCATTTAATTGACTGAGAAGAGGAAAGAGATAACCTCTGCCATGTTTTACTGTAGATACTGTGTTAATCCCTCTGCAAGTAAGGATTTTATTACAGGATACATCTCTTCTTCAGGTTTAGGTGACAGTAGCACAAAATCAGAATCTCTGCTCGGTGACCTGGATGACATTTTTGCAGCTTCCTCTTCTAGTACCGTATCTGTAAGTGAATAGCATGTGGATGTTCCTCAGTATCAGATTGTTTGAAATTCAAAATTTGTGTATATGAGTTATTCCCCTAGGTTGCACATTACAGTGAAAGTAGTTAGTTCTATTGTTTTTTTTTTGTTTATTCATTTTTAGCTCTACTGGTCAGAGACCAGAAGAGCTTATGCAATAGTAAGGTGTCCGTCGTCCGTCCGTCTGTCTAGCTGTCTGTAAACAATTTTTCAAAATGCTACTCCTCCTACAGTTTTAATCTGATTTCAATATAATTTGGCACACAAGTAGACTACACTAAGATACATAAAATAGTGCATCAGTTTTTGATTTCGTTAAATGGTGTTGCCATGGTTACTAAAAATAGAATTTTCTGTGAAATTTCTTTAAAATGCTACTCCTCCTACAGTTTTAATCTGATTTCAATATAACTTGGCACACAAGTAGACTACACTAAGGTACATAAAATAGTGCATCGGTTTTTTATTTTGGTGAACGGTGTTGCCATGGTTACTAAAAATAGAATTTTGTGTGAATATCCTTTAAAACGCTACTCCTCCTACAGTTTTGGTCTGATTTCAATATTACTTGGCACACAAGTAGACTACACTAAGGTACATAAAATAATGCATCGGGTTTTGATTTTGATGAACAGCGTTGCCATGGTTACTAAAAAAAGAAATGCCTTAGAATTTTGTTTAAAACGCTACTCCTTCTACGCTTTTGGTCTGATAACAATGGCTTCTTTTCTCATCCTTTGTTATAAGTACAAACCAGTAGAGCTACAGTCTTGACAGAGACTTCTGGTTTAAATGTTTGACAGATAAATATTTGAGAGAATTTATATATTAATATGAAAATTATGTAGATCAAAGTGAAATGAATGTAAATTCTTTAGAAAAGAGTTTTCTGCACCTTGAAGATTAGTATGACAATTTGAAAATGTTTAAATACTAAGGATGTTGAATGATCTTTAATATGGTAAATGAGAGGAAATAACTCTCGCTAAAGAAAACTACCTATTGTACAGGTTAGCATCCAAAATAGGAAAAAATCCTAAGGGATTGGGGGATCATTAGAAATTTGCACTTCATGCATTATAAATTTAATGAAAAGACTAACACTAAAACAGAATATATGTATTTGGCTTCTGTATTTGGAATTTTTGCATTTGAATTTATCATTTTAGACCCATGGAAAAAGTTTAACAACAGCACCAGCAATGAACAATGCATTCTCAGTGAGTGGAGGACAGCCAGCATTCCAGGCATTCAATCAGCCAATGGGAGCACATGTTCCAACTTATTCTATGCCACAGCCAATGACAGGCAATTTCTCACAATTTCCATCTCAGACATCACAACCAACTACTTCATTACTAATGAGTTCAGATTCTGGTAAGCTAAAAAGTTACTTTTAGAGTGTCAGGAAAGCATGTTTTTACCTGCTATATTGAGATAATATGTTTCCTCTCGTTCAACATTTTACATATCAATGTTTTTATACCAGACATGTGAACTTGACAAAACTACAGTAGATTCCTAAATAATCGTGTGGAATTAATTATCATGTAATTTCGCGAGAAGCACCACAAGCAAAATAAAATTACTCGCCTTTAATTTTATGGCACTTAAATCTATGTAAAAAGTCTCCACCAACTGTCCATTCGTGAATTATTATTCTCGCGATTTGCTGTTGAAGAGCCCATTTGCTATAATAAGTACTCACGAAAAATAAGGAATCTACAGTATTCTCAAAATATCATGATTTGTATCAGGTTAACTTGTACATATACATGTAATTAGTTAAAAAAGGAGCAATACATTTATAACAGTAAGTTACGCAGGAAACTCAATGTGGAATCATTGGTGATAAGTGTTATAGATATGAGTCTTATTTGACTTCAGAACAAGGTGATTTAGACAAAACTAGTCACTGGTCATCACTTTGTTACAGGAAATCATTGAAAGCTTGTACTTGATATTAACACAAAGGTTATTTAACCAGAGTATGGACCTGACTCAAGATCATTTGAATAAAGACTTTAAGCATTTTACCTTTTATATTTCAAGGATATAATAATACATGTAAATATTTGTGTGTCGTTTTCTGAAGCATATCACAGCACTTTCAAAAGTTTAACAAATCATTTCATGCAGTCAATTTAGTTGCTGAATTTTTAAAAATATTTTTAAAAAAGACATGAAGAAAATGATAATGGTGAGGAACTGTATTGTCTTGAAGAACAAATTCATGTACATGTAATGTCATCCTTTTTTGCAGATACATCTGTGTTCAGTCAAAAACCTAAAGCTCCTCCCACAGAACAGCAGACCCTGGCAATGAAGGAGCTAGACATGCTGGGACAAAATCTACTACAGCAAAATCTACCCAAGAATTTACCTATCAAACCACAAAACACAGGGTAACAGTTTACAGTGTGAATGTAATGTAAAAACATATCTGTTTGACACACCTACATTTTCTTATACAAATGAATATTTATAAAATTTCAGACTGCTGTTATTCAGATGAGGTGAATGAAAAAAGGTAGTTACATGTACTACTGATAATATATATAATGTTTATCATTTCTATTTTCAGTCAAAAAGTACCTATGAATCAGATGATGTCTAAGACAGCCTCTCCCCAGCCCTCCCCGGGGACAAACTTGCTGGATAATCCTGCCCCCGCTCAGCTGCCCGTTTCTCAGCCATCCCCTGTGTCCTCAACGCCAGTCAAACAGGGTACACAAGTCCTAGCCCTCACGGATGTTAATGTTCCACTGGAATCCATACAACCAGGTAAGTATTGAAGTGTCACATGATCTCTAATATTGGGGGTGCCCTGGATACATACAAAACAAGTGCCTGTGTTCTCACCCCCACCAGAATATCTTGTTAAATTTGAGACTTTGCCTAACTTAAAGATGATATTCGTTGAGTTGATTGAGCTGTGTAATCTTTGATTAAATGTGTTTGTTTTAAATTGCAAAATTTACAGAAGTTTCTGAATTTCAAAATGAAAAAAAATTTAACCATGAAGAATAACCATGTCAAACAAGTGGATTTACATGGAAATTTATAAAATCTTTTTGCAGAAAGCACAGCTCCAGTGAACGCATATGATAAGAATGGACTTAAAATTGTGATACATTTAGCCAAGAATAAACCCCGGGAGGATGTCACAGTCATGGTTGTATCTACAATTAGTACAAACACGAATCCTGTCAAAAATTTTGTCTTTCAAGCCGCTGTTCCAAAGGTATGTAGACCAAGTAGAGGAATGATAATGTAGAACAAAGTCTAAATATTATGTTTATCTTATACAATAAAACTCGTTTAGTACGAACATAGATATAGTGAATTCATGGATATAGCAAAGTTTTTCTGGGCACCTGGCAAAATTCTTAACAAATCTTTGTAAAATTTTACGGTTATAACCATACATGTTAACTCTACCGATTTAGGCGGGAGTCTACCGCTTTTTCACTCCATCTCCCGCCTACCGATTTAATTCAGAAATCTACCGCTTTGCTACAAAAGTTGCGTCTAAAGTATTTTTGGTTCGCTTGGGTATCCATTTTTGAAGCCACTCTCATAAAATCTCGTTAGATATCGCGTGATTTGACTCAGAAGCATACAAACGCTTTTTTGTATCAATGTGTACATAGATTTCAAGCACGAATTTGACAACGACAACAGCACAAGATTACCAGTGATTACATTGGTTACGATAAATTTAGTCAACATCACTGCCATGAAAAAGGAGATACAGCTTTTAATAATTAGATGAAAACGTTTGGCATCGTCTATAAAAGCACAGAAGATCACAATTTTATCAATAAAGTCAATAGAAATCACTCGATTGACCAAGCCATGTGGCACATCTCTACTTTCGTTTTCGATCATCGTGGGAAATCTGATTTATATAACGAAAGATAGGAACTTGTTTTAGATATAGTTTAAACCATGCCATCATTTGTTTTGTTTTACAACTGAATGAACATTCAGAATTATTGCTTCTAGGCTATATTGGCAAAGATCACTCTTCAAAAGGCTAAGTTAAACACCAATCCAAGCAAAATGATGAGCATGAAAAATATTTGAATTTGTACAATTTTTGTCAAACTTAAGGTATTTCTGTCGTCTTCTTTGCAGTTGATATTTTTATTTATTGTAGGTTTCATTTAAGGCTTTGTAGGTTTCATTTAAGGCTACATACATGTATATATTACTTGAAATATGTCGGTAATCCAAGCGTAAAACAACGCACGCGCAATGCTACCGCTTTTGAGGTCTGAATCTCCCTATTTTTCATCACAATCGGTTAACATGTATGGTTATAACGAACTCTGATATAACGAATTTACGGATATAGCGAACTGATTTTGAGTCCCGTTGAGGTTAAATATAATGAAATTTACATCCTTTATAATGAACTCTTAAAGATTATAATAAAAATAATAAATTATACTGACTCTGTTTCTGTTTAGCATTTGTATTTAAAATCCAATTCATAATATAACCTTAGTTATTGAAGATATGTTTTTTAATATTTGCTTTCCTAACATAATTGGTAGTAATACTTGAAGGAAAACATGCATATTGCGAATTCGCTATAATGGTTATACGAATTTGTTATACAGATATAACGAATTACAGATATAGCGAATTAAATTCACAGGTCCCCAGGACTTCGCTATAACCAAGTTTTACTGTATTCCTTTAATAAGATTTGCTTACCTTATTTACCAAAAATTATGCAACAAAGATTTGTTCCTGGTTCTTAATTTTGTATATAATAACAAGATGCAGCATAAGTGATATAAACAGGAAGCTTTTGCTTGTCAGGTGATGAAAGTAAAATTACAGCCCCCTTCAGCCACTGATCTACCTGCATACAATCCTATTCTCCCACCCGCTGCCATTACTCAAGTTATGTTGCTGGCCAACCCACAAAAGGTAAACATAGTTAGCATGTTATCCCTTACTACAGCCCAAATGTATATCTAATTATTACCATTAAATATTAAAACTATAATCTACACCTTTAATACCAGTATCTTGATAATTTTGGCACTCATAGTTGACCTTGTCATTTCAGGAAAAAGTGCGGTTAAAATTCAAGATATCTTACAATGTAAATGGAGAGAATCTATCGGATGTGGGAGAAGTGGACAGTTTTACGGTGTTATAATACTAGAACAAATATATTTTTCAAATTGTGATGGGGAAAGTGCAAGTATGAATGTTATGCATGTGAATAGTGAATGTTACTCTAATTCTTTAAGAACAAAAGGTGCTTGTTAGTGTTTTATGATTGCTTGGTGCCTAATTCTATTAGTTTGCAACTGCACAATTGTTGAAAAATGTTTTCTCTATCATTTTAGAACAGAATAAAACTGTACACCTGATATTTAATTGGACAGTATGCTGTACAAGTATTTGTTGTATCTTTTCTTAAAAATAAATACCTGTGGTATTGGATAATAATTTAGAGGGTGTTTTTATTGGATGAAATTACTGAAACTTGCACATTGTACATAAAACTACTTCTATTAGACCTGATAGGTAATATTATATTTAGGTACATTGAGATTGAAGCACTTTAAAGCTTCCTAAAATGAACTTGGTTTACCCCTAAAAACCTTACCTGAAATGTGAAGATCTAGCATTTCAGTCTACAATCCATATCGAGTATTTTTACAAAGTATTATTTCATACAAAAATTATCAACATTCCATCATAGAAAATTGTTGAATAGGATTGATATGTGTCATATCCTTGTTAATCACAAAAAAATCACGATTATAATTTAGAGATAAAACTTCTGAAGTAGATTGAACGTTTCATTTACAGTGTACTGAATATCAGTGTGGTGCTAGTGTGCGTTAAATTCATAGGGCAATTAAATATGTTGTTTGGTAGAATACCCTGTAAAAATTTTATAGATGAAAATGGGGAACAAAATTTGGACATTAATTACTGATAGGGGGCATTGTCATCTTTTTTCCTGTAATATTAATGTTTTGAATATTTTTCTCCAAGTTACAACAGTATACATGTATAAAGAAGTTCTGGTGTTTGTTTTTAATTAGAGCTTGTTCATTTATGTTTCCACATACAGCAAGAAAATCTCTTTAGTCTGCATTTTATTTTAATCTGCATTCATTGCGATTCCTACAAGAGATTTTAAAAATGAACCACTTTATATAATTTCATTCCGAAGTCAACTGCCACATAAGCCTCAGATACTGATGTTGATTAAAGTTTTCTGTGTATATACTTGTAGTACAGTATACCAGCTAATAATTTTTATGCAACCTTCACATATTTTTTGAAACTTAAAAATTAAAACATACTCCAGGTATTCATGTTACTGAAAATTGTATTACATGAATAAGAAAATATGTGTATACTCATTATGTAAGAATCAGTGGGCTTAAATTATGAGGTGTAATAATATTACAAATGTGCATCTTATAATATGTCCATGTATACTTTTTATGTGAACGTGAATAAATTTCTAATTTATACCACTTGTGTGTTCTAAAATTATTTCAAGATCCTTATGACAAAGAAGCAAGCATTTATAAATCACAGACATATAAAGTGTGTTGAGTATGAGAGCTTATGGTGAGGGTAGAATTTTCTCAAGTGCATGTCAAACTCCAAAGATCAAGGTTAAAGCTGTTGGTACCCAAAGGAAGGTCTATATTGTCACATGGAATGCACTTGTGAAATATGAAAGACCTTGTTCTAGATGATCAAAAGTTATGGCCAAGGTTAAAGTTTTTAAAAAGTGGGTCAAACACTTAGGTCAAGGTCAAAATATTTATACCCTAGGAAAGGTCTTGTCACAATGAGTACACATGTGAAATATAACAGCCCTAGCAGTAATTGTTTAAAAGTTATGATCAAGGTTAAAGAGTAACTTTTGTAAAAGAGGGTCAAACTCCAAGGTTATAAGATCAAATTTGGTGGTCTTGTCTCAGGGAATACACCTATGAAATATGACAGCCATAGCCCAACCCACTCAGAAGTTATGAGTAAGGTTAAAGTGTGGACAGACAGATGGCAAAAACTACATACCCCGAAATCTTTGATTATCTGGGCATAACAAGAGGCCCATGGGCCACATCGCTCACCTGAGAATCTTTGACCATTCTGTTGTTTACCAGATTTCCCCCTTGTAATACATAATGATATTGTGACCCCATCCTACCCCAATGATCATAATTTAAACAATTTGAAATCTACACTACCCCAGGATGCTTCCACATAAGTTTCAGATTTTCTGGCCTAGTGGTTCTTGAGAAGAGGATTTTCAAAGATTTTTCCTATATATTTCTATGTAAAACTTTGATTCCCCATTGTGGCCCCGCCCAACCCCCAGGGGTCATTGTTTACACCCCAGGGTGCTTCCACAGAAGTTTCAGCTTTATTGGCCCAGTGGTTCTTGATAAGATTTTTTAATGACCCCACCCTATTTTTGTCTTTTCTTGATTATCTCCCCTTGTGACGGGACTTGGCCCTTCATTTTAACAATTTAATTTCCCCTTCATCCAAGGATGCTTTGAACCAAGTTTGTTCAAAATTGGCCCAGTGGTTCTTGATGAAAAAATATATGGACGGACGGATAAATGTGATCAAAAAGCTCACTCCTTTGGCTCAGAAACTTTTAAACCCCAAACTTTACATTCAGTTGCAAGTATGATGTACTTCATAAGCAGGTTTCTTATATTGGCGGCTTTTGCAAGGACAATGATGTGTAAGTTCATGAATAAGAATGTATTTATGAACAATTGTAATTATATGAAGCATAAAGTTTTGTTATATTCTATATTTTGTCATGACTGCATTTTAGATTCGTGTCTTACAAAATCCATTACTTCTAATTAAGCACTGAATTCATATTTTTGGATGTCTTCGGTCCTATAACACACCTGGCCGTGCCAACAAAAAGAATTCCGCGTGTCAGCATGTTTCCTCACAGAGTGAAACAAAGAAAAATAAGTGGCAAGATTCTAATTGTTTTGGCCTATAAAAAAGACAGAACAAAAAAAAAATGTTCAATTACATTTTAATATAAAAATAAAATAAAAGTAAATTAATGTACATTCATAAAAAAAATTGCACTGTTCCCGTATAATTGTTCTAATAGTTTGTCTATGTCTTCTGGCTTGGACCTTAAACAGTAATATGTAGACAATTCCTTTATAACAAGAGGCCCATGGGCCTTATAGGTCACCTGAGCATTATGCAACAACTTTCCAGTGATTGAATTTGATTCATGTTTTAAGCCAGATGCTATGGCATTTTTTTTGAAAGAGGCACCATTGATCATCATAACAATACACTTAGCAGTTGCTTAGTTTGTTTACTTGATACCCATAAGGGTTTGGAACACAAAATGCATTTCAACTAATCAGTAATATTCAGCAATAATCAGTAGTGCCCCTACCATACATGAACCCCTGACCCTTAGGCCTTGATATTTGATTAATATTAAGGAGCAGATTTCAAACCATTCATTCATTTTCAGTATATAAGTTATGATGGTACCCCTGACCCTGGGGCCTTGAAATTCACAATTGTGTGGGCCCTTGTCCATCATAACTATATTGGTAGTTCAACTGCTTAATACCCTGGAGTAGAGAAGAAAATTTTCAAAGATTTAATGTATTTTCACTATATAATCAATAGAGCCCCGCCCTAACACCGGAACCCCTGACCCTGGGGCTATAAAATTCACAATTATGGAAGAGGCATTCTTGCTCATCATAACTATATACTTAGTTAGTTTATTTATTTCCTAGGAGCAGAGGAGAAGATTTTCAAAGAATTCATGTATTTTCACTTAGTCCATATAATCAATACAGTCCCACCCTAACACCAGAACCCCTGATCCTGGGGCAATAAAATTCATTATTTTGGTAGAAGCACTCTTGCTCATCATAACTATGCACTTAGTAAGTTTATTTATTTCCTATGAGCAGAGGAGAAGATTTTCAAAGAATTTATGTATTTTCACTATATAATCTATAGAGCCCCGCCCTTATGTCCCTGGGGCCATAAAATTCACAATTTTGTAATTTATGCTCATCATAACTATGCACTTAAATTTAATACCCAGGAGCAGAAAAGATGATTTTCAAAGAATTATATTTTCACTATATAATTTGTCATGACTGCCCCTGACCCTGGGGCCATAAAATTCACAATTTTGGTAGAGGCACTCTTGCTCATCAAACTATCCAGTAAGTTAATTTAATACCTAGGAGCAGAGAAGAAGATTTTCAGAGAATTCATATTTTCACTTTATAATCAATAGAACCCCGCCCTAACACACACCTGGGGCCATAAAATTCACAATTTTGGCACTCTGCTCATCATAACAAAATTTATTTAATACCCAGGAGCAGAGAAGAAGATTTTCAAAGAAATAATGTATTTTCACTATATAATTAATAGAGCCCCGAAACAAACCCCTGAATAAAATTCACAATTTAGGTAGAGGCACTCTTGCTCATCATAACTATGTACTTTGTTGGTTTATTTAATACCCAAGCAGAGAAGAAGATTTTCAAAGAAATAATGCATTTTCACTACATTTTAATATAAAAATGAATTTCAAATTTTGGTAAAAGTATTACAATCATGCAAACAGTTTGATTGCTTGATGTCCAGGAGTAAAGAAAAATTTTTAAAGATTGCATTAATTTTAGTGGTTTTGGCCCCACCCCTCAGGCCCCAGGGGGGCAGGGATCATGAAATTCACAATTTTTGTTCCCCTTCACCCATAGATGCTTTGTGCCAAATTTGGTTGAAATTGGTTCAGTGGTTGCAGAGAAGAAGCTGAAAATGTTCAAATGTTAACGCACGACGCACGACGCACGACGAACGACGACAGACGAAAACGGATAGCAATAGGTCACCTGAGTTTACTCAGGTGACCTAAAAATAGAGTTGATATTCAGTTTAAGCTATGAGAGTACATGCTGGATTCCCCTCAGGGTGACAGGTAAACTGGTGTTGTCTCTGTGCCACCTCCCAGTCTCTATATCATCATCAGGGTTAAACACAACATTGGCAAAACTACAATATAAATACAGACTGCTACAATACATAGTTGCTGCAGAGAAAAAAAGTTGCCAGTAAAAAAATTAAAATGGTGATGAAATTTACTATGGAATGTTCTAGTATACTGTAAATCACTTTTTATTCGCCTTACGTAATTACGTCTGTTTAATTCTCGATATATTAGTATTCCTTAGGATTATATAGAGCAACACAATTCGTGAAAATTTTGTTTTATCAATCTTTTCAGATGTCGCGAAAATTTAGTGATCTACAGTATGTAAAGCCTTACAAGTCTTTAAGAAACAACAACAAATTCAATGTTTTAAATCTTTTCAGTAATGAGTCGACATGTATTGTAGTTAGTGGGTCACTTCTAGTTGTTTTTTTTTTTTAGCTGAGTTTACAACTTTTTCAAAGCTTGAATTCTTGACAATATACAAACTTTGGAAGTTTAAGGAGGTTGATGAGCTCCTGTGCCCTTCCAACCAATGCATCCTTTACTTCTGTATCCAAGTAACTAGCTTGATGTTGCTTAGCAACCTTAGTCAGGAGAAGAATTGATCGAGGAATCAGGTCTTGACATTTGGAAGCTAACTACATGATTGTATATAAAAAAAGAATTGCAATAAATTTAATAGAATAGACATTGCATACATGTATCATGTAAGGCATACTCAATTTGCTGAGAAAGAGACATCTTGGGTAAAACAGTTCAAGGAAACAGTTACACAAATCTCAATCTTGAATTAATCACATATATTGAGTTTGACACATTAGATAAAAGATTGTTTATGCATCATTTAGCTACCCTCTTCACCTTTGATAACAAACCTTTGATATTGCTGACATTAACATGCAAATTATTTTGGAGGAATCTGCAAATTGTTCATCTGTAGAAGTCATTCCTGAGAGTTCATAGGTCAACACCTCAAGTGTATCAAGAAATCTTGTAATTGTTTCAGCAGAACATCTTTTGTCATGCTTCACTGAACTTAACTCACCGACACACCAAACCTAGATATAAATTGAAAAGAATATTTCATGACTTTCTGCATCAAATATGGTAAAAGAAATATTGTGACCACTGAGATTTTGTCATATTTAGACAAATAAAAAAAGTTTCTTTTGATCAAGTTTAGTTTGATAAGTCACTGTAACTCCCATTTTATTAAAAAGTATATGTGTGCCTAGGGTGCTAAAAGATTAGAAGCACTACAAGAGAATTCTCACCAGATTTGCAAAGAATTCCTCTCGTTCTGAAATATTCCTTGGACTTATTAGGAAGTCTTTAATTTCTGAGGCCTGATCCAAAATTATTCCTGGATGTTTCTTCAATAAATGTACTAAGTTTTCTGCCAAAACCCTACAAATTAAAGTACCAGTATTTACTTGTGAAAAATGCCAGAAATAGAACTTGGTGATACATGTTTACAGAACTACAGGGTTATAAATAGACTGACTTTTTGACATCCGCCTGATAGCCTGGAATGCTGTACAATGAAGCTGTCCGCTCTAGTAGGACTGGGATTAACTGAGAACCAAACTCTGGTGAGGCATCGTCCAATACAACATCAAACCAAATCCTGAAACGTAAACATCTATCATTCTCCTAGCGCTCAAATATGTAAACCCTGCTTATAGCCTATATCAAATATAAAAGCAGGGGTAAATGTCAGAGGAATCTTGAATTAGAGTAAGGTTTAGTACTACATAATCTAAGACAAATACTTATGTACAATATGATCAATGATAAGAAAAAACTTATTTAAAGTCAAAATCAAAGTCAAAAATGTTTTTAAAGTTGCTAGCATAGGTCAATACCCATAGGATTGTTTAAATTACCTGTACAGTTGAACACTGATTATAATTGAATTATAAGCATTCATGGAGTAACTTCATGCTCCTCTTTAGAAAGCATAATGGAATTTTAAAGAACAAGAGGGAATTCCAACCTTAACAACACAGGCACAATCTGAGAGCAGACAACCACACGAGGATGCTGGTTCATATCCCTCAGGATATTGTGGAAGGAAGACAATCTGTAGAGAGAACATGACTAATGAAATGTTATGATGGTAATACTCTTATATAAAGTGATGGTTAGAAAAACTAATTTCATTGTATCTTATAAAGAATCCACAAAGTATGTATACATTTGTAAATGTGAGAATTAACCTGTTTTATACATGAAGTAAACCACTGACCTATTTATAGTATCTCCATGTCCTCCCTCCACTCGTGTGAAGAAGTTAAACATTGGCCTGTAGAGGGCGCTCTGGAATGCAGACAGTGAGCTGATTGGTTCTGTCTCAGTAGACAAAGTCTGAGCCTCACGTTTCTTACATTGCTCGGTTACCTCTAAGGCAACTGTTACACAGGGCAAATCCAACAACATATGGAAAACCTAGAATGCCATGGTAGAAACAGTAAAGACTGTTAATATATTTAAATTAACTTAGATTTTTAAAATCATGCTAAGTATTATTTTTATCAAAATAACACTTTTATTTTATCACTCACTTCAGTGGCTGTGGACGGAGACATCAATGCTGGCAGTATGTCTTCAAAATCTGTCAAATATGTCCTGGGATTCCAGGCCAGGATCTGAAAATACATACACCAAAATTATACTATATACATGTAGATCCGTTTATTTCAAATTTAATTAATAAATAATGCTTTTCTCACAGACCTTGAGGATGTTGGGGAAGTAAGTAGACAGTATGGATGTGTTGTGGCAGAGAGTTTCAAGGTTATCTCGGATAAAGGTGACTGTGTCAAAACTGAAGGCTGGGTCCAGGTACCACTGTGTTAGCAACTTGTGGAAAAACAAAGTATAGGCCTCTTGTGGGTCATGCTCTACACTTTTACCTGTAAAGGGAGAAAATGAAAAATACATGTAGGAATAATACCTATACAGATACAAACTGTAGACAATATCAAGGGTGTGACACAAAGAATTGTGTTGAAAGTACCATACAGTATTTAAGATGCAAATAACTAAATCATTGAGTAATACCATGATTAAGGAAGAACTGTAGAACAGGAATGAGAAGTCTGGCTTTATCTGGTTCTGCTGCCAATCTGTTGTACAATCGCCGCACCTCCTGGAAAACTCGAGCAACCCGGCCCGGTTCTATCTTACAAATGATGTCCAGTACATTTACCACCTCCAACAAACACTGGTAAAAAGGTATAAACAGAGTTATAGATGATGATTCAGGAATGTATCTAATGCTATTTATGAAATGGTCAGGAATGCATGAAAAATACCTACACAGTTTTGGAGGTCTACATCTGATGCAACTTTTGGCTCTGAAAAAAAAAAGAAGGAAACAAACATTATTTACAGAACAGCTTATCTTAATAAATTACGTAAGCTAATAAAGAATATAAAAAGAAATGTGAACACAAGTCTTACTTCTCTCACACTGGTCCAGTATTCTAAAGCAGTAATCGATGGATTTATCCACTAACGAGTGGAACACATGGGTACATTTATTAGCTGGTTCCTGGTTATCATCACTAGTTACGTGGGAGTGGTACAGCCATTTGAACAACATTGAGAAACTGTAGATGTTCAGGAACTGGTCATTTGTGTAATACTGGCCTGCAAGAGGTGAAATATAAATTGTCATTATCAGATATATCAACAGTAAAACATTGTCATTGCACATACATAAAAGTAATTTTGAAGTCTTTTATCTGATACAACTATATAAAAATATATTATATGATATAATAATGCACTGTATAAAAGATGTTTCAGATACAATGTAGTTTTGTTTCAGATAGATGTCATACCAATATTGAGGACAGTAAAGAAATTTCTGCTGGGAGTTCCATCCACTTCATTAACAACAATGGCCTGGTCTTTCTTGAAGGGGTTAATGGTGTAAGGATTGGGGAGTTGATACAGAGAGGCATTCATCAACCAATCACTCACTGTACTATTTACTTCTGTCAGGGTCTCTGAGTAAAAAATTAAAGTAATATACATGTATTGTCAAAACAAAAAATATATACAACATAAAGCACTATAAATGTACTACAATATATAAATGACAGTTTACCCTCAGACAGAAGTTTATTGTGTAGGACCTGTAGTGATACCAGGAAAGAGAAGGCCTGTCTTTGTACATTAAAATCTTCCTTTCCTGAAGACATCCACCTTTAAAATATAAAAACTCATGTTTGACTTTATTATAACAGGTGACTCTATGTTATCAAAGGGCACACATAAGTGTTATCTGTTGTTTAATTAGTTTACATAATATGCATGAATTTCAGTGTAAAGGAAAACTTTTTTTTATTATCGGTAAGTGTATCATAAGACAAGTCTTGATAATATACATATATTATATATGTATATTAAAATAATAGAATGGAAGCAAAAAATTACCGTACAGCTTGCGGAATGATTTTAGTAAAACAAAAATTCCTGTTTCCCTGAAATGAAATTTTAATAATTTTTTAAAATAAAATTACTCCTTACTTTCTCCATTTTGCATATCCCAAGTATACTTTATTTTACAAAGGATACATTCAATTACATAACTAGTTTATAAAACATTTGATTTGTTTCATGGGGAGAGGTATAATTATAAGAGGTACAGTCGTGTGCCAAAAGTGAAGATAATTATATTTTTTCTCTATATATTTCATTGAAAACAACATTTTTTTTAAATCATTGGCAAATGGTCAATTTTTGTGCAATTTCATTATTTATTTCAGAACTTAAATCAGAAAATGTGTAGTTTTCTTTCTTTAAAAGATCAATATGTATTTAGTTTTTACTAAAAAGATAGTTCATCAATTGACATCAGTTCTAAAATTCAAGATCAACGTTGACTATATAATTCATTGTGAGTATGTAACTTAAAAATTCATGTCGAAGTAAAATAACAATATGTTTAAAATATCAATACTGATCAGATAAAAACTATTGTTTATATCAACTACAACAATTTATTGGATTACCAAGAAATTTGTGATAAAATCTGTCAAGAAATGATGTCATACCAGCGATTTAAAAAAATGTTGTTTTCAATGAAATATATAGAGAAAAAATAAAATTATCTTCACTTTTGGCACACGACTGTATTTTTTTTAAAAAAATTAATGCATGTGAACGAGAAAAAAACATTGAATTTAATGGTATTTATTATTTTATCAATCACACTCAACTGTGTTTCAATTAGCAACAGAATTCAGATTTGAACATGTAAAATGTACATGTTTCTAAGAAAAAAAACTGTGTGCACATATTATTCCTACATTCAATATCAAATAATAAAAGTTTTAAGTTCAGTACATTTACAATATTACATGATAGTTTCACTGTCATCTGACCTGTATTAGATAGAGAGAGAAGCAGTTAGCTGTGGCCTCGGATGATTGATAGCCAGGGCTGGGATAGAAATCAGAGCCTAGATCACCCTCATCCCGAGGCAAAAGCTCCGCCAAAATCTGCTCACATAGAAGACATTCTTTTGTTTTGTCACGATCCATGGAACTGACCATATTCACCAAAGTTGAGATCATGTTTCTTGGCAAACTAAAAAGATAAAATGTATAAAAAATAAATCTGCTCTCATACTGCTCAGATGTTGGTTATTCCTAACTAAATAATGCAAGGCCATATATATATAATGTAATATGTTTAACGGTGTGACCGTTGGGGCGAGCGCAGTTGTACCATCAAAAAGTTAATTAAACACTTGAAAATTGATAAGCCACTTCAAACATCAAGCCGCACGAGGCATCTCGACTAGCAGTGACGTCACACGACGTCACGTAGCTCATCGGTTAAGGAGACAGCCGAGCGTCTGGTTGAAACTATAGACCTAGTGCAATTTTGGTCGAATAACATTGCAGAGTTATATTTTGTTTCTTTGAAAGATTTCTTCAAACTGAAAACCTTTTATGCTTTATATTATTATTTATTTATTTATTCGCGCAAAGGACATTGGGTAGTAAAAGAATTCTGGGAATGTTTCACAGAGAAATTTGCCTGACTTATGTACAGATTTCATTCCAAATTTCCTCTGTTCTTACACGTTAGTCTATTGAGCTCGCTGCGCTCGCTATAACTAATATTCTTCACTTCACATACCATGGCTCAGTGCTAGAGGACTGCAGAATGAAATAAAGTTGCCGCAGCTGGTTCATACATTCTGTAGATTTCTCTGGTGCATAAAGATTTCAGGGCCAGGACGGCTATTAACAACAATTATAAGAAATGTTTTGTTGTGGAAACAGTGAAATGATATGTATATAAAACACAAATACATTGTTATGTTCAATGTATGATATGTTACCATGTGCCCAATGGCCAGGCTCACAAATTTTGCCGCAAGTGAGCAAATCTGCACAAATAAATGCCCAGCTTATTGACATTATGATTTAGACTATGTTAAAAATTTTGATAACACAAATTTTGAATTGGCAACTATTTTCTCATGCTAGTAGATATTTGGCAGAGCTGAAAACTTGTGAGAACTTGAACTAGCAGTCAGACCTGCAAGTCTGGCTAATTTACAGTTGAGTTTCAAACACTGCTTAAAATGTGCCACTGGCCCCTCCCCCCACTATCATGCTACAAATAATTTGAACAGGTGGTCTGAGGTCCTACACAGAATAACCATATTTAGATTTCAAAACTTAAACAAACTGATTAACATTTTAAATCATCAAAACTTGTGTAGGAAATTTAACATTAAACTTTCCCTTTCGCAAACTAAACGTAAATAGAGAAAATTCGGGTTGTGTACGTGGGTGTTCAATAAGTACTGAAAGAAGAGGTATAAATCCATATGATTTTACATTTCATATGCAAGGAGACTAATTCAATACAACAAAATACAACAGAGCTTTGAAGATTTAGAATATAAATACCTTGCTTGAGAAAAGAGATTGTCGATCATGGAGAGCGCCATGTTTTAATTTTACAGAATTCTATCAACAAATAGGCTAAGATACGTAATTTTCAACTTTTCAACAACAAAAATCGTGCTATTTAATTTGAAGGTTAAAAGAAAAGAAAAGTTTTACAATATGAAAAGAAATTATAATTTTTATTGTATTTTTTTGTTATAATAATGTTTCTATGATCGTTTCGTCGATATTTGCTCTGTTTAATTTTAAAACTCGGAAGAAACAAGTGCGCATGGCTTGATTACTGTTACTCTTGACAACACCTGCAAGTACTCCATGCCAAGTTAGAGGGGATTTTTGTTTGTTTATTGAGACCTTGTGGAAATTGTAATCGTAAGTAAATGTGTGTTATAAATATTTCATTGACAGTTTGTTGAGAAATATTCAAATTTTAAAGACACTACAATAAATGTACAAGCAATAAATCTTGCATCAAAACCAATTCAAAAAATAGGCATAATGTGTCTTCTTAGATTTATTTTTCTCAGTAATAAATATGTTTGATTGAATGGGAAACTTGCAGTTCCATGGAAACGTTTCTTTTTTACAATATTGAAACTGCCAGGTGCTATAATCAAACATAATTGAGACATGTACATTGCTACCCACCATGCAAATTAATGCCAACCAAAATGTTTTGCTGGAGTTTACTAAAAACATCTCTTTTCTGAAACAGCATCAAGTCAAGATCATGGATTTGATTGAGAATATCAAAATTATTCCATTTCCTTACAGTATCACCAATGCATTGCACAAACACGTACAGAGAGAGAGAGAGTTCATAAGGCTCACAGAGCGCACAAGAAAGCAAGTTTCCAATACACACTTTTTTCACTAAGCCTTTATCAATTAAATCTTACAGAAAGTTGTGACAAGAACTAAAAAAACTCAACATGGAGATTGTGTATGTTTACACAAAGAAGCGCCAGGAATTTGGCCGACAATGCAACTTCTCAGACAGACAAGCAGAGTTGCATGTGGACATAACACCAGACCCATCTCTGGCAGATAATTTCATTGAAAGAAACCCAGTTGACACAGGGATACAATGTGTCCAGGAAATGTCAGAACATGAGGTATGTATAATTTGTGATTTGCATTTTTAGATATTTGATAAACACTCCAGTATGAAATTTACAGAAAAAAACGTGTCAATTCAATTTTATATGCCATCATGGAAATTAAATTTTTGAAATTTAAATGCATTTTTTCACTGTTTGTAGATCAATACAGAAAGATTTGAAACAAGTTCACGGGGAATAAATCACACAGAAGGAGGATGGCCAAAAGACGTCAACCCACAGGAGGTGGAGCACGTCACAAGATACAGGAAGAAGGTCGAGAAAGATGAAATGTACATCGCTGCTATCCAACAATTAGGAACTGTAAGGAAAACTTTTCTTCTCATTTAATAATTAAGACATTCTTTGTGTTATATTTAGTACCTTCTTTATGAGAGATAAAAGTCTCGTACACAGGTTTATTAATTATACATTATTTCATTTAAACAGATCATGGAACATACCATCAGACAAAACAATGCCATAGATATTTATCAAGAATACTTTGAAGACATTGAACTTGACACAGTTGATGAGGCTCCTTCAGCAAAAACAATTAATGTATTTAGGTATGGATAAAATATTGGTAACATTTCATAAGAATATGTGATTTCTTTCTTTTTTCCAACCTAAAGAAATGAATTATAATTGCATCTTATTTAAGAAAAGTAATTTTGTTCAAGCTATTCTTACCTTTTTTCTAATTATATGTGATAAAGATAAATTATCAAATGGCAGAAAAATTAGTTTTCCCTAAATTCTTTTGTAGAGATCCAAATGAAATCAAGAGAACCTCCACACACATTTCCTGGTTCCCAGACGGTCCCAGGAAGCTGGCAGTAGCTTACTGTAACCTGGAGTTCCAGGGATCCACACCTGACACAAGCATGGAGTCATATATCTGGGATGTGGGTCAGTGAATGTTTGATAAATCTCAGTACCGGAATATTGCAATCACAAGAAATAGTTGGAGAATTCAAAATTAATATATATCAAATTTTCATTCCAAATGCATATATATTTATTTTCTCTTGTACAGAAAACCCAAACAAACCAGAGACAGTATTAAAACCTGTGTCTCCTCTAGTGTGTTTAGAATACAACCCTAAAGACTCACATATTCTACTGGGAGGCTGCTACAATGGTCAAATTGGTAAGTTACCAATACTGTATGACTTTCTAAAAAAATTCTGAAAATGAAATGAATTGAAATTCAGATACAGTCAAACCTCTATTGTAATCTTGATGGGTCTGAAAGAAAAAAACCCAAATATTCGAGGATACATGATATCCATTGTAAAGAATAAGTGGCTGAGACTTTCAAATCAGTTCAATATATCTGTTTGAGACACTGAAGTTCAATTGTATTTTCTTGAGACTAAATAAGAACTTTTGTTTTATAGCTTATTGGGACACAAGGAAGGGATCCCAGCCGGTGGAAATGTCCCCTATAGAACACAGTCACAGAGACCCAGCCTACAAGGCCATATGGATTCAATCCAAAACTGGAACTGAGTGCTTCTCTGCCTCCTCAGATGGACAGGTGCTATGGTGGGATATCAGAAAAATGGGAGAACCCACAGAAAAACTCTACCTAGACCCGACCAAGAAACAGGACCCAACTAAAGCCCTGGGAGCCATGGCACTGGAATATGAACCAACTATGGTAATTTGTTCTTAACTTTCATCAAGGCTAAAGTACTTATGCAATGCAAAATTCAAGTTCTAAATTACAAAACTACATATTGGGATTTTTTTTTTCATGTATATATGCACAAAATTTGATGTCAAGGTAGATAACTCTGACTATCCTCTATATTTCAGCCCACAAAATTTATGGTAGGATGTGAACAAGGCTCAATATTGTCATGTAACAGAAAAGCCAAGACACCAGCAGAAAAGATTGTAGCCCAATATAACGGTCACTTAGGTCCTGTGTATTCACTTCAACGAAATCCATTCTTCCCTAAGAACTTTCTCAGTGTGGGTGACTGGAAGGCTAGGGTGAGAAGATATTCACTTATTTCTTCAATGAAGAAGCATTTACTGACAACAATACGTTGTATTTCCATTACTTAATTACTTTTTTTTAATCTTCAGATCTGGTCAGAAGATATTAGGGAATCCTCTATCATGTGGTCAAGGTAAAATTTGTATTACATGTCTTTCAGTGGAATATACACATCATTATCACAATAACTTTAATTGCTTTTGAAATAATGTTGGAAGCAATGTTTTAGGCACAACAAAGCATCTTCTTGATCTTGACATGTTTTTACAGACAATACAAGTCCTACCTTACAGACGGATGTTGGAGTCCTGTTAGACCCTCTGTGTTCCTCGTTACTAAAATGGACGGCACCCTGGATGTCTGGGATATTATCTTTAAACAAAATGACCCAACTCTTAGTTTACAGGTATTTATCTTAACTAGAGAGAGGCCTTGTATTTTTTTGAAAAAGCTATTTTGAAAAAGTTTAGGAGAAATTAGGAATACCTGTAAATAAAAATGTATTATCTACCCCCAAAAATCTAATATTGGATTATTTTTATAGTAGTAAGTATTTTTTTATGCAATGTTCCACAGAAAATCAACAAGTGTTTTGCTTTTTAAAATGAAGTTTTGAGTCTTGCTTTTTATGCTCACTTGAAATTTTGAATGAACCTATCATTTAGGTTTGTGATGAGCCATTACACAGTCTGAGGGTGCAGGAACAGGGCCGATTAATCGCCTGTGGGTCACATTCTGGTACCACCACCTTATTAGAACTATCGGACAGTTTGTACACACTTCAGAGGAACGAGAAGAACTTAGTCACAGCTGTAAGTATGCCACAAATCTGACAAGAAAGATGGTTTGATATTTTTTAAAGTTTGAAATTTCTACACAGAATTTATACCAAAATAAGTTTGCATTTATAAAGGGAGCTAACTCCTAACTCAGATTTACATGTACTGTATGTCATTGCAGATGTTTGAAAGAGAAACAAGGAGAGAGAAGATCTTAGATTCTCGACACAGAGAAATGAAATTAAAGGAAAGGTCGAAGAGTTCAGCAGATGGTGCAAAGGTAATTAGAGTATATTTTGAAAGAAAATTAATATTTACATTGCTATCTATTTCCACTAGGTTTATTGTCCAGTATATGCATGCAAGAGCATATACTCTATGAGGCAAAATGAAGATTCATTTAAGTTTTAATGGCAATGTCACCTTCATGCATTTGATTAGGATAGAAAATTAAGAAGTTGTCTTGAAAATATAAGTGATTTAGAAGAATTCTGTTGTTTAGCCTTGAAAAAACTAAACCTAAAACATCATCATTATTTCTATTATTTCTTGATATTTGCTTATACAGACAGAAGAAGTAAGTAACAAATTCACAATGGATTGAATGCATGCACAGTGAATGGAACAATTTTGTGTTTCAGCACATTGAGAAAATTTACAGTTGCGAAAATAGCTTATCCAAAAAATAATAAAGCCAAATAAAAAAAAAAAAAAATAAAAAAAAACTTTATTTCACAAAATTTCTGTTTGATTGGATGCATTTTCTTTATTTGATAGGTATTTAAGTGTGAATTGCATATCATGCTTTTCTTAAACTATCACTGCTTTAAAGACAAAAAACTGTGGCATTTTGTAGCTGTGTGGGTTAAAATGTTGCAACAATTTTGTATATTGAGCATTAAAGTGAAAAGAAACAAAAAATCCAAATCCATTGTTAAAATAAATCAGTTGGCACCATACATACACCTGCTTTTTTACTCCTGCAGAAAAAAATCATATGCTTCAATTTAATTTTTTTTTTAAATAATCAGTTTGATAAGTTGAGTGAGTTATTAGTTAAGTGATTGATGTGGTGCTTTGATAGGAGGAGGAGCCAGAGGAGGGGCGTCTGGAGGAGGAAGATCTGTACACCAAGGCTGAGAAGGAGTTCTACAGCATCATAGAGCAGGAGAAGAAACAGCTGGAGAAAAAACAACAGATGATCAGCGACCCCGACAAAACAGACACAGGAAAAGTAAGTCCTTATTTCAGAATAGACTGATATACAGGGGGTGGGGCGTTTACTTTAAACAATTTTTCAGAAAAGTATTAATCAATAATGTGAAGTGAATACTGATCTGAAAAAATATTTAACAAAAATATATACATAAAGTATCAACAATGTTCCTCTCAGGTTGTTAAGGAGTTGCTTCCCTTCTTTAGTATATAAGTATATATACATGTACATTTGACATGAATTACTTTTGTAGCAATCACCAATTGCAGAAGGAGATGAAGAAGAGAAAACAAATGGAAATCCTGTAAGTCCTTAAGTAAAAATAACCTCTTCCATGAATTGATAAGGATTTTCTTTCTTTAGAAATTAATAAAATGATTTTTGTTGATGCCAAACCAAGGCGGGGTGGGGTGGGGTTTAAAATTAAGCACAAGGAAAAAAAAGTTTTTTTACAGTTTTATTTTTAAACTTACAAAATGAAATCAACAATGTGCAAATTCCTGGGTCATTATAATATTTCTATTTGCAAACACAGCCTATCATTTAGCCATTTTAATTTACTTGAAACATTTTTTTTTCTTGTTTATTTACCATTATTTATATACTGTAGATTACTCAATTAATCATATCAAAACATAGGATTCATACTCATAGCTGGTGTGACTGGTTTGGAGGGGATTATTTCTTCTACTTAACACTTGTTTTGGTTCATCTTAAATTTATTTTAGATACTGTACGTTAATCATAATGAAATTTTGATAGTTCAGGAAATAGTTGTTTTAATTAAACAATTGTCACATTTCAGTAAAGATACTAAAACTGGTAAAATTGAGTTTTTGAGTTGGGTGAATGGGATTCAGTTTCATTTACAATAAAAGTTGATGCAGTATATAAATAATTGAATGCAGAGATGAAGAAATATATAAATTTCACTGTATTAATTAATTTTTTCATAAATTTGAATAAATAAATATTTGTTAAATTAAAAGAAGAAAATATCTCAAAATATTTTTATAGCATTTTCTTCATCCTGTTATGATAATGGTGTATGAGTTTTACTTTATATTCTTGAGATTTTACTGGCAGTTGCCAGTTTCACTGTTTCAACACTTGTTATATGGTGATGATAAAGTTTGATATCTCAAACATAATGTGACTCAGAAAGTAAAAGAATATTAATATTAAGAAATTCTGGTGTTTGAGATTTCAAACTTTACACTCAAATCAAAGATAAGGTCATGAACACTCAATCACTTCAACATATTCATGGTATCGGAGATATATTTGATATATATAGACAATGATACTAATCAGTAAGAAATAATGCTGATAATGATTAACAATCAGATTTAAGAGGATTAATCATTTTATTGATTTAACATTGAGATAATCTTTATTTTTAGGAATCGGACCAGAAGAAAGATTAATGATGCCGTTTTTTGCTCTGGAACTCCATTATGATGCAGCTAAAAGCCAAAGCAAAATTTTACCACCATTATAACACTGTAGGGAAGCTATATATCATGTTTGAGAAAGACAAAGACAAGAATAAAATCAATATCATAACTTTTGCCAAGACTTCCAAATGAAAACATAACTTGCTGTGATGCTGTTTTTATACATCAGAGTGCTTTACAATAAATTGAACATCGTTATCTCGAATACAATGTACTGAGTCAAACAGTGGTACTGCATTTAATTTGTTGATTACGTTTTATTTAACAAACTGAACTGTTGTGGTAAAATCTAATGAGATTTATTTGTAAAAAATTATATTTTATTTATACCATCTTGTTACCAATAAATTAATTCTTTGAAAAAAAAGGTATTTTGTTCTCATTTTACGCCATGAATTATTCAATAGGTGAACGGGTGTATTTTCTATGTATGCAAACAATATTCCATTTATTTCTATTTTTTCTAAACTATATGAAGGCGAGTCTTTTATTTGGAGGATACATTGTATAGTTACTCTCTCGATTGCCACCTGGCTTATTTTCATTATAACCTTCCAATAGTCATGAAATATTAATACCTCCACACCAAACCTCGGCACATTGCTCTACCATAAAGAATTGTTTTGGTCCATTACATCGATTTTTTCTTTACCTGGCAGTGTCTGTGAGCATCATCTTGGGTATCCTTATAAACTTAGCTGGCTAACTACACACTTAGTTGGAAAAGAAACAGCGAAAACATACCAAGAGATCCGTGTATTGAGAAAAAATGGGTGTGGTAACCAGATTGAAATTCACTCTCGTTGCCCTGTCGATTGCATTTGTACTTAAGGTAGTTATATTCTTCAGTCCTGGATGGGCAATAGTGAATATTCACTTCCCGGAGAGGATTGCGGGGGACCTGATGGAGGAATCCATGGAGCAGATTAATTCTGGTCACCCCGGCCCCAGGGAGCCGGTCGCCATGCCGTACGACAAGGACGGGATAGCCGAGGGTCACCGACTGTCCATCTCTATGGGTCTTTGGTACTTTGTGACCTGTCTCTACAACAAGCAGCCACACACCATGTTCTACAGTAAGGAGTGTTTCCACTCCACCTACTCCTCAGCCCAGGAGGAGATCAACCGACTCCCCGACAGCACGCCATTCGTCAGAGGAACCTACGAAAAAATCCACTGTAAGTAGCCTCCGAATTTATAAATTCTCTCTTTCTTTTAATTAAAATGCCAAGTCAAAATGAACAATTTCATTTCAGCATTGCGATAATTTTAGTCGCATTTTTAGTCTGAATTTGGTGAAAAAAGCCTCGCACAAATATACCCATATGAATGCTATAACATGTCTTTATTTGGATTTCGGAATTATCAAATAATTTTAAGGAGCAATATCTCTTTGCTTTAAATTTCACATAAAAAAAAACTCACAATCTTGATTTTAATCAAGCACGAGATTCAAATGAAAAAAAAAGCATGAGGTATGTAGCAGTGCTTATATTTTCAGAAATGATTTATAGTGTCATACCTAAAAAAATCATTTTATAAAAATTAACAAATAATAAAGCGCTGCTTCCTGAAATCTTGGAATTTATAGAAAAATATCGTTGGACTCCCACCCATATCATCTGTAACTCCAGCCAGTTGCTAAAGAGCGAACTATATTTTAGTCAATTTCAATGTGTGATACATGTAAAAATTTAAAAGCATCGTCATGTGTTTTCTTAATTAAAAAAATGCATATAGTGTTTTCTTAATTAAAAAAAATGGGTATGAAAAGAAAGATTTGATCTCCCCCCCCCCCCCCCCCCCCCCCGAAATAGGTTTTTGACGTTTGGGCGAGTTGTTTAAATTTTTGGTTTTTTTTTTTTTTTTTTGGTTTTTTTTTTTTGCTTGTCATTTTTGGGATAGGTTTTTTTTTTTGGACAGAATAAAAAATCTTCCTATACTAATTTTGGTCGGTTTGAAATGAGCATCATATTAAGTGCTATTTTACTGTTCTTTGTTCGCTTTCAGGAATTATTTTTATCGTAATTTTGCAAAAAACTGAGATAAAATTATTGTATTTTCTCTGTGATGTAGGAGTAGTGTTAATTTATTTGTACTTATTTTATCTGTTTATTCATCCCCTTGTTATTAGTAGGTAATTTTAAGAATTTAGACTGACGGAAATCAGTGGGGAAAGCAGTGATTTAATAATGAAATACAGGAAGTAAAATCAATGTAACAACAAATGTTACCCCTAACACCCCTGAACATCATTAAAATCTGATACTGTACAGTGTTTCCAAACTATGACCCCTTTTCTTTGTTGGTTTGATTAATTAACGTATATTTCTTAATAATTCATTGTTCCAGATCCAATCGATAAGACTGCGTATTTTCTATTTCCGATTCCATGCCAATACACCATATAATCAAATCAGAACCTATCTTGTACGTCAAAAGTCAGTCATATAAATTTCACAACCGAGAAAAGAGCTTCATTCCAAGATTTCTCATACTACAAGTATTATGAATTTCAAGTTACATTGTGGTTTTAACAAATGAACAAAATCATATATTTTTTTCAAACGTTTTTTCTTCTTTATGAAGATATATAATTGATTCCTAGATAGTATTGTAATTTAATTGCCTGTGTATGACCTTAAAACCGTAACAGCGAGAAGTTTATAAGCAAGAACGATTTCTAATAATAAGTCCGCGGAATTTCCTTCTATTTTCCCGTAAAAATTGACTTCTAAGACATGATTTTGAGTTTTAATTTAAACAATTCCTTTAACGAGGGAAGCTATTAACAAACAAAATGATGATACACAGATATGAACCCCTTCATCTGAAGCCAACATTTCGAAAATTCTATGATCGATACGATGACCTTGTAAGCAAGTTTGTCAATGGAATGTTTACTGTTTTCTTTTCATACAAATTTATTGTCAGACTGAATTGTCTACGGATTATACCGCTTGTCCGATCATGACATGAAGTACATAACTGGTAACTGGTAAACCGCGCTCAACAAGGTATGGTTACTCTTTTAAGGCACATGGTCCCATATCTGTTCTGGAGGTGGGTACGTGTTTGCTCTGCCGTGATTTTTCACTGGACTTATGAGTTTAATTACTACTCTTGTTATCTTCATATTTCATTGGGTATAGGAATAAAATAAGAAGATGGAAAATAGCAGTAATCTCAAAACAATACATATTGTGAGCAGAGTATTAAAAATCTTTATAAATCATTTACAACAAATTTGATCCCATTCCAACTTACTGTTCTCGAGTTATTAATGAATAGAATTTTTGTAGCAGACGAGCAACGATACATCGAAAGACAAACAGAACCAATACGTTTCCGTTTTTGGAGACAAATGCGCTCTCTCCTTTGAAAAAATCAAAAGATGGTCCATGATTAATTATTTTACTTCCTTACCGTTGATATTGTCTTTCCTAGTAAACTTTTTGAATAATACATTTATGATATATGTAGTTAATGTTTTCTAAGAACCCGAATCTTAAATGAGCTTGTATCTCTATTGGTTTTCTTACGTGTAAGAAATTTTCATTTACCGATTTCAACAACCTTTGTCGAGAAAGTGTCTACATAAGATAAAGATCCAAAGTTAAAAAGTTACATACAAAAACGAAAAGGACTCAAAAATAGTTTAAAAAATGAAACCTAATTCATTTCCAAGAGACTCTTTGCAATATAGTAATGAGAACTTTCTTGCATCGGATAGATTTCATTCTTTCAGCAAAAATGACGCCATTTACAGCATATTTTTTAACTAAGTGAAATTTTACAAGTTTCTTTTTTCTTTTGTAATTCATTATCTAATTGACGTATAAACTTCATTTTAATAAGAATAAATCATGAAGTTGTGACTTTTAATTAGATATGTTGGTGCATGGTATTAGTCAAAACACCAGTAAAATCTATAATCAATCAAAATGATTGCATGTTTTCTGAAACACCCTGTACTGGGTAATGGTTTCTTATTTGTAAGGCCTTTAGACTAAAGATTTTTTAAAAAGTGTTGTATCCGATTTTAGAAGAGTCGAAGCGCCTCGGTGTGAAATCAAATCAATGTAAATGTACCAAAAATTAAAACTACTGCAATATTATAGTGTATAATTGAAAAAAAGGTGTAGAGTTTTGAAAGAATAATGCACACATTCTTTTTTTTTTTTTTTTGTAACCAAAGCAACATTCATGTTGAATATCGAATTCTTAAATTGCACGTCACGTGTAGTCACGTGTTTCATACAAATCGAACCAATTCTGAGGGGTAATATATAGCCTTCAAAAGAATCGCACAGAAATGTCTTTTTCTTGTAACCAAGACGACACAGTTAAAGAAATGTTACAGTGTGTGTATCTCATATTCTGTTCAAACTTTATTTAAATGTGAATAAAATGTAATATTAATTTTGAAGAGACTAAGGTTTTGTTAAGAGTATATGGCTGAAACCCAGTAAAAGTATTTAAATCATTTTTTTATTAGTGAAATAGGATTTCCTTTAGGCCAAATCTTGCTTTAATAAAGGCGAACCTTGAAGGAATAAAATGAAGAAATAGACTTATTGAATAAACATTACTTTGTCAACTTATGTAACTTGTCAAACAAAACTGTAAAATTTCAGAACCTGAGGAACGGAGTACTATAGTACCTCAATTATAAAAGACCCATAAAGTAACCAAGAACATTGTGTGCCATCATTTACGAAATGTGAGTTTTTACCCTTGAAATTGCAATATTACCCCCTTAGGCTTTGCCTTGTTTTAGAAGTACCATAATAGAATTAAGAGGCCGTGTCAGTAACCATTGAGTATTGTATATAAAGTGAGTGGAATGTGGAAAAAAATATTTTGCTTTAATATTTGGGTGCATGGAAGTATAGATGAATGTCCTTTCAAACATGAGTTATTTGGGTCACATCTTCCTTGTTACCATAGCAACGGTGATTTTAATGCTTGAAAAGTGTGAAATTTGATTATTGATAACCCTGTCAAAATTAATTACAGAATCAAACTATGTTTTTCTTAATTTCAATATAAATGGGAGATTTAATTTTTCCCATGTTTATTTTAAAGCATTGGGGCCTACTTTGCTTTGTTTCTACCAAATGCTGTAAAATCAACATGATTTTTATAAATATTTTACACGAAAACGCAACCAAACTCTATCATAATCATACATGCAATAGAAACTACGAGCTTTGAAGTTATAAATCCAATAATAAAAAATGGTAGTTGGGTACTCTATAGCAAATAATTTGATTTAGAATGTACCACAAATATGAAAACGCGTGAACGATTATCTCCCTTTTGTGGAACTCTCCTGCTGATAAAGAACAGAAAGTTGCTGTTGCAGCAGAAGTCGGAGAAGAAAAACAACATGTAAAGACGTATAAAGCAGGTCTTGTGCGGTTACAGAGGACATGACAGCATCAAGAGTTTGTAGGTGACTGAAAAGTACTATTTATAGTCCGAAATATCTGACGTTTTCCTGGCTTTTTAACTATTTCTATATTTTATGTGCGAGGAAAACGCCATAACCGGCGCTTTTACGAAAACTTGGAATTCCAAGCAGAGGCGGCATTCTCGGGTGTATTTTCGATACTTGCAATTACTTGTCAAACTCACAATTTATCAATAGTACAATGCCTCTAGTACTTACCAATATAGTTTTTATGGTTTGTTTGCAAATATATGATCCATGATCCGATGGAAACATTTTCTCTGACTGTCGAGATTTGTTTTCATTTCGTGCGTTTACAAATTAAAAAAAATATACAAGTCCTGTATCGAAATGATGAGTGATTATTTTCTTTTCATTGTTATTGTCAAGTACTAAAAGCATTGTGCCATTGATAAATTGTAACAACGGCATTTAATGCGGTTCCCAGGTATGGGAAATCAACTCTGACTGGAAATGGCGAAATTTCCAGTTTTCGTAATGGCGCTGGTTCTGACGTTTTCCTGGCACAGAAAATATTAAAAAAAAAACAAAACTGAAAAATGCCAGATATTTCAGACTTTATTATTTAGAGCATATTCATCAATCACTGATAAGGTCAAATTGGTAGATTTCCAATCGTGTATGTCTGCATATTAGTGTTCTTTTGATAAGTAATATTTCAAACAATATTTCATAAAAAATTCATAGCCATACCCGCTATACCTCATTATCTCAGGTATATCAATATATATTTTTTTGGAGAGCTACAGTTCTGCAGCTACACTAAAACAAGATGACAAAACTTGAGGTTGCTAATATTGATTTGAAAAGGGGAAGGGAAACAAGGATAACAGACTCAATTCTGGTTTCAAAATTTGCTCCTGACCCTTAAAGTGGAGGGGAGGGGATCCAGGATTTATGAATTTTAACTACAGGAAATTTTGACTTCCCAAAAAAGTAAGGCGTGGGTGGGGTGCTATTCCTCCTAAGCCCTTGATCAGGTTGGGCACAATTTCTGAATACGATAATTCTGAAAATGTGAGACTAAATTGGAGTATCCCCTTTGTCCAGTTTAATGTCTTATATAATATCCCAGTCACTATATGCTATAGGCTCAAGTAAGTTTGTAAACAGGTCTAAAATATTTTCAGGAGAATCATGATGATAATCAGTTGCAATGTGAACTAACAAATAACCATAAAGTACAAGCAGATCCAATTAATGTGGAACAAATAAAGGTTTGTATTGAAATTTTTACATGTACTGAATTATTATGCCCAAAGAGCATGAACATATTTTTGTTTGTCCTTTCTGTCTATCTGTTGTCAGCTTTAACCTTTACCATGACTTTTGAACTGTGAGATCATATTTTGTATACATAATCCACTAATTAAGTTTTTTTAAATTACACCAACGTTAGTAACCTTTAGATCTTGATCTTTTTGCTAAAACTAGCTTTTCTATATTTGTTGACGCTGGGGGCATACTGTTTCACAAACTTATCTTGCTTTATATTACTTTTAGCATCAGCTTGTTTATTATAAAGAATCAGCAACTATATGCAGTAGGGTCATGTAAATTTGTAAACAGATATGAAATACTTTCAGGAGAATCATGATGATGATGAGTTGCTATGTGAACTACCAAATAACCATGAAGTACAACCAGATTCAAAGCATATGGAACAGATAGAGGTTTGTACTGAATTTTTTTACATGTACTGAATTGTTTAGAACTACTTTGACCATCAGCTTGTTCATAAGAGCCCAGCCTCAAAGAGTACCAGTAATCACTTTGTTCATCCATTTCTTTGTCGAGAGATAACTCAAATGCTATATGTCCTGGAAACTTCAAACTTGAAAGGATTGTGACTCAATAACTTAAATCCATTTGACCTATGAACTTCATATTTTAAACCCAGACAAGAAGCATAAAATGGGCCCATATTGCTCACCCTGTCTTCTGTCAAAGGTTGTTAAAGACTGATATCATGAGGCACATTTGTGTCATGTAAGCTGTGCTTTTGAGGCAGGTATGAAATGCATTTCAGATAAGACAATTTCATTGAAGTCTACTGTGACCTTAGCATTGAAGTTTGACATTGAGTTAGGGTCATGCACACCACCTTATCATTAGGAGCATTGTATGCCAAGTATGAAGCTGTTCCATGAGGCATATAGAAATACAGACCTGAAAACTCCATCAAATTTTACCTTGACCTTGACATTGAAGGTGTGACTTTGGTTCAGGGCTGTGAAACACTGTCTCAGCATGAGTAACATTTGTGTCAAAATGAACTTGTTTTAAATGAAGTTGTTAGTTGGATTGATTTTGTATCTTTCTTTTGTAGGTGGATTCAACTTCAGACGACAACTTTTCCAAACACCTTGTGAAAGTCATCTGAATGCCAGGATTCTCAAGAGCATGAAGATAGTCCATTACATAGAAGGAAGACCTTGATTATGTATCTTGATGCCATTGGTGAAAAGGCAGAGGTCTAACACTGAAGTGAAGAAAATGACTTGACAGCTGAAGGGAACATGAACAATTTGAATCAGATTTCTGATATGGCTCTTAAAGCAGTGAACTAAAAACATTTTCTTACTAAGTTTAAGATTTTGATATCAAAGTTTTTGGAAGGGGGATATAGGAATCACCCTGTTTGTTTGTCCATCTGTCTGTGGACAACACTTGGATTATACTGCTCTAGCTCTAGTTGGTTAAAATAGATAATATCTAAAATCAAATGTGTCATACTTCTTGTTTACTGTGCATAAATGTACTTTGAAGAACATACTGTATAAGTAGAATTTTTAGCAAGGATTTCATTTTGGCATTATTAGAGAGGGTGCTGACATCGCTAAAATTGAATATTGCTAAAATTTAATGTCTTATTATTTGTAATAGCTTCTTTAATAAACATTTTAAAATCGCTAAAATTACTTCTGGCTAAAAATAAAATACCAGACTTTGGTAGAAATCGCTAAATTTGCATCTCGCTAAAATTTCCACTTATACGATATATTATTATTTCTAGCAAAATATTTCTGAAAAATATTTGACTGTACACTTCAGAAAAAATTCAGTCTCAGAATCAGGTACAAGATATGCTGTAATGGTGCCTAGTTGTGTCGCCTGCATAGCAAGGGGACTCTTAGGGATCACTTCTCCATTGTTTGTCAGTCTGACTAGCTGACCCTCAGTCTATCTGTCTGTCACAATTTGATATGTCATTCCTGAGACACACATTTTCAATGGAAAACTCTTGTTTTACGTTCATATCTGTGATACTTTTAGTGAGCATTGATATTTGACCAGTTGATTGGTCTTTGATAGTAAAAGAAGATAAAACTTGAAATATAAAATTGCTGTAAACTACATTTTCACAAGCCTTGCTGATGTTAAGGTTTATTTTCATTTGAATAAGTATAAGGTCGTCTTGTGTTTAACAGACACGACTTCTCATTATACCCCCTGTAAACGAAGTTTGGGGGGGTGTATATAGGAATCAGCTTGTCTGTCTGTCTGTCTATCCGTCCGTCCATCTGTCTAGCTGTGCAAACATGTACGGTCCATATCTTTCTTACGGAGGAACATTAGAATCTACTACTCAATACAAAGATTGCTCATGACCTAAGAGTGTGTCATGACCTTGACTCAAGGTCATTTGGGGAAGTTCAAGGTCACTGGAAGAAAAATTTCATTATTTGTGTCCATTCCATATCTTTCTTATGGATTAACTTGGTAAGTTCCCATTTTACAAAAAGATTCCTCATGACCTAAGGGTGTGTCATGACCTTGACCCAAGGTCATCTGTGCATGTTCAAGGTCACTAAAAGAAAAATTGTAAAATTCATGTTTGGTACATATCTTTATTTTGGATAAACTTGAATCTACTACTTCGCACAAAGAGGGTTTATGACCTTCAGCAAAGGTTATTTAAGTTCAAGGGCACTGAAAGGAAAATTTCTTAATATGTGCATGGTCCATATATTGCTTATGGATAAACTGGTTAGTTCCTATTTCACACAAAGATTCCTTATAACCTTAGGATGTATCATTACCTTGATGCAAGGTTATCTATGCAAGTTCAAGGTTATAAAAGCAACAAGTTCCTAATTCATGTTTTGTACATATCTATCTTATGGAAAAACTTGGTAAGTTCCTGTTTTACACAAAAATCGCTTATTGTCTTGTGGATGTGTCATGACCTTGACCCAAGGTTCTTTGTGTAAGTTTAATGTCACTGAAAGGAAAAACTTCATAATTTGTGCCTGGTCCATATCTTTCTTATTGATAAACTTGGATACTTTCTTGTTTACACAAAGATCACTTATGACATAAGGGTGTGTCATGACTTTGACCCAAGGTCAATTGTCCAAGTTCAAGTGCACAGACAGTAAAAAAATTATAATTCATGTCTGGTCCATATCTTTCTTAAGGATAAACTTGAAAGGTTCCCATTTTACACAAACATTGCTTTGACCTGAGAACTTGTCATGACTTTAAACCAAGGTCATTTATGCAAGTTCAAGGTCACTGACAAAAAAAATTCATAATTCATGTGTGATCCATACATTCAGTCTATTTTTTAGGCTGCACCTTCGTTTCATTTATAAAAAAAAATTAATGAGCAATTACATTTGCACTAAAATGTTTCAGCTTTTCTCTCTTCTCTTAGATCCATAAAATATTCATGATTTAGCACTTCTGAAAAACCCAGCGGGGGGTATTTTGTCCCATTTGGACAGTTCTAGTTGTTTTTAGGTTTATAACTTGAATAATAAACATGGTACAGCAATGTAAATTAGCCAGTAGACAGAGCATTGGCGTCCCTTTGGGTTGAACATTGCGTCATTTTGACATATAACTTCGACTTTTGTTATGTCATATATGGTCAAGTTTTTGCATATTTGGTCCACATTCTGACTATATTGTATAACTATTAGACATTGTGGAGCAATGGTACTTATTATTACTTATATGATGGGGTAAGTACAACAGGGTTGACAGTTGATCAGGATGCCATGACCCAAATATTCCACTTGAGAGGCTTTAATTTCTTGGGTGTATGTTTCATGTTTTGCCGATCCTAGTCAAGTCAGTTGCTAGGGTATAATTTCCGTTGCTATGGAGATTTCTTTTCCTATTGTTTTATAAAAAAGTCGTACATTTTATGGAGATTTTTCTAAAGTACTATGTTTCTGTAGATATGGCATCTAACTGTTAAATATCTGTTGTAATATTAAAAAAAAATTGCCAAAACTTGCTAAAATCCATTGAAAGTGTTTTGAAAAAAATGCAAATTTTGATTTCTGAAAAAAAAAATTTGGACATCCGACTACCAATTTTTATTTTATAATTTCATAGTATTGGGATATATCTTTAACTTTGTATGACATACAATATCTACGGTTGTTGCGTTTTTAAGTATTCAACTTTTGAAAAACTTAATTTTCCACGGATATTCCCATCATGAAAATCTTGTCATTTTTCGGTTGCCATAGCAACCATATCAAAATTTTAAAAAATACTTACAGACATAAAAATATTTTCTTCTGATGCATCTTTCATTATTTCAGTATAAGAAAACAAATTTAGACCTTCCAATTGTTCCCCCCTCTGCATTTAAATATGTCTAAATTTGTATTATTTTACAATGTTTCGTTGAGAATTTACTATGCAAATCACATTTGTTGCCATGGAAACCAATGATGATGAATAAATTTGTAAAATTTGTCTCAAATGTGTTTTTTGTTGTTGTTCAAATATTTTAGGGTGGTTTTTGCCCAATTCAAAATTTTTGACTTTCCATGTAAATCTCAATGGTTACTGACACGGCCTCTTAAGTATTCAGCTGTGAAAATATTTTCTCTGTTTCTCTCTAGATGACTTGCCAGAAGACATGAATTTAAAATGAAGAGTTGCATAAAACGATGGATTGTGTTTGTCTTGCTAAATAAAATGTTAAAATCTCAGCAAGTTTTCAATTCTTCTTCCCATCTTTTTATTGATTGAACTGTTCTGTCTACCCAGTGCTAGTACGTAGGTTAGAGCTTGAGAATGAACAACTTGTAATTGCTACAATATTTTATTTCCTATCGGAATTATTATGATTAAAATGTCTTTAAAGCAAGGGTAATCATCATAAATTTTCTTCTCTGCTTCGTTTACCGTCTTTGATAAGCCGTTGTTTTTACACAGTTGAATGTCCTCATAATGGAATCTACGATAAGAACACAGGCACCTGACGTTACTTATTTTTCTTTTAATAAAAAAAAAATATACACATACCTAATTATTAGGTATGTGTATATTTTTTTTATTAAAAGAAAAATAAGTAACGTCAGGTGCCTGTGTATAAGAAGAATTACTTCCTCATCTGTAAATTCGATTTTTACTAATGCATGTAAAATTTAGTACTGTCTTCCGTCTTTGCAATCACTTCAGCTACCTAGCTTTGAACAAAACTGTGAGAAGTCGATTTTCCTTGTAAAATCAGAGAATTCCACAGCCTAAAACAAAAACCATTAAACAGATTTCTAGAATTTTCTCAGAGGTAGACTGTATATCATTAGATCTGGCCTGGGGGCCATAAAACTTAGACGAGCTCACTTTTGATCTCAGTCTCACTTTTACTAAAGGAATATATAATGGAAAAGTGAGACTGAGATCAAAAGTGAGCTCGTCTAAGTTTTATGGCCCCCAGGCCTGTAGCTCGCTATCTCACCATACAAGTAACAAGATAAAAAAAGAATTTTAACTTAGTAGAGAAAAATCTTTTTTCTGATTTTTCTCTTTCTCTTTGGGTCCCATGATGATAACGTCCTCATCAAAAACACTACTGACCAAGTTAGTGTTTTACCGGGTCTACTGTTAAAGAGGTAACAAGCTCACCCATTTTTGATGCTTCCTTACAATCTTTCGGTTTTTTTCCTGACCTTAGTATACATTTCTTCGTCATTGGGAGTGAGAATAAGAGGGCGACAGTTCTCGTTGACCAGCACTCACGTGAAAATCATCCATTCATTTAATTCTGAGTAAACCTGTATACTAGTATTTGTTATTTTTACAGATGTGACGAAGTTTGGTCTGCTGGAGTTCCAGATCGAGACAGGTCTGGGTATTATATGCAGTGTTATTGGGCTGATCACCACGGCTCTGTACTACCGGACGGAGGGGAATAAACGTCACGTGGGACTGGCGGCGTGTGTCTCCTGTCTGTTGACCGGTATATATGTTGTTTATCAATTATAAATGATGTGAACGATTTTTAAAACAAGAGAATAAGAGAGAGATGTTTGTAAAACACTTATGCCCCCCTCCCCCAAATAATTGGAATTTTTCAAAGTCCAAGGAGCATAACGCTGTCCAAAATGGCCAGATCGTATACCCAAAACAGAATTTGACCTAGATATTCTTATGATAAATCTGTATACCAAATTTCATTTCAATATGTGCAACCTCTGCAAAGAAAATAAATGGAAACTAATGGTGGACAGACGGATAGACAGACGACCGACGGACAGTAGCAAAGTAATATGCCCTCCCTTCTTTGAAAGAGGGAGGGGCGTAAAAAGAGCTTTTGAATCATAAGAACGAATTGTATCATCTTTTTGTATAACATGGTTTTTGTTAAAACAAACGATATTTCTTTCTTCTCACAGGAGTCTTCTTCTGGATCGCTGTTGGTAAAATTTCCATGAGTTTGCTACACCTTCACGAAATGATAAATATGTATTACGGAGGTAATATGTACGGTATTTACGTCCCGATCCCCTGGTGCCTCGTTTTGGGAGCCATCACCTCCTCTACTTTCCTGGCGGTGGCAGTTGTGCATCTCTTCATCGTATCACGTGATAAGGACGACAAGAAGAAACCCGCGGTATTTTCAACGACTTCGGAAAAGAGCACCACCGCTATCCCCGTCGTGACAACAGAATTTTATCCAATTGAAAGGACCGACCTCCCGCCATTTGAGGCCAACACCAACGAGGACATCGGGACAGCACTTCCCCTTCCAACAAAGCAAAAACTCTGAACTGTTTTCTTTCAGATTGTTTTAAATATTTTGTTAGTTTTGTAACGGGTTTGTTAAGATAATTCTTATGTAGGGAATACTATAACTATTAATATTTTTATTTCATAGTTTTTTTTTAAATAATCACATAATTCAAGTTTGAAATATGTTTACAACAAGATAAATAAATCAGTTTTATAAAAGTTTAATTTTATAAAATAATTTTATTTTTCCTATAGGGGAAACTTCTAATACGATCGGGTCATACTAAAGATATACTGGGTCATCTTTAAAAAAAAATGTTTGATTTCCCCTCCCGATCAACTGACTAAAATGGCTCGACTGAAAACCTTTTTTTACATTCCATGACACGATTTTTATTTTTATTCCTCTTATCCCGTCAACAAATATGTTGAAATTTTCTGGAAAAAGATTTTCCGACTTACCTATCGACCCAGTAAGTTTACCCCGAGTTGGAATTGGACAAGCAAACATTATTTTAAAGACGTTCTGGTACATGTATATGTTTCACAACTATAGGACTAACTGGACTTGCAGGAAGATGTATCCCAACCATGTCTTTCAGTTGCTTATTCACCAAACCACAAATGAATCAATGTTCACTTTAAGATGGCATCGGGGTTTTAAATACTTGTAGATATGTTTCTTCGAGTTTTCAGTTGATTGCAGTTGATTGCCTTCAGTTAAGGCAATTCGCTGCAGAGAACAAAATTCACAATGTTCTTTTATAACCTAAACAACTATAGTTGTTACAGGCAAAGTACTGATATTGACTAACCTACATAATTATTAAATAAGTCTGAAATAAACTAAAACTAACATCTACATTCTTCGTCAGAGTACAATGACTCCGTTTCCAATAAAAAAGATAATGTTCTTGTTTCATCAAGTTTCTTGAATTTTATTCACATCTACAAATGTTCATATCTGAAATTATGAAACAGATTTAAACGGGAAAAGCAAAATTTTGCATTTTATTTAATTAAATCGTTTTCTTATGTTTTGAAATTAAGTTAACAAACATTTCAATAATATTAAAAAAACATTTTTTTTCCCCTTTATCAATACTGTTCATCAAAGGCTAATAACACTGAAATCAATACAACTTTTGAGAAAATAGTTTTTCTTTTTTTAACAGTCCCTGAAATAACCTTTAAAAGCTAAGTGGTTTGAAAGTGTGAATCATTTGAAGTCATTTGTTATGTCATGTACAATTTGCACACTTTTATATGTACATCGTCATGCCTCGTTAATTATTCTATTTTGCAACACATGCAGACAGGTAATGTATTGATTTTCAGAAATTCAACACCTGACGCATGCGTAGTGTTTTGTTTTGATGCACCTGAATAAAGAAGACGACACAAAACATCAAAATATATCCGGGTAGCCATTTTCTGTTTCGTCCGAAGTAGATATCTTTCAAGAGGTTTCAGGCTACAAACAACGATGAATTTGGGTAGAAAGTTAAAGATTTTTGCAGTCATTACTTTCATAGGGGTGATGTTGATGACTGTTTCGTTCGTCAGTCCAGGATGGGCAAATGTTTCCGTCACGGAAAAACCACAATACTTTTCCCCCTTTTCCCACTGGAGTCCGGAGAATGGACAGGAACACGTTCACTTATCGGTCGGACTGTGGTATTTTACTATCTGTTTCCATAGATCTAAGAATGCTTACCCGCGTTACATGCCTGATGCCAACTTTGAAGATGATAGCTGGATGCTTGAACAGAGGAGAGAAGATTCTGGGAGAGAGAAGAAATGTCATGTGTCCACCTATCACAGTCACAGAGAATCGCCTTTTATGTATTCATTCCCCAGCTCTGTGTATACGGAAGTGAAAGGTAATGTTTTGATTTAATTTCGACAAGTACAGTCTATGTAGTTTTATCTTTCATTACAGATCATGTTTTGTTTTTAGTAAGAAACAATGAATTTTAAGTATAATTAAAAGTTCAGATACTTTAAAAGATGTTTCTAGTACGGGGTTTTTCATACATTTCTTCAGTCTGTGCACCCCATGCTTTATAACATTTAATAATTTACCACCCGGGTTTACGCAGATTAGAGGGGACGGACACCTTTTTCCAATAATACGCGGGAAAAATTCGTTTTAAGATTACTGAGTACCTTAGATCGGATGTTTCCTTCTATTGATTATCGTCAATCTGTATCGGTTACCAAAATACGAATGTTTTCTTGGGTGACTTAATCTATCATTGATATTAATTGAAATTAAAACAAAATACCAGTGAAAGAAGACAAAATCCAAGAATTTTTAAATGCACAAGATATATCAAATGAAAAACTATGCCATAACGGATAATCTTGATGCAGTGATAAATGTCTGAAATTTTTTATATTTTTTTCAGGATTGGGTCTGAAGGGACTGTTGGAATTCCAGATTATCTCGTCTTTAGGAATGTTTTTTGGGGTTCTTGGTTTCATCGGCAGTATTGCTTACACCCGTAGTCTGGCGAGGTCAAGGTGTGCAGGATTACTGGCCTGTATCAGTCTCATCGTCTCAGGTACGCGCATAAAATAGCCAAAGTACATCGGATATAGTTTTTTCTGTTTTGAACCTTTGAATCGATAAGAAAGAAAAATTACGTAAACTATATACGCGTATAATATGTTGTATTTTTCCTTATATGTATTATATACCCCGGTATATATACGAGGTTCCTTATATACATAATATTTCTTCTTTAGGTGGAACCTATATTGCGGCTGCTGTAAAGACGGCCACCGTGGCTCACGGTTACAAAGTCCTATTTCAGTACATGTACAAGTCGACACTTCTACACCTCCACTGTCCGTGGGCCCTTATCCTTGGAGGCGTGGGAGGAATCTTCGTCCTTGTTTCCGCAGTTGCGCACTTGTGCATCCTGTCCAGAAACAAGACAAACGACGACATACAAGTCTACCATATTCACAAAGGAACAAACCAGGGTATCTTTTCCCAGCATGCTTACACAACCATTGCGCCCCCTGGTTATACTGCTACTGTCGGGTTAAAAGTGCCACTGATAAGCGCAGTGGAGAAACCTGAAGAGGCCGGACCTCTTCCAGAAAAAAAGTAGAATTCAGTTTAAAATTTTGCTGTACCATTTAACTCCTGCATTTGTGGCCATATTGACTACTTTATTGTAGACGCATATTATTCTCTTTCAATCAACATTATTGTTATTTTTTGACAATCTTCTTCTTTACATCACATAAATATGTATAATGAGACTCGGCATATGTTTTCTACGAATATTGTTATCATACACTGGAATTTTGTAAACTTGCTCATCACCAGTAAATCATAGATATATTTATTGCATGTTGTTTAACTTTCCCTTCGAGATTTTTTTTAATATCTGGGCCTCTTTGCAAAAAAAAGCTTCAGCAAAGGTTTGGGAGAAACGGTAAAATAAACAAGATGGTTTGTGAAACACTTATGTCACCGTATGACAGCATATGGCGATGGTTGAAGTTTCTCAACTGCAAGTCAAACTCTAAGGTCAATTAGGTCAAAATTGTTGATCTTGTCGCAAGGAAAAAATGAAATATTGTAGCCCTAATACCAACTTTTCAAAGTTATGGCTAATGTAAAAGTTCCTTTTTTAAAGGTGGACCAAGTTCTAGGGTCAAGGTCAAAAGGTAAATAATATTTATAACCATTGAAAGATTACATTTTTCACAATAAATATAAATGTGAAGTATGAATTAGGAAGAATTACCACCAACTACAGTATTTAAAAGTTATCATATGAACAAGTACGAGCTTGGTAATGTTTCTTAATAAAAAAAGGACAAAACTTCAAGATCAATAGGACCATATTTGGTGGTACATATACCCGAAGAAAGGTCTTGTCACCAAGATAGTCATACTATACTGAAACACAAAAGAAACACAGCAGTCAGGAACTGAACATTTTATGTGATGATTTGCAAAAAGGAACACAGATTAAACTCGATTTAAAACAGCAGAGATTTAAAAACAATATCAAATGATTCTATTTCAACTTCAGAAAGTAATCCATGACTGTTAAAACACCCCCTCTCAGCCATTCAATTACAGCCTGCACGGCTGCCATGCACAACAATTGCAGCTTGATTTTCATGATGCAGTAGGTTCATCAATCTCGAGATCTGAGCGACAGAAATACTCTTTGCCGTTTTTAAATGTCCGTTTTTCAGATGATGAAGCAAAATTTTCTCTAACCTAGCATAGTGTAAAAACACCCGGACTTACGGTCCACTATCTATCATTCCTGTATTGTCATTCCCGCTTCTCTCCCACATGTTGTGAGCGTAGCAGAAGATAACTCTGGAAAGAGAATGTCATTCATGCTTATGATGGTATGAATCAGTTGAGGTCCATAGTTTGGCACGCCAAATTCACAAAAATGAGCTAAACATAGTTTCACAGTTGATAAAGTAGGTTTATCGACTGTAAACTATAGTTTACAAACCGTAAACCATAGTCAACAATTTGTTAAGTATAGTTTACGAATTCTAATCTAAGTTTATCGTTTATCTGTCTGTAATAAAACGTTAACAGTAGATTTTGTTGGTAAACATAGATTCGCGTCTGTTAACTATAATTTACAATCGTGAACCATAGGGCCTAGTAAAGAGTTGTTAATCATAGTTTCACAAATCGTGAAACTATATTTTTCAGATCGTTAACTATAGTTAAGAGTTGTAAACCATAGTTTATAAATCGTGAAACTGTATTTATCAGATAATCTATGTTTTGCTATCGGAAATGATTGTTTTCAGTGTTAAGTATAGTTTACGACTTTGAAAAATAGATTATCGCGTTAACTATGGTTTACAGATGTAAAATTAAGATTAACGTTGTTAACTATTGTTTACAGACTGTAAACTATAGTTTACAACCGATAAACCTAGTTTATCGACTGTGAAACTATGTTTAACTCATTTTTGTGAATTTGGCGTGCCATAGAGATGTGTTGTGCATTTTTCCATCTGTAACTTTTGACTTACTTGACTTACTCCTGTTCACTTCTTAGGGAGCATACTGATAGAACTGCAACCACACCGCGCCATCGGACTCTGTTTTGGGCTATGCTTCTTAACTGGGTCCAGGTAAAACCAGCCTCTCAACAAACCTGCTCCAGGTTTGCCTCGGTCTCCCAAAAAAGGTCTCCCAACCCTCCTCTTTCCTTGTGGATTCCAATCCGAGCTTGTTTTGTGATGTTGTTTGAGGGTTTGCGTAAAATGTGACCTATCCAGCTAGCCCCATTTCCTCTTATCTGCAACTCTTCATCACCTTTATTTTAAGATTTTTTCAACCAGAGCAATGGAAATTTTCAGGAAGCCTTGGTATCTCTTTCGAAAACGAAAAAAAAAGTATTTTGAAGAATATTGCTGCATTACTTATGATTAACAAATACAAACCCTTAAAGCACCATATTTTGTCAAACGTTTGTTCATAAACATGCAATTTTTGTTTTCTGTTAAATCGGACTCAAACAACTTCCGGTTATGGCAAGGCAATTTAAAATTATTCAACCGTTAAATTATCGATACTTAAAAAGTTGAAGATATCCGTATTTTTTTTTTAAATACCAAATTACATGGTCATCATATATATGGTTTCCCCCTCTAAAATAGGATGTTGCGTTTCAGTATAATACGACAGGTATAGCTCCGCTCATTCAAAATAATGGGCAAGGTTAAAGTTTTTTGCGGACAAACAGCAAGACAGACAGATTCATAAAAAGGATCACTAAGAGAGCTACAGTAAATTGGATTCGATTTCATGTATAGAATCTTGAGCAATCTATAAATAACAGGATTCGGACAAAGAGAGATAAACCGCAAACACTCGGATCACAGTATAGCTAGAAAAATTTCGATCTGTGTGTGTGTTTTTTATGCCCCCGTAAACGAAGTTTCGGGGGTATATAGTTTTTGTCGTGTCCGTTTGTCTGTCTGTCTCTCTGTTTGTCTGTTTTCCGCAAAAACTTTTACCTTGTCCATAACTTTTGATTTAGTGGAGCTGTGACTTTCATATATCACAAGTGTATGCCTTGTGACAAGACCTTTCTTTGGGTACCACCAAATTTGATCTTTGACCTTGACCTTTGAATTTGACCCACTTTAACACAAAAAAAAAATCAAATTTTTACTTTGGCCATAACTTTTATATAGAAGATACTAGGACATTTATACTTCACATATATATTTTTTGTGGCAAGACCTTTTACTGAATTACACCAACCTTGACCTTTTGACCTTGACCTTGGAGATTTACGTACTAATGAAAAAACTTTAACCTTGGCAATAACTTTTGAACGGTAAGGTTAAGATCTTTCATACTTCACATATTTAATCCTTGTAAGAAGACGCTTCATTGGATACAAAGAGCTTTGACCCTTTGACCTTGACCTTGGAGTTTGACCTACTTTAAAAAAATAAACACTAACCATATCTTTTAAAGGGTAAGAGCTAGTGCTTTCATACTTTACATATTTAATCCTTGTGAAAAGACCTTTCATTTGATATCAAGACCTTTGACCCTTTGAACTTGACCTTAGAGTTTGACCTACTTTTAAAAAATCTTAACCTTGGCCATAACTTTTGAAAGGTTAGGGCTACAGCTTCTATCCTTCACATATGTATTCTTTGTAGCAAGAGCATTTATTGCATACAAATAACCTTGACTTTTTGACCTTGACCTTGGAAATTTCCGAACTTATGAAAAAAAATTAACCTTGGCAATAACTTTTGAAGAGTAAGAGCTAGGGCTTTCGTACTTCACAAATGTAATTCTTGTGACAAGACCTTTCATTTAATACCAATAACCTTGACCTTCTGACCTTGATCTTGAAGTTTAACGTACTATTAAAATCTTTTTTACCTTGGTCATAACATTTGAATGGCAAGGGCTAGGGCTTCCATACTTTAAACATGTGATCTTTGTTGAAAGACCTTTCATTGGATACCAATAACCTTGACCTTGATCTTGAATATTTCTGCACTTATGAAAAAACTTTAGCCTGGCCATAACTTTGGAACAGATGGTAAAAGGACTTTCATGTTTTACAATTGTATTTCCAGTTAGGAGACCCTACTTTGGGTACCAATGTATTAAATTTGCATCTAAGAAAAGTTCGATTGAGTTTGATTCACTTATGCAAAAATTCCTTGAACTTTGATCTCGGCCATATCTTTTGATTGGGTGAATTCTTATCTTTCATATTTCACATAAATATATACATGTACTTCTTTTAAGTAAAGTTACCGTTAGTGGCATTTCTTACTATTGGTATGCCAATGGTACCAAAGTTTGCCGACCAAATACCAGGTAATTTTTACTGAAGACGAACTATAGAATCTCAGCACAGAGTAATTGCAGCTTGTATAAAAACACAACCATTCATACATGTCATCGAGAATCTGTCAATATAATACATATCATTATGAGGAAAATTCATCCCATGTATCCAAATTAAAATCTTTCATGATAAAAATATATAAGAATCCATATCTGTGTGTCCTATTGTATGTTAAATTTAGAACTTCTAATATCGATGTGAAGGACCCTTGCTATTAGAATTTATTACAATCTATTGATTTTCCTAACTCAAAATTAAATTTTAATAATAATACACACCGACAGAAAGAATAGTGTTTAGAATAATTCCGTAGATGTAGATCTGAATGGACTTATTATTGTTTGATCGATCTAAAAAAATCTTTAAACGATACATTTCAGGAAAATGGATTAAACATATGTATTGATCTCGAATTAAAAGATCACATGGAATCTCTTATATCTTCCTCTTAATTGGATATATTGCTGGCCATAGACGTTTATATGGTCCACTAATACCTGGTAACTATAAGTTATGTGAAAACAAATAGCCTTTCCTTCGTGATCATTCTCCATTATTGTAGAAAATTTGCACAATCACTTGCATATGGACTTTATGTCTCCGACCACATACTTTAATCAGGTATGATCAATCTTTAAATTGAGATCAGGGACTACTGACCAAAAAATTGACGTTGGTGGGTTTATACCCTTAAAGTCAGCATTTTGCGACGTCTACATTCATTATAATGATTTTGTATATAAAATCTTTAAAAAATTTCATGGAATATATAGTTCTTTTTGTCATATTATTATAAATTTATTATCAACATGTTCTCATACGTGAAAAAACCCATTCAGTTTTTCTTGATATACCGATTTAATCCCAGCCAAATGGATGCTAGAACTTTCGGTTTAAAGTTTGATCATTTGCAAAGCAACATTTTCTTTAGACGGATAAATTACAGCTTTATACCCTAACATCACAGGCACCTGACGTTACTTATTTTTCTTTTAATAAAAAAAAATATATACACATACCTAATAATAAATTTATTATCAGGTATGTGAATATTTTTTTTATTAAAAGAAAAATAAGTAACGTCAGGTGCCTGTGCCTAACATGGAGAAAATTTTTTTATTTATTAAAGATATATTTTTTTTTAATAAGTAACGTCAGGTGCCTGTGCCTAACATGGAGAAAATTTTGATTTCTCTTTATCCAACCAGAAAATAAGATACATTGCTATAAACCTAATTGATCTGAAAGGCAACACATCAAATAAGGGCAGTTCTACAAAATGTCACAATTAGTTGGCATACTTATATAATGACAATAGGCAAATTATAAGAGCTCGTGAATACTACAACATAATGATGGCTTAGCTTTGTACTAAAGATATTTTCGACCGTATTTAAAGAACATATTTTTTCTCGGCACCATTTAATGAAGATATAAAGTAAAACATCAAAAGATACACCGTTAATTATGACGGTTATTACATTATTACTAAATGATCAGTAGGTAACATGTTTCCATCTGACAAGGCTTGTAACAATATAGTCTTTGTAAAGATCATTAATACAGCGGCATTTTAGACGATTTGGATTTAATGTCAGCTTCATCCAGCTCATAGTTCCTTTTCAAACATGAAAATTCTCAAAATGACTTGATCTCTTTTCAGTTTTAGATATTTTAAACTTTCCACTCAATGGAAGTGATTTTTTTCTATAGTACATAATGAAATATGAAGACAATGAATAATAATCATGCTCCAAAGTCAAATAAAACTAAACAAACTGAGGGCCTCGGAAACATCAGGGGTGTGATCAGGTGCCACGGAGGAGTGAGCATCCCCTGTCGACTGTTCCGCCGTGAGCCTTTTGTCTTGATTGGATGAAAGGAGTAAAAGTCAATTCATTAGAGAAATTATCGCCCAACGATTTATATCAAAAACGTCAGTAAACATTATTAACATTAATCGGTTTTATTCATAAACTTTTATATGAAAAGAAGTCTGTTGACGTTGCCTTTAATTCAAGTCGAAATTTAGGTAGATCGACGTTTTATATTTTCATTCATACATGGATTCGAAACACTTCGCTGATGTCGAAATAGAAGACTCCATAGAGTTTAACACAACTATATCATATTTTGATATTATGCTAGAAAATGGCACTGAGGCCAAAGTAACAACTTAAATTTATAATAAACTTCATTTCTTAAAAGAAAGGAAGTTTATCTGTCTCAGCTCATCGATTTTACGTCAATTATTTAATTATCCTTAATATATACATTGAGGCACATTGTAAACAAAGTAAAACTAGAAAGACGTCAGATAGGCTGAAACAAATAAACTTTTCATCTACAAAAGAAGAAAAAAACATTATTACTTGTGAAATGAAGACACATTCACAGGATATGAGTACTTAAATCACCGAAACTATAAAAGTTTGTGATTAAAAAAAAAAATAAAAAAAATAAATGCAACAAAAAAGAATCCAGTGGAGAGAGAGAGAGAGGGGGGGCGTAGCACAATAGGATATTTATAACATGGTAGATCTACATAATTATATCTGTTATATTCATAGGCGCCGGGGGTGGGGGGGGGGGGCTTAGCCCCCACTTCTGTTTCAAAGATAGACATAATATAAGCATTGAAAATTGGGGCTTAGCTTTTTTCGTTGGTTTAGCCCCACCCCCTTACTTAGCCACCCCACTTTTAATTTGCTTCCGACGCCTATGTTATTCTAAAGCGTATGTGACATGATAATTATATGAGTTTAATAATTTCAATGACAAGCAAGTAAATTTGACGCAAAGCATCGAAAATTAAGTTTCAGTCTTCACGAGTAAGGGTCCACTATTTCAGACTGTCGTTAAAGAAAATAAAACTTTAATCTTTAAAAATCAGGCGCGTAGCTGCCTATACGCAAGTACGCAAGTGCGTACACATCATTTTCAAAAAAAAAAAAAAAAAAAAAAAAGAAAATAAAACTTTAAAAGAAAAGAAAAAAAAATCTTTATTCGGAGAGAAAAGAATAAATCTGTTTCAAATTATTTTGCGTCTTATGTTTCGAAAATTTTATTCAGCAATTGTCTGTACAATTAATCAAATTCAGTCTTTTATAAAATCAATTCTAAAGACATCTTCCAAAATTATTGAGGAAGAAAATATTGTTGAATCAAAATGTTAACCGTAAATCCGTTGGACTACTATATTAGATTTTCAATTTCCGTTGAGGTGATAAATAAATGTCGTTATAAACAAAAAATGGTAAAATTTAAAATACGCTGAACAAAGTAAATAACAATATACTTCTCACTTTGTTTAAGCTATCAGAGTATATAATTAAACAAAAGACCCCCAATCCCCGTTTGTAATTTGAAATATTTAAACTCCAATGACAACGGTATTGAAATTAGTTCAGTCTCTGTTTATTTTGTCGCATATGGAAACTTTTTCCCAAAGTATATTTACCAATATATGCGCAAAATTTTTTAATTATTTTCTCCACTTTTGAAGGCATTAACTTTAAGTATTTGCTCGAAAAAAGAGATGTAGCGTGATTTCTTTTGCGGGAAAATGTAAAAAAGTATTAAAATATAACGATTTCCTTTCATATGTAACATCTTTTATGCGTAAGACATTTTAATTACGCGCTTAAAATTAATGAAAGTAAAAAACTTTAAAAATAGAATTACCAGCTTTAAACGTTGAACTTTTAAAAAAACGTTTAAAGCAAAATTTTTAAAAAAAGGATATTTTACTCATAAATTTTATAAATATTATATTTTAGTTACAATTTCTTTTGGAATACAGTTTATTGATACTTAAGTAAAGTCAAAAAAAAATTAGATTTTTTTTTTGTTTTATAAGTTCAATAAAATATTTTACTCATAAATTTTAGAAATATCATATTTTAACATTTATTCACAACCACAAATAGATCTTACGTTCCTGCGGCCGATAATAAGTCAACCGTGTTTCCATGAAAATGCATCATTGTTACAAGAAAGATTTTTGTTTAAGGCTTTTACGTAAATTTGTTAAGACAGGAAGCATTCTCGCCACAGAATTACCGGTGCAACAGCAAGCTGTATATATACATCTTTTCCACTTCACTTCGTCCAACATCATCCCAGAAAAAAAAAATTAGGAAAAACAATCTGTAAATATAGCAATGGAACTGAATTCAGCTTTGATGGACAAGAATCTGACAACAACGACAACGCGACCTGAATGGCCATCCGCCGCTCCAGCAGCACTGTTACTAGTTTTTGGAGTCACGGGAAATGTATTGGCATTGACTATTCTCTGTTGTTCTTCAAAAAATCATAAATGGCGACCCTTCTACCGCTTCGTTTTTGGACTTGCCATCACAGATGGGGGTGGCGTATTGCTTTCCTACCCTATTGCTATGGTTCGTTATGGCAGCGAATTCAAATTTGACTATCCGCGGCCGTTGTGTGACTATATGGCATTTATTTTCATGTTTACTATTTTGGGTTCAGCACTATTTATTTGTGCCATGTCTTTCGACCGTTTTATTGCAATTCTGTATCCTCCCTAACAAAAAACATGAGAACTGTTTTAACGATAGTCGGAATTTGGATTTTCACTGCATTTTCATCAAGTCTCCATCTGATGGTTGGTCTTAAAAGTCAGAGTTTTTTCCCGGGTTCTTGGTGTTTTCTGAACTTTGTAGCAGATGCCAAATTAAACAGGATCCTCGCCTTGTTTTACTCGTTGACGGGTATTCTGATTCTTGCCACCACAATTGTACTCAACACAACAGTAATAATAAAAGTCTGCTATGACAGTCGTCAGAAGAAGAATATGTGCATAACAAAGAAGAAAAACACATATATCTTGATCTTCCTGTTCTTAGTCGTGATGCTCTTCACATCCTGTATAACACCACTCTTAGTAAGTATCGGGGTAGGGGGATACTGGGAGATGAATTCGACTATATAAATATAAGTAATTAATGGCGAGGACGGACTTAATGTTAGAATCAAAATTTCCTCATATTAATATATTTGTATGATGATGAAGAATGAAAAATGTTCCTGCTTCGTATGCTTATTTTCCTTTTGTTCTTCTTTACAGATTAACATTTTCGGACATGCAATTGGAACAATTTCCGGAAATGGGCGGTTTGAACTGAACGCTTTACGCATTGCTGTCTTGAACTCCATCATTGATCCATGGATTTATATTGTATTCCGAAAAGATACATTCGCGTTTTTTAGGCGAATGGCCTTAACATTGGGACTTGTTTCTGAATCAAGCTCAACCAGTGACTCTCCGTCCTCCAACAAAGTGAACCATAGCAGCGATCCATTTGTTCCAATGTCGTCAAAGGATGTGGCCAATTCCTCGTGACTAAAAATCTCTTTAGACCATAACTGTCTTATTTTATCATTATAACTATATTATTTATTTGATTTTCTGTAAACAATAGGTATTGCAGTAAGAGCTACAAGTACACTTTATCTAGATTTAAATCCAATCAATCTACTAAGTATCATGAAGCATCAAAATAATTGCGAATAATAACACAATTTCTTTTGTCATAAATGTATAGACATGCTACTTATCTATGTCAACATGCAAGATAATTATGTCAAACTTATTTATGTGAACATAACCGTAATTTTTGTTTGTATATATGTACCTCTTGTACTTAGTGATCTGGTTTTGAGTGAATAAAGAATTAAATTGAATCTGCAAGATATTAATGTCTACATGCGGGTTAATTATGTAGGCATGCAACTTATTTATGTTTACATTCAATATAAATGATGTCAACATGCTACTTAATTATGTCAACATGCGAGTGTATATTTCCAAACGAGATATTTATGAAAACATGCAAGATAATAAGTTGCATATCAACATACGTATCTTACATGTGCACATAATCATGTTGAATGTTTACCTGAATAATTCGCATGTTGAGATAATTATCTTGCATGTTCACATAAGTAAGTTACATGTCTGATTATCTTGCATGTTGACATAAATAAGTATCATGTCTACATAATTATTTGTATTTTGCATCCATGATGTCAGATACGAGAGTTAATTACAAAATTTACCCCTATTTTTAATGTCTTTGTGTATATATACTCCGTTTGACGGATTACTCCGTCAACTGGTTCAATGCGTAGTGCTCATTGAGGGTGTGACACGTCAACGGGGGATGCTTACTCCTTCTAAGCACCTGATCCCATCTCTAGAATTTCCAGAGTCTGTGTTTTGACCTGTTTACAGATTTATATTGTTTGTAGTTTTTTTAGATGGATCACTTTCATTGTCTTCACCTTTTATCAACTGAGTGTATAATGTGTATTTATTAGAAATGTTAGTATGAATTTAGAATACTTCTACAATTAAGCATGAATCAATTTTATATTTTGATAAATAATATCACATTACAAAAGGCTCTTCGATAAATACTGTATACAGAGAATATTTCGCCCCGGTTTTATTTTCGCCCATTTCGCCCTGTCCGGAAGTGGTCGATTTAAAAACGGAGCGAATTCAAAGTAAATAGTATATCGTTAACAAAAATCTTTCTGAGCGAATTTAAAACGGCGCAAAATTGTATCAAAATGTTAAAGGGCGAAAAAAAAAACACGGGGCGAAAATAACCCTATATACAGTAATTACTGCAATTTCTAGTTTTCTGAAATACAAACTATAGAAGAGAGTTGACGATGTCATATTAGAACCATTCCCACTTTAGTTTGGACTTTCAGTAAGGCGTGGCATTCTCGATGTTACATAATTAGCTTCTAAAATTTACATACCTTCCCTCCACTGTTGAAATATACATTGGATAGAAATTCGGGCAAATGCAAATTAGTGTATCGAATAACCAATAGCGTTGTCTCGTCTTGCCAAGAGGTGGAGCTTAAGTCGTCTCATCGTTGTCAACAACAATTCAAACTTCCTGATTTTATTAATTTCTTAACCAATGGGAATCTATTTGCCATTTGACAGACGCAAATTACGTAGCACCGAGAATGCCACGCCTTACTGAAAGGCCAAACTAACCTGGGAATGGTTCTATTTCATAAACTCTTTTGAGTCAAAGCTATAACACAAAACTATATTATAATTGAATACAAGATAAATAAAAGTTTTATAAAAAAAAACATGAAAAAAATGAAACATGCATATCCCAAATATTTATATATTTTAATATGAGTAAAAATTTGGTTTTAGGTCCTTTAAAAATTCAATTCTTAAAAAGAAATGTCACTTTTTTTCGAGTGTACGCTACACAAATTTATAAGTATATTTGAAAATTGAAATCGTTTCGATAATTTATCAGATTAAACTTGCTGAACGATTTCAATTTCATGCAAATGAAAGCTACATGTCTTTTATCATTTTATTTGAATGTACTAGTATTTCCATTTACGGTGGTTTTAATCCTCAAGCTGTTTTCATTTATGGCTACCACTGTCGAACTCGCCAAAATTCTTTTGATTAATTTTCCCCCCTTATTGATCACGAAAGCCGAGTTTTTAAACTGTGCAGTTTTCAGAATCACGGCAATAGCGTTAATAACAAATTTAAGGAAGAAATCACTTACATATGTGTGCAAATTTACTTAACTGGAAAAGTAAAATAATTATTACTAACATCGCATAGTATGAAATAATTTACATCAGTATGAAATTCATTTGGTTGAGAATATCTGAAGCAAACGAAACATTGACGCAAAACTTACAAACTGCAGTACTTCTGACAAAAAACCTTATATGGCTTGATAACTTTAAAAAAAATACACCAATATCGAAATGGACGAAAATCAATTATCCATTATCGAGAAATTTTGATTTCGGGGTTTAAATCTCAGTCTACAGTGTGAATATTAAAGACAAAATATGTTCTTGAAATATTTGAGTACACATCTGATTCATTTTGATTGCGAGCTTCTCTGAGGAAGACCGTAGCAGGATCTCATCATCAAATCAAAGTAACAATCATCATCTATCGTTGCACTAACACCTGCGTAGTAATTCATAAATTCGTCACGTGTTACTTTTCCATCCGGGCTTCCGGGTGTGTCGATGCTGTCTAGGAAACTTCGTAGCACCTCGTCCTCCGTCCATTCACCGGATAGATACTTTGGATGGTTTCTGGCGTTGGCGGCATAGACAACTGAAAAATACACAGAGTTGAAAGAAAATATGCAATTTAGTTGCAATGTAAAGATTATTTCTTCTTGTCCTTATAAATCAATCAGAAAGTGGTATCTGCATTTAAGGATTAAACACTAAAGTTTGAAGACTTGTGATATAAATACTTATAAGCAGAACTCATCCTTAATTAAGATACAGTACATTTTATTAACATTTTGATATACCGTATTCCTTCTGTTAATTGTTTCGTTGCATCCATGGCTGGATGGCAACACATGTGATTTCATTGTCATTAAATGAAAATGATGAAAAATCAGTTGAAGAATTTGGATATTGTTTTTTTTCCTAATTATATCAAATCAAACCAAGTCTTAGTGCATCGAGTCATTAGCCGGTACAAATATAAGATAATGGACTGTTTAGGAGAACACGAAATGATAAACATACGATCGGAGTACAATACAAATATCTCTCTTTGTAAGCGGCTCTTATAGAAGCTGTTATAGAGATTCTCTCTTTGTACTTTCGGTTTAGATAAAATATACATACATTGTTCTTAGTTCAATCACGATCTGGATATGCATATTCATATAATTTCCACCAGACTAGTGGCTTATACTGCCTAAATATAATTGATCCTCATGCCAGTTTTCACGAGCGTCTGTATTTCCGTTTTCTTTTTCTATACATTTGTTTAAGAATTAAACAAGATCATGACCATTAATTCATTGATTAGAAGTTTGAGAATTTAAGCAAACTTTCGTGGTCCTTTGTTTTGTGCACTATTCGATTTTTACGTTTGTTTATTTACACAACTATCAATGATAGCAAGTTGTATGCTGAATGTTTGTTATAACATATACATTCTTCTTAACTTTCACACATGCTGAAATGATCAGATTCATTAAACAGGAAAACCTGTCTAAATGTGCTAGAATCAATTACTTCACAGAACTACAGATTTATTTAGAACACACTATTGTTCGCACAGAGATGATGTAAATAGCATTGAGAACACAGCTTAGAAGTACATCAAATTGGATTGTTGTTTAGATGTTTGAAAGCTGAATTTTAAAGCATAGAAAAACACTTTATAAAAATAAATGTCTTTGGTTATTAAATAATTTTCAATTTAACGACCAAAATTTTGCTCTTGGGATGAAGTGTACCTTTTAGGTCATCTAAATTTAAATGCCCGTCTCCATTCGCGTTCAGTTTGTCAAAAGATTCCATGATAACATCCTGGCGTGCTTGTGATATTTTTGGTCTCAATCAAAACAAAAATTCAGAGAAATCTATCGTTTTGTTTTCATCCATGTCGAAAGAGACGAACAAAACATTGACGTCACTGTCGTTTAGCTGTAAGCCGTACAAATCGGTGCCATTCTTAAGTTCTTCTTTACTCAGCCTCTTGGAATAATCTATGTCCATTTTCCTGAAGACTACGGCTAGGTCTTTGATCCCCCCGCATCCTCGGGATAAGCAACTGTTGCGCAAACAATTCACTAGCTCGGTCCGACATCTCTCTTTTCCAACAACCGTACATAATTGCATCTGTGTTTTATACACTGGTAAATAAACTCAGGGGTTCAATCCTGGTGGCTGGTTAGTTTGAAGTCGTTGTGCGTTTCTGCGGAGTTAAAACAGTTTAAATTAAAAAAAATTACATTCATATAATTGAATATTTTAAAACAAGAGTGTTAAAATGTTTAACAAAATACGCACAATAATCATAAAATCAAAATTTTGTAAATATGGGGTAAATGTTTTATCCAATCCTGATTGACAAACTCTGACATAACTGAGGTGCGGAGACATTAGAAGCACACGTGTTGGGCAAGGTCTAAAGCAAAAACCGCATTATACAGTAGTATATAAGTATAAACAATTTTAATTCTCTATTTAAACAGGATTTGTTGAATATATTTTAAAATGCTGTGTGTTATATACATTTCCCCAAAACAATTTCCAAATGATTAAATGACAATTTATTATCAGACAGAATATTGCGAGATTTTGCTCCAACAGACAAGTATAAAGCGTGTTTTACAGTATGCCAAGCCTTTTCCCGCCACATCTCAGACCAAAGATGAGAAATGTAGTGGCGGATCTAGAGGGAGTTTTTTTTAGGGGGGGGGGGGAGGGGGGTTACATCATGTGAGAGCGAGCAAAGATCCCCACATATCTGTTGCGTTTATATTAAAGTAAAACTATGTAATATTATCTCTATGGTTAAGACAAATTAAAACTTTAGTTTTAATCTGTAAATATAAAAAAAAACTACTTTTAAAGACATCAAACTTCCGACAGAGTTGGTTTATACCAAACTGTGCAGACGCAGAGGATAATGAGTAGTTTGTTTATGTATACATGTAGTAATGTACATGTATTAAGTGTGGAAGAAAATCATGTAATGTCGCATGCAAATGTGCAATGTCACAGGGATATATTAATTAACAGATAAATATTTAAGATATTTTAATTATAACATCAAGCATTCCAGTTTTTACTTGCTTCATTGAAAGGACCAATTGGTTTGCGGCCGATTTTTGACGCTTGCGTCAATCACAGGAGTTCGCGTACCTATCAATTATACCGAAATTTTCATTAAATAAAAAAATACGTAATACGTATAATAATAACACAAGGAGTGCAACGCATTTTAGGTCACCTGGGAACCCCTCGCTTAATATCAAGGCTGTCGCACAATTAATCTTCAATCGAAAATTATAAAACACAAACCAATCTTTTTGGAAGGGACCATTCTTTATGGCTCTTAATGCATATGATTTCAAACGCATGTTTTACAGCAGCAGCGGTGACATTTCTCCACAACTTTGCTCAAATATCCGTTGTCCGCGACGCCATGACGTGACGTCACGGGCGCGTCCATTTACCCAAAAAGGAACAAAACTGCCTGAAATGCTTATCTAGATGATTGAGTTCATATTCGAAAAGAAACCAGAGACAAGTTAGTAGACATTCAAGAAAATTTAAAACGGGGTTGTTCAGTTGTTCGGTGTTAAGTATATAGTATGTTAACATAGATTATCGCGTTAACTATGGTTTACAGATGTGAAATATAGATTAACGTTGTTAACTATAGTTTACAAACACGATAAACCTAGTTTATCGATTGTGAAACTATGATTATCTCATTTTTGTGAATTTGGCATGCCATAATAATCTATGTTTTGCTATCGCAAATGATTCTTTTCAGTGTTAAGTATAATTTACGGTTTTGAAACATAGATTATCGCGTTAACTATGGTTTACAGATGTAAATATAGATTAACGTTGTTAAATATAGTTTACAGACCGTACACTATAGTTTACAACCGATAAACCTAGTTTATCGACTGTGAAACTATATTGAACTCATTTTTGTGAATTTGGCGTGCCATAGAGGTGTGTTGTGCATTTTTGCATCTGCAACTTTTGACTTACTTGACTTACTCCTGTTCACTTCTGGGGAGCGTACTGATAGAACCGCAAGCACACCGCGGCATCGGACTCTGTTTTGGGCAATGCTTCTTAATTGGGTCCAGGAAAATACCTGCCTCTCAACAAACCTTCTCCAGCTTTGCCTCGGTCTCCCAACCCTCCTCTTTCCTTGTGGATTCCGAACTTGTTTTGTGATGTTGTTTGAGGGTTTGTGTAAAATGTGGCCTATCCAGCCCCATTTTCTCTTATCTGCAACTCTTCATCACCTTTATTTTAAGATTTTTCAACCAGAGCAATGGAAATGCACCCCACAAATTTTGATTGTGTGTAGGTATGATTTTCAAATTTCACATGTATATTTCTGTTGACATCTATGGATACCGACGTTAGTGGGCCTATACCCTTAACGTCAGCATTTTGCCACGTCTACAGTCATTATACTAATTTTGTGTAGAAAATCTTTAAAAAATTTCATGGAAAATAAAGCTCTTTTTGTCATATTATTATAAATTTATTATCTACATGTTCTCATACGTGAAAAAAACCCATTCAGTTTTTCTTAATATACCGATTTAATCCCAGCCAAATGGATGCTAGATCTTTCGATTTAAAGTTTGTTCATTTGCAAAGCAACATTTTCTTAAGACGGATAAATTACATCTTTTTACCCTGGCATGGAGAAAATTTTGATTTCTCTTTGTCCAACCAGAGAATAAAAGAGACATTGCTATAAACCTAATTGATCTGAAAAGCAACACGGCTTACTTCAAATAAGGGCAGTTCTACAAAATGTCACAATTAGTTGGCATACTTATATAATAACAATAGGTAAATTATAAGAGCTCGTGAATACTAGAACATAATGATGGCTTAGCTTTGTACTAAAGATATTTTTGACCGTATTTAAAGAACATATTTTTTCTCGGTACCATTTAATGAAGATATAAAGTAAAACATCAAAAGATACACCCTTAATTATGATAGTTATTGCATTATTACTAAATGATCAGTAGCTAACCATGTTTCCATCTGACAAGGCTTATAACAATATAGTCTTTGTAAAGATCATTAATACAGCGGCATTTTAGACGATTTGGATTTAATGTCAGTTTCATCCAGCTCATAGCTCCTTTTCAAACAGGAAATTTTTCAAAATTTCTTTTCAGTTTTAGATATTGTAAACTTTCCACTCAATGGAATTTTTTTTATTGTACGAGTACATTATGAAATATGAAGAGTATATGAACAATAATCATGCCCAAAAGTCAAATAAAACTATGCAAACTGAGGTCAGAGCAAAAACGGACCTCGGAAACATCAGGGTTTGGATCAGGTGCCACGGAGGAGTGAGCATCCCCTGCCGACTGTTCCGCCGTAAGCCTTTTGTCTTGATTGAATGAAGGGAGTAATTATCAATTCAGTAGGGAAATTATCGCCCAACGATTTATATCAAAAACGTCAGTAAACATTATTATCATTAATCGGTTTAATTCAGAAACTTTCATATGAGAAGAAGTCTGTTGACGTTGCCTTTAATTAATTCAAGTCGAAATTTAGGTAGATCGACGTTTTATTGTTTCATTCATACATGGATTCGAAACATTTCACTGATGTAGAAATAGAAGACTCAATAGAATTTAACACAACTATATCACATTTTGATATTATGCTAGAAAATGGCACTGAGGCCAAAGTAACAACTTAACTTTATAATAAACTTTATTTGTTAAAAGAAAAGAAGTTTATCTGTCTCAGCTCATCGATTTTACGTCAATTATTTAATATCTTCAATATATACATTGAGGCTAATCTCATTGTAAACAAAAACGTAAAACTAGAAAGACGTCAGAATGATAGGCTGAAACAAATAAACTTTTCATGTACAAAAGAAGAAAAAAAACATTATTATTTGTCAAATGAAGACACATTTACAGGATATGAGTACTTTAATCACCGACACTGTAACAGTTTGTGATTAAAAAAAAAAATACAACAACAACAAAAAAAAAAATACAGTGGAGAGGGGGGGGGGGGCGTAGCACAATATGAATTTTATAGTATATTTGCATATACACTGCTCTCTCCCAGTATGAAAATATAGTCGTCAACTGCGTTTATAGGACTATAGACGCAATTGCTTCTACTATGAGTGCAATTGCTCTATCACTCTCTTGTAGAACAATCTCTGCTACACTTATAAAGGATGTTGAGAAGTATATATATGAAATGTTTCGTAAGAGGAATAAAAATAAGTTTTTAATAATATTTTTTAAAAAAAAGGAAATTCTGAATATTTAAAATTGCTGATTTATATCTTAAAAAATTCAGTTTTGGTCAATGTATTTAATTGTATAATAAAACTTTTTAGAATCAGAGAGAACTGCCATATTTTTATTTTTTTGTATCATGCATATTTTTACAAAGAACGGTAACTCTTCACACTTGGGTAATAACATTTAAAAAGAGAAAATTTCTATTTCAAGAATGATTTCAGCTATTGAAAATAAATAGAAAAACTAAAAAAAAATATATAAAAAAGCATTCTGGTGTAATAATCATGATAAAAAAATTCTTATTTTTCATCATAGTGTTAAATTATTGATTTTTGTCAGAGTGTTTTCATAACGTTGATCGATGACGTCACAACTGCATCAAAACAAAAATGTAATGACGGCGCTGCTTGTATCCAGATAACTGTGTTTGAGATGGAAATATTCTATAAATTGTTTGTGATTTATTAGAGAAAAGGAGCATTAATCAGGTTTACTGATTTTAAAGCCGTATGTTTTTCTTTACTGAAGACAAGAAGCTGCGTCCTTATGTAAGTCAGGATTTCCTCTGATATTCTTGAAAAAAAAATCAAAGAACGCAAATATAAGTTATAAACAACGATTATTCAGTGAACATGGCATTATGAATAGCAATAGCTCTGCTGGCATATTTTCCATGATGCGCTAGCGCGCATCATGGAATATGCCAGCAGAGCAATTGCTATTCATAACGCCATGTTCACTGAATAACGTTGTTTATTTCTTAAATGGTAGAACGATCTACATATATCTGTTATATTCATAGGCGTCGAAACCGGGGGATGGGGGGTGGTGGGGGGTGGGGGTTGAGCCCCCACTTTTTTTTTTCAAAGATAGACATAATGTAAGCATTGAAAATTGGAGCTTAGCTTTTTTCGTTGGTTTAGCCCCACCCCCTTACTTAGGCACCCCACTTTTAATTTGCTCCGACGCCTATGTTATTCTAAGGTGTGTGTGAGATGATATACAGGGTAAGAGTTTAATAATTTCAATGACAAGCAAGTAAAGGAGAGGTTTCCACAAGGCTTTTTTTTTGGCCCATGTTTTTTGCGAAAAAAGAAATTTAGGAAAGTTAGGATAATATTGGAATAAATGATCAAAGTATGGTATCCTCAACTGCTTTAACATTGAGTATATGGGAAAATGTTGGAGAGTTATGATGTTTAACCTTCTAGTACACCACGTGTTGCATTCTGAATCAAAACCATAATTTGATAATTAATTACTTATATGTACAGAAACATTATACTGAAATATGGTTGTGGTTCGCAATGCAACACACACTTAAAAACTAATGACTTGCAAATTTTGCAATCTGTTGAGTTGTGGTTAATTTTATTCAAACACTTAAAGTGAATCATATACAATTATTGCTGTGTTTTGAGGTCAATACAATGATTTAGCCATCTGAGGAGTACAATATTCACCGAGCCCGGAGGGCGAGGTGAATATTGTACTTCGAAGATGGCTAAATCATTGTATTGACCGAAAAAAACAGCAATAATTGTTTTATTATATGATTCACTAATAAAATGATAAAACCCATTACTTGTTTGCATTTGATTAAGTCCTATCCAAATACAATTAAGAGACAAGCAGAATTAAAATGTTAATAAACCTTACAGGTCGTATTTATTTTTTTGTTAAGTTTTTTTTTAAAATCAATTTTAGTTGCCATGAAAAAAAATTATGTCAGTCTTTTTTCTAGTATAGAGTTTTAAAGGAAGGAGTATTATCAGGGAAAACTGACTGCCAAAAAGTAAAAATTGTTTTTCAGTAAAAGTGTTGGAGGAGTGTCCATGCATCCCCTCTTATCACCCTCACCCGAAAATATATATTCGCTTAACTTATCTTCACATGAAAAAAAGTTATAGTAGTTTAAATAGCTTTCCAAATTCAATTTGTATCAATTTGGAATATCCCGATCTATTTTTAGATCAATGTAGAGGAAATAAATCCTTGTATAGACCTGGAACGTCACGTGCAGGTCAATACAACGTAGTATTTTTCTAACATAGTTGGATCTCAGCCAATCAGAGAGGTGAAAACTATTCAATCATATAATAATACACATTAATATAACATTGTCCAGTCAATCAAACGGATTACTAGTAATTCCACCGTAGCTCTGAAGGAGAGGGTGTACTTTTTTACCCTTGTGTGTCTGTTTAGCTGTCTGTATGTCTGTCTGTAACAAACGTTCTTCGCATATTTTCAGCAACTTACTTTTCAAAGTTATGGCTAATGTAAAAGTTCCCTTTTTAAAGGGGAATCACACTGGACCAAGTTCTAGGGTCAAGGTCAAAAAGTAAATAATATTTATAACCATTGAAATGTTACATTTGTCACAATAAATATACATGTGAAGTATGAATTAGAAAGAACTACCACCAACTACAGTATTTAAAAGTTATCATATGAACAAGGTTCGGGTTTGGTAATATTTCTTAATAAAAGTGGACCAAACTTCAAGTTCAAGGTCAATAGGACCATATTTGGTGGTACATTTACCCGAAGAAAGGTCTTGTAACAAAGATAGTCATACTATACTGAAACACAAAAGAAACACAGCAATCAGTAACTGATCATTTTATGTAATGATTTGCAAAAAGGAATACAGTTAGATTAAACTCGATTTAAAAAACAGCAGAGATTTGAAAACAATATTAAATGATTCTATTTTAACTTCAGAAATTAACCTATGACTGTTAAAACATCCCTTCTCAGCCATTCAATTACAGCCTGCAAGGCTGCCATCACAACAATTGCAGCTTGATTTTCACAGGGGCGTAGCAACAGAGGGGGCCTGCCCCCCACTTTTTTTTCCCAAACTTACTTATACTATAGGAAATGTTAATTGAAAGCCTGGTTGGCCCCCCCCCCCCTTTAGACTTTTAATAATGTACCGAAAATGTAGTATTAGAAGTGGTACTGAAAGTAGTTGACACTGAGAAAAAGTTTACCTCAACCAACCAACCAACCAACCAACCCTCCCTCCCTCCCCCCCCCCCCCCCCCAAAAAAAAATAGGATTTCCGGATTTTCGACTTTGGGCAACTTTTCCTTTTTTTTTGGCTTGTCAACTTTTTCAGGTAAGTAAAAAAAAAATTTCTCTGGCTGCCCCCCCCCACTTTCAAAAACGATGCTGCGCGCCTGTTTCATGATGCAGTAGGTTCATCAATCTCGAGATCTGAGCGACAGATATATTCTTTGCCGTTTTTAAATGTCCATTTTTCAGATGATGAAGCAGAATTTTCTATAACCTAGCATAGTGTAAAAACACTCGGACTTCCGGTCCACTATCTATCATTCATGTATTCTTCATCCAGAGTTGTCATTCCCGCTTCTCTCTCACATGTTGTGAGCGTAGCGGAAGATAACGCTGGAAAGAGAATGTCATTCATGCTTATGATGGCTATGAATCTTTTGAGGTCCATAGAGGTGTGTTGTGCATTTTTGCATCTGCAACTTTTTACTTACTTGACTTACTCCTGTTCACTTCTTGGGGAGCATACTGATAGAACTGCAAGCGCACCGTGCCATCGGACTCTGTTTTGGGCTATGCTTCTTAATTGGGTCCAGGTAAAACCTGCCTCTCAACAAATCTGCTCCATGTTTGCCTCGGTCTCCCAACCCTCCTCTTTCCTTGTGGATTCCAATCCGAGCTTGTTTTGTGGTGTTTGAGGGTTTGTTTAAAATGAGGCTTATCCAGCCTGATTTTCTCTTATATGCAACTCTCCATCACCTTTATTTTAAGATTTTTCAACCAGAGCAATGGAAATGCGTACATAGTCATTTTCAGGAAGCCTTGGTATCTCTTCCGAAAACGAAAGAAAATGTATTTTGCAGAATATTGCTGCATTACTTATGATTAACAAATCACACCCTTAAAGGACCATATTTTGTCAAACGATTGTTCATGAATATTGATAAACATGCAATTTTTGATTTTTGTTAAAGCGGACTCAAACAACTTCCGGTTATGGCATGGCAATTTAAAATTATTCAACCGTTAAATTATCGATACTTAAAAAGTTGAAGATATCCGTATTTTTTTAAAATATCAAATTACATGGTCATCATATATATGGTTTTCCCCTCTAAAATAGGATGTTGCGTTTCAGTATAACACGACAGGTATAGCTCCGCTCATTCAAAACAATGGGCAAGGTTCAAGTTTTTTGCGGACAAACAGCAAGACAGACAGACAAGGCAAAAAAAAAAAAAGACTATTATCTTCCGAATCTTCGATTACGGGGACATAATTATTCATAAAAAAGGATCACTAAGAGAGCTACGGTAAATCGGATTCGCTTTCATTTACAGAATCTTGAGCAGTCTATAAATAACAGGATTCGGAGAAAGAGAGATAAATCGCAAACACTCGGATCACAGTATAGCTAGAAAAATTTCGATCTGTGTTTTTTTTAAATTTCATTTTGTTAAAGGTTGAGGATAAACATGTTTTATGCCGTCCGTAATTGAAGATTCGGTCGGTACATTATTTTTGCCCTGTCCGTCCGTCTATCTGTCCCAAAACACCTAACAAATTTTGATTGTATGTAGGTATGATTTTCAAATTTCACGTGTATTTCTGATGAAAAGATCTTTCTATGGATACCAACATATCCTTCAAACCTTGACCTTTGAGTTTGATTCACTTATGCAAAAATTCACTGAACTTTGATCTCGGCCATATCTTTTTGATTGGGTGAATTTTTACTTTCATATTTCACATAAATATATACTTCTTATGCAAGACCTTTCCTTGGGTATTTTTTGACCTTGACCTTAAAGTTTGACCCACTTAAAAAAAACCTTAAACATTAGAAATCACTACTGAACAGTTAGTGCTTTTAAAAACTTCTAAATGTTAGACCTTTTATATTTCACATGTGTATCCATTGTAACAAGACCTTCCTAACCACTAAACCAACACCCTGGAGTTTGATCAACTTTGGAAAACTTTAACGTTGGCCATAGGCCCATAACCTTGTAAAAGTTGGTGCTAGCTCATTTATCACATGTGTATTTCTATGGCAAGGCCTTCCCTTAGAAACTTTCACCATAAGGTGTCATACGGTTTCATCAGTGCTTCACAGACAACCCTCGTATAGGTGCATTCAAAGTACCGTTAGTGGACAAAGTTACCGCTAGTGGAATTTCTTACTATTGGTTTGCCAATGGTACCAAAGTTTGCCGACCAAATACCAGGTAAATTTTACTGAGGACGAACTATAGAATCTCAGCACAGACTAATTGCAGCTTGTATACAAATTTCACAACCATTCATAAATGTCATCGCGAGTCTGTCAATATATATATATCATTATGAGGAAAATTCATCATGTTTTTCTTGATAAAGATACATAAGAACCCATAATTATCTGTGTGTCCTATTGTATGTCATGTTTAGAACTTCTAATATCGATGTGAAGGAAACTTGTTATTAGAATTTATTACAATCTATTGATTTTCCTAACTCAAAATTAAATTTTGATAATAATATACACCGATAGAAAGAATAGTGTTTAGAATAATTCCGTAGAATTAGCTCTGAATGGAATATTGTTTGATCGATCTAAAAAAAATCTTAAAACGATACATTTTAGGAATATGGCATAAACATATACATTAAACTCGAATTAAAAGACCCCATGGAATCTCTAACATCTTCCTCTTACTTGGATATATTGCTGGCCATAGACGTTTATATGGTCCACTAATACCTGGTAACTGTAATTTATGTGAAAACAAAGAGCTTTTCCTTCGTGATTATTCTCTATTATTGTAGAAAAGGATGATGTGACATAACTGCTATCTGGGGCCCCTTTTTCCATGACGAATTATATTTAATCTACAACGATGTTGGTAGTTTTCATACATGAGTGAATAAATACGACGCCTTTTGAATAGTTTCAATAGTTGAAACACATTTTAATTATAAGGAATACTGCATTATCTTTGATTTTTTAGACCCTATCACGGCTAAATTCAGCCAGATTTGTGCGCATATTTTCTTTTATGGCAAGAGAATGGGCGGGTCTTAGTACAATAGAGGGATATGCGTGCCCGAGAAGACCTTATATGGATATTGTTATTATTTCGCACTTAGTCATTGTCCAATCCGATGACAGAACAACAAAACATGCTGGTTTACTACGTTTACATTTTATCGGAAACACGTGGTTTTGGTCAATTTACCTGTTGTCCTTTCCTACATTTCAAACTTTTATAATGGTCAGCCAAGGCTGTTTGTACTTAATAATACGCATGAATTTTCAGCACTTACGGTTTTTAGGACAAGAAATGCTTATGAAACTTGTATTCACCGATACTCGGGAATACGTGTACAGACCTAACGAATTGCTCACCAAACACGCTACAAAACTTTAAATTAATGTATATCATGTATATTCTATCAATTGTTTGTAACTGTATAAAAATTTTACTGTGGTCTCGGAAATGGTTCATATGTAGATTCGTGTCTAATCTGTGACTCAAATGCATAAAAGATATCGGAAAGCAGTAAAATTCCAAGCATGTTACCATAGTATTTTTGTTGTACTCACTCGTAACGAATTTCATTTAGCTGATTGGTCAGTTAGAAAGTATCGCCTGTGCCTCGATTAGCATATGAATTCATTCTTACGTCAGAAAATCTTGCTCCGTCGATCTGTTTATAATGGGAAAGGCCAGCTAGATTTTACAATTTTTTTTAAAAATAGCATGTGAGCGCAGTTAGGTACAATTTTCTCCTTTCACATATAGGTAGATTTGAATAAAATACAGTGACCAGCCAAAGGAGAAAATTGTACCTACCTGCGCTCGTATATTTTAAGGGCTTCAAAGAGTGGAGCGGGGTTTAAAATGCAATGGGAATTGAATGTAAACATGATGCCCCTACCACAATAAAAGATCTATATCTTTCAAATCACGTTACTATTTTTGTTAAAAATAGTATTCTATAAAGGTACACATATCAGTGATTATTTACATACAAAAATTTGAGTAAAATTTAGACATTTAATTTTTTGTCAGTATACGAGGGGCCGCAAGTCACCTCATCCTTTGCACAATCATATACCGATTTAATACCAGCCAAATGGATGCTAGAACTTTCGATTTAAAGTTTGATCATTTGCAAAGCAACATTTTAAGTCGGATAAATTACAGCTTTATCCCCTGGCATGGAGAAAATTTTGATTTCTCTTTATCCAACCAGAGAATAAAAGAGACATTGCTTTAAACCTAATTGATCTGAAAAGCAACACGGCTTACTTCAAATAAGGGCAGTTCTACAAAATGTCACAATTAGTTGGCATACTTATATAATGACAATAGGCAAATTATAAGAGCTCGTGAATACTGGAACATAATGATGGCTTAGCTTTGTACTAAAGATATTTTTGACCGTATTTAAAGAACATATTTTTTCTCGGCACCATTTAATGAAGATATAAAGTAAAAAATCAAACGATACACCGTTAATTATGATAGTTATTACATTATTACTAAATGATCAGTACTAGGTAACATGTTTCCATCTGGCAAAGGCTTATAACAATATAATCTTTGTAAAGATCATTAATACAGTGGCATTTTAGACGATTTGGATTTAATATCAGCTTCATCCAGCCCATAGTTCCTTTTCAAACATGAAAATTTTCAAAATCTCTTTTCAGTTTTAGATATTTTAAACTTTCCACTCAATGGAAGTGTTTTTTTTATTGTACATAATGAAATATGAAGACAATGAACAATAATCATGCTCAAAAGTCAAATAAAACTAAAAAAAAAACTGAGGGCAGAGCAAAAACGGACCTCGGAAACATCAGGGGTGTGATCAGGTGCCACGGAGGAGTGAGCATCCCCTGTCGACTGTTCCGCCGTAAGCCTTTTGTCTTGATTGGATGAAAGGAGTTATAGTCAGTTCAGTAGGGAAATTATCGCCCAACGATCAAAAAGTCAGGAAACATTATTAACATTAATTGGTTTCAGAAACTTTTATATGAAAAGAAGTCTGGTGACGTTGCCTTTAATTCAAGTAGAAATTCAGGTAGTGTCACAGATCTTTTGTCAGAAATAAGGAGAAGATGTTTTAAAATATATTTACAGCATTTATTACATTTTACATCAATATTTTTTTCTATATTTTGTTTGGTATAATAAAAAGTTAAAATATAAAGTCTGTTATTTCACTGTGGACTGGTTCCTTGGGTTACATTGTAGGATGGCGCTGTGGCCCGTAATGGCAGCACTTCCGTCCCGGACTCACATGTGGCGCATTATACTGTTACGGCGGAAAGCCTCGTCTGGTCCTTCTTGACTGTATATATACTTGAATCCCTCCTTCTAACTACAACTACTAGGATCTATTGAATGTTTAAAATAAAAAAAAAACATATTGTAATTGTTTGTTAAATTATGTACATATACTTCATACTTCATCTACAATACTTAATATGCATATTTTCCTATACATATTTTACTCATACCTTGTACTCAACATACTCCTTACACTTTAGACATGGCCATTTTACAGGTTGGGAACAAATCCCCTTTAGCGAGATCATCTCGCTAAAGCGCGATTATCCCTCTGTAGCGGGAGAAAATACATCTCGGAAAACCGAGATTTGTACACTGATTCAAACTGTAATCGTGTTAACTTCTGAAAAAGGAAAATCCGGGAGTATGTTAACCCATTCGATAAATATTTATTGTCTCATCTCAATAAATTTGCTTCAAAATATTGCCTCCACTGCTGCAAATCATGGAAATTAGAATAAGTTTATGAACAATAGCGTAGCCTTCCTACGGAGGACCACATGTGATAATTATCAGTACAACTAAACTTACTTCGGGTATACGGTTATTGTAATTGCATGTTTACCTTTTTTTTTAATACGCCTGCTTGAAAAAAGGGAGAATATACAGCAGGACATAGTGATGGGGTGTCCGTCACTTTGGACTTTCCAAAGGGCATGACGATCTCGAGACGAACTCTGTTTGGTGACCTATAAATTCTCAAATCGCCTGATTGACTGATATACAGTCCCACCTTCTTACTGTAAGAAGCGCACTCATTGGTTCTTTGCTACACTCGTCAGAGTTTCCAGGATCTTCTAACAGATACATGTATATTATTTTTTTCTGTATATTTTACCCGTGAAATAATACGTTCAGTGTCAGTTTTAAATTCTAGTCCTACGTAAATTACCGGTAATCAACCCTAAAAATTATTTTATCCTATACTATTGCACTTTCATATTGGAAACGTGATATTTTAGACGGCTAGAGATGGTACATTAGATGGACGGATAGGTGGGGGAGGGGTACTAGAAACAAATACAGTAGGTAGGTTGTGCATGGTAAAAGCTATCGACATAACCATTTTTAAATCTTTACCATTTTAATTGGAAGTCTTATCGGTGATCAATTAAGACTCAATCTTCTAATAAGGAAGCTATTAAAGGTGACAATAGCCTCTCTTATTAACTAAATAAAACAATTACAAGGTGTAATAAAATGTAAAATTCGAAGTATTCCATGCAATGTTCGTAGATATTCTTTCAAAATAAAGAATGTCTTTACCAGTATTCACCTGCCGCCAAAATACGGCTGAAATTTTGCCGACTCGGCATTTAACAATATTTAACAATCAACACATTTAGCTTTTTTTTTTTTATTATTTATTTGATTTTTGGGGGCAGATTTTTCAGAAGCCCCCCCCCTTTTTTTAAATATAAAAATGCCACCTGGTCTGTGTGCTTTCATGTAGCCTATGTTTTGGAAAGTACTAGTATCTGATTTCCTTTTAAAATTTACACATTTTAACTTATGCAGGATCCCAACATATGTTTCCAACGAAATTGAAGTGTCCTCAAACGAAGAACTGTTCATTGACACCGGGTAAAACATTAAGAATTTATGTCATTAAAATACGAATACCTAGGGAATATTATACTTCTTTAATTATAACTAACAACACGTAAGTAGCAGCAATTTCAACAATGCAATTTCGCATTTTCGTTTAGTTATTAAATTTAATTCAAGGTAACATGTTTACACTTTCAACAGGCACGTTTCTGTGTTAATGAAAAGAAGGGTAAGTGGTAACTGAAAAAAAAGTTCGAAGGTAACCCCCCCCCCCCCTACCCGCATGAAATAGGATTTTCAGGTTTGGACAATGGTCAAATTCTCCTCTTTTTGTCAAGTTTTTTTCAGTTTGATTTTTTTTTCTCTTTGAATTAGCCATCCCCCCTTTTCCAATTTGCTTCCAACGCCGCTGAATCATGCTTTTCTGAATTAACAAGTTTACCATGCATCAACATTTGTACTAAGTCAATATCGGTTAGACTCAATATACGGTAAAGCTTTTTTTTTATTAATTTGCTTTCAATATTAATGGTTTACCCATATTCTATACACATCTCAGTTTATACTTGCTTTTTAATCATGACTTTTCCACAAACGTTACAACCCTGTTGCGCTTCCGTACTTCTTCGCATCAACCAAAGATCAAATATTTAAGCAAATATCATGGGTTTCTAAAGAATATTATTTTTAACTTTTGTACAAGAATGGAAAGCTAAGACCCTAACGAATATAATTTGGATATCTATACATATTTTATATGCTTCAAAAACATTTATGACTGTAAATCTTGAAACCTTCGCTAAAAAGGCACGATTTACACGTGGATTTTAGCATCTTATTCTCACACGCAGCAGTGATTGTCTTAAATTTCTGGCCAACATTGTCGGTTTTTTGTAGTAAATTCACGCTTCAATGCAACTTTCTCCCGGATTTTCAATACGCACGAGATTTTTGATTATTTTATAACGAAAACAACAAAATTCCCTTTTATGGTAATCTTTTTTCTTCCGCTAAAGAGGGATAATCACGCTTTAGCGAGATGATCTCGCTAAAGGGGATGTGTTCCCAACATTGCAAGTATTCAACTTACTACTGTACAAACACGTATTACATGTACAATGCTACTGACGCATTGTTACTACTTTGAACAAACTTCGAGTACAGTATTACTACTTACTTACTACAATGCTTACGACGCATCATTACAATACTAAGTATAAGTACATTATATACACAATTCAACAATATGTTTACTTCAAATAACTTTACTAAAAATGTACTGCGGCGAAGTAACTCAGCAGAATTTGCACATATACTGTTACTTAAAATAAACAATAAACCAAAATACTCTTACCTCAGAAGTGAGTAGGATTTCTGGTATGAAATGAAGTTAATACAAATCAAAGACGTGATGTGATAATAACTGGCAAAGGAACAACGTGTCCTTCTCTGGTGCCTGCTACGCCCAAACTGACGAGCATGAGCTATTTAAAGACCTAACCCGTCCAGTGAGTTTAAACCTTCTATATATAGGAATATGGACAAACGTTTGGGACTTAAAATACTAATTACATGGGTAAAATTCTATGATACACAGTTTGGACATCAAATGTGACAGGTAGATCGACGTTTTATTGTTTCATTCATACATGGATTCGAAACATTTCACTGATGTCGAACTAGAAGACTCAATAGAGTTTAACACAACTATATCATATTTTGATATTATGTTAGAAAATGGCACTGAGGCCAAGGTAACAACTCAACTTTATAATAAACTTTATTTGTTAAAAGAAAAGAAGTTTATCTGTCTCATCTCATCGATTTTGCGTCAATTATTTAATTATCCGCAATATATACATTGAGGCTAATCTCATTGTAAACAAAGAAAGTAAAACTAGAAAGACGTTAGATAGGCTGAAACAAATAAACTTTTCATGTTCAAAAGAAGAAAAAAACATTATAGTTGTGAAATGACGACACATTTACAGGATATGAGTACTTGAATCACCGACACTGTAACAGTTTGTGATTAAAAAAATAAATACAACAAAAAAGAATACAGTGGAGAGAGGACGGGGGCGTTGCACAATATGATTTTTATATAATATGGTAGAACGATCTACATATATGTGTTATATTCATAGGCGTCGGACCCCCCCGGGGGGGGGGAGGGGGAGGGGCTTAGCCCTCCTCTTTTTTTTTTTTTTTTTTTTCAAAGATAGACATAATATAAGCATTGAAAATTTGGGCATAGCTTTTTTCGTTGGTTTAGCCCCACCCCCTTACTTAGGCACCCGACTTTTAATTTGCTTCCGACGCCTATATTATTCTAAGGTGTGTGTGTGATGATATATAGGGTAAGAGTTTGATAATTTCAATGACAAGCAAGTAAATTTGACGCAAAGCATCGAATTGGCCGCAAACAAAATTAAGTTTCAGTCTTCACGAGTAAGGGTCCACATGTATCACAACATATTTCAGACTGTCGTTAGAGAAAATTAAACTTTTATCTTTAAAAATAAATCTAAAATGTTGAAAAACCCAAACTTTAAAAATAGATTAACCAGCTTTAAACTTTGAATTTCCACAAAAAAGAAAAACGCTTACGTACATCAATGTTTTGCTCTATTAAATTTTTCAGACCGCAAAAAGGATAAACTTTACATGTACTCATACCCTGGATCTTCATCCTTTGTTTTTGATGATGCCCATGAATAAAAATTCATCATTCGCATGTGTAGCATATTCAGGACAATTTTTATTAGTTTTACCACTTTTCATTTTTTTTGTTCGTCACTTTTGCAACTGTATTATTAGTATAACGATTTCCTTTCATATGTAACATCTTGTCTCTAAGTCATATTAATTATCTTAAACAATGAAAGTAAAAGTCTTAAATATAACAGCATTTAACTTTTAAGACAAGTTTAAAGCAAAATTTTTAAATATTTTACTCATAAATTTTATAAATATTATATTTTAGTTACTTAATATTTATTGAACTTATAAAACAAAAAAAGTCTAATTTTCCTCATGTGGACTTTCCAACACAACCACAAATAGATCTTTCGTTCCTTCAATCAACTGTGTTTCCATGAAAATGCATCATTGTTAAGAAAGATTTTTGTTTAAGGTTTTTTGTTAAGACAGGAAACATTCTAGCCACAAAATTACCGGTGCAACATCAGGCTGTATATATACATCTTTCCTCCTTCGGCCGATAATAAATCAACTTTGTTTCCACGAAAATGCATCATTGTTACAAGAAAGATTTTTGTTTAAGGTTTTTTGTACGTAAATTTGTTAAGACAGGAAACATTCCCGCCACAAAATTACCGGTGCAACATCAGGCTGTATATATACATCTTTCCACTTCGTCCAACATCATTCCAGAAAAAAATTAGGAAAAACAATCTGAAAATATAGCGATGGAACTGAATTCAGCTTTGATGGACAAGAATCTGACAACTACACCGCGACCTGAATGGCCATCCGCCGCTCCAGCAACACTGTTACTAGTTTTTGGAGTTACGGGAAATGTATTGGCATTGACTATTCTCTGTTGTTCTTCAAAAAATCACAAATGGCAACCCTTCTACCGCTTCGTTTTTGGACTTGCCATCACAGATGGGGGTGGCGTATTGCTTTCCTGCCCTATAGCATTGGTTCGTTACGGCAGCAAATTTAAATTTGACTATCCGCAGCCGTTGTGTGACTATAAGGCATTTATTCTCATGTTTACTATTTTGGGTTCAGCACTATTTATTTGTGCAATGTCTTTCGACCGTTTCATAGCAATTCTGTATCCCCACTTTTATAACTCCCTAACAAAAACCATGAGAACTGTTTTAACGATAGTCGGAATTTGGATTTTCACTGCATTTTCATCAAGCCTCCATCTGATGGTTGGTCTTAAAAGTCAGAGTTTTTTCCCGGGTTCTTGGTGTTTTCTGGACTTTGTAGCAGATGCCAAATTAAACAGGATCCTCGCCTTGTTTTACTCGTTGACGGGCATTCTGATTCTTGCCACCACAATTGTCCTCAACACAACAGTAATTATAAAAGTCTGCTATGACAGTCGTCAGAAGAAGAATATGTGCATAACAAAGAAGAAAAACACATATATTTTGGTCTTCTTGTTCTTAGTCGTGATCCTCTTCACATCCTGTATAACACCACTCTTAGTAAGTATCGGGGTAAGGGGATATTGTGATAAGAATTCGACACTTTATAAATATAAGTAATTAATGGCGAGGGTGGACTTACATGCTAGAATTAAAACCGTATACAAATGAATTCCTCATGTAAATATATTTGTATGATGATGAAGAGTGAAAAATTTCCCTGTTTCGTATGCTTATTTTCTTTTTGTACTTCTTTACAGATTAACATTTTCGGACATGCAATTGGAACAATTTCCGGAAATGGGCGGTTTGAACTGAACGCTTTACGCATTGCTGTCTTGAACTCCATCATTGATCCATGGATTTATATTGTATTCCGAAAAGATACATTCGCGTTTTTTAGGCGACTGGCCTTAAAATTGGGACTTGTTTCTGAATCAAGCTCAACCAGTGACTCTCCGTCCTCCAACAAAGTGAACCATAGCAGCGATCCATTTGTTTCAATGTCGTCAAAGGACGTGGACGGTTCTTGATGACTAAAAACTCTTTTTACATCATAACTGTTTTATTTCATCATTATAACAATATTATTTATTTCTGTAAACAATAGGTATTGCAGTAAGAGTTACTAGTACACTTTATTTAGATTTAAATCCAGTGAATCTATCATGCAGCATCAAAATAATTGCAAATAATAACACAATTTATTTTGTCATAAATGTAGACATGCTACTTATTTATGTCAACATGCAAGATAATTATGTCAAATTGCGACTTATTTATGTGAACATAACTGTAAATATATATACATATATATATATATGTGTGTGTGTGTGTGTGTGTGTGTACCTCTTGTACTTAGTGATCTGGTTTTGAGTGAATAAAGAATTGAATTGAATCTGCAAGATATTTATGTCTACATGCGGGTTAATTATGTAAGCATGCAACTTATTTATGTTACCATGCAATATAAATTATGCCAACATGCTACTTAATTATGTCAAAATGTGAGTATTTTCAAACAAGATATTTATGAAAACATGCAAGATAATAAGTTGCATATAAACATACATATTTTACATGTGCACATAATTATATTGCATTTGACCCAAATCGCATGTTAAGATAATTATCTTGCATGTTCACATAAGTGAGTTGCAGGTCTACATGATTATCTTGCATGTTGACATAAATAAGTATCATGTCTACATTATATAAATGGCGCCTGTTTTTGACAATGGTTTTCCGAGGGGTGTCAATTTCAACTGTTACCCTCCAAATTAGGCACCATTTATATTATTATACTGAGTGTCTTCTTGATTTACTATGTCAGCAATTCAAATCGTCGATCGCCTTTTCGTTCACGTTTAGAAAGCTTTCAAACTCCCCGCTACTTCGAAAAAGATTTACTGACCTCTTTATTGTTTATTTGATACTCTACGAGTCCTTTATCATCTAAAGTTTCGTTATTTCTGCACTCGCAAGCATGTTTCGTCTGTCGTTTGTTGTTTTCAAGTAAGCTACATCGGACGCAAGCTTTTATTGACGTCAAGTTTATTCCGGTTCTTTCAAACGCGCAACTGACGTTTTGAGAATTCTACGGTGAACCGTACGCGCATAATTTCCACGCATGTGGCATTACCGTTGTGTTACCCGTTGTCACGTGTGTTGCTAAGGCTGAGGGTAAAAGAACAGATTGTTACCTGCGTCTAAACCAATCAGATTTTAGTATTTAACATGAAAGTATAATAAAATTATTTGTATTTTGCATCCATGATGTCAGATACGAGCGTTAGTTAGAAAATTTACGCATATTTTTAATGTCTTTGTTTATATACTTCGTTTGACGGATTTCTCCGTCGACTGGGTCAATGCATAGAGCTCATGATGGGTGTGACGGGTCCACAGGGGATGCTTACTCCTTCTAAGCACCTGATCCCACCTCTAGAATTTCCAGGGTCTGTGTTTTGACCTGTTTACAGATTTATATTGTTTGTAGTTTTTTTTAGATGGATCACTTTCATTGTCTTCACCTTTTATCAATTGAGTGGATAATGTGTATTTATTAGAAATTTTAGAATGAATTTAGAATACTTCTACAATTATTCATTAATCAATTTTATATTTTGATATATAACATCACATTACAAAAGGCTCTTCGATAAATACTGTATACAGGGAAAATTTCGCCCCGTTTTATTTTCGCCCATTTCGCCCTGTTCGGAAGTGGTCGATTTAAAAACGGAGCGAATTCAAAGTAAATAGTATATCTTTAACAAAAATCTTTCTGGGCGTATTCAAAACGGCGCAAACTTGTTTCAAAATGTTAAAGGGCAAAAAAAAAAAAAAAAAAAAAAAAAAAAAAAAAAAAAAAAAAACACGGGGCGAAAATAACCCTATATACAGTAATTACTACAATTTCTAGTTTTCTGAAATACAAACTATAGAAGAGAGTTGACAATGTCATATTAGAACCATTCCCACATTAGTTTGGACTTTCAGTAAGGCGTGGCATTCTCGATGTTACATAATTAGCTTCTAAAATTTACACACCTTCCCTCCACTGTTGAAATATACATTGGACAGAAATTCGGGCAAATGCAAATTAGTGTATCGAATAACCAATAACGTTGTCTCGTCTTGCAAAGAGGTGGAGCTTAAGTCGTCTCATCGTTGTCAACAACAATTCAAAGTTCCAGATGTTATTAATTTCTTAACCAATGGGAATCTATTTTCCATTTGACAGACCCAAATTACGTAGCACCGAAAATGCCACGCCTTACTGAAAGTTCAATCTAACCTGAGAATGGTTCTATTTCATAAACTCTTTGGAGTCAAACCTATAACACAAAACTATATTATAATTGAATACAAGAAAAATAAAAGTTTTATAAAAAACATGAAAAAAATGAAACATGCATATCCCAAATATTTATATATTTTGATATGAGTAAAAATTTGGTTTTAGGTCCTTTAAAAATTCAATTCTTAAGAAGAAATGTCACTTTTTTTTTTCGAATGTACGCGATACAAATTTATGAGTATATATCTGAAAATTGAAATCGTTTCGATAATTTATCAGATTAAACTTGCTGAACGATTTCAATTTCATGCAAATGAAAGCTACATGCCTTTTACCATTTTATTTGAATGTACTAGTATTTCCATTTACAGTGGGTTTAATCCTCAAGCAGATTTCATTTATGGCTACCACTGTCGAACTCGCCAAAATTCTTTAAATTTTTTCCCCTTATTGATCACGAAAGCCGAGTTTTTAAACTGTGCAGTTTTTAGAATCACGGCAATAGCTTTAATAACAAATTTAAGGAAGAAATCACTTACATATGTATGCAAATTTACTTTACTGGAAGAGTAAAATAATTATTACTAACATCGCATAGCATGAAATAATTTACATCAGTATGAAATTCATTTGGTTGAAAATATCTGAAGCAAACGAAACATTGACGCAAAATTTTACTTACAAACTGCAGTACTTCTGACAAAAAAAAAACTTATATGGCTTGATAACTTTAAAAAAATACACCAATATCGAAATGGACGAAAATCAATTATCCATTATTGAGAAATTTTGATTTCGGGGTTTAAATCTCAGTCTACAGTGTGAATATTAAAGACAAAACATGTTCTTAAAATATTTGAGTACACGTCTGATTCATTTTGATTGCGAGCTCCTCTGAGGAAGACCGTAGCAGGATCTCATCATCAAATCAAAGTAACAATCATCATCTATCGTTGCACTAACACCTGCGTAGTAATTCATAAATTCGTCACGTGTTACTTTTCCATCCGGGCTTCCGGGTGTGTCGATGCTGTCTAGGAAACTTCGTAGCACCTCGTCCTCCGTCCATTCACCGGATAGATACTTCGGATGGTTTCTGGCGTTGGCGGCATAGACAACTGAAAAATACACAGAGTTGAAAGAAAATATGCAATTTAGTCGCAGTATAAAGATTATTTCTTCTTGTCCTTATAAATCCATCAGAAAGTGGTATCTGCATTTAAGGATTAAACACTAAAGTTTGAAGACTTGTGGTAAAAATACTTATAAGCAGAACTCATCCTTAATTAAGATACAGTACATTTTATTAACATTTTGATATACCGTATTCCTTCTGTTAATTGTTTCGTGGCATCCATGGCTGGATGGCAATGCATGTGATTTTATTGTCAATAAATGAAAATGATGAAAAATCAGTTGAAGAATTTGGATATTGTTTTTTTTCCTAAATATATCAAATCAAACCAAGTTTTAGTGCATCGAGTCATTAGCCGGTACAAATATAAGACAATGGACTGTTTAGGAGAACACGAAATGATAAACATACGATCGGAGTACAATACAAATATCTCTCTTTGTAAGCGGCTCTTATAGAAGCTGTTATAGAGATTCTCTCTTTGTACTTTCGGTTTTGATTAAATATACATACATTGTTCTTAGTTCAATCACGATCTGGATATGTATATTCCTATAATTTCCACGAGACTAGTTGCTTACTACCTAAATATAATTGATCCTCATGCCAGTTTTCACCAGCGTCTGTATTTCCGTTTCTTTTTTCTATACATTTGTTTAAGAATTAAACAAGATCATGACCATTAATTTCATTGATTAGAAGTTTGAGAATTTAAGCAAACTTTCGTGGTCCTTTGTTTTGTGCACCATTCGATTTTTACGTTTGCTCATTTATACAACCATTAATGATAGCAAGTTGTTTGCCGAATGCTTGTTATAACATATACATTCTTCTTAACTTTCACACATGCTGAAATGATCAGATTCATTAAACAGGAAAACCTGTCTAAATGTGCTAGAATCAATTACTTCACAGAACTACAGATTTATTTAGAACACACTATTGTTCGCACAGAGATGATGTAAATAGCATTGAGAACACAGCTTAGAAGTAAATCAAATTGGATTGTTGTTTAGATGTTTGAAAGCTGAATTTTAAAGCACAGAAAAACATTTTATAAAAATAAATGTCTTTGGTTATTAAATAATTTTCAATTTAACGACCAAAATTTTGCTCTTGAGATGAAGTGTACCTTTTAGGTCATCTAAATTTAAATGCCCGTCTCCATTCGCGTCCAGTTTGTCAAAAGATTCCATGATAACATCCTGGCGTTCTCGTGACATTTTTGGTCTCAATCGAAACAAAAATTCAGAGAAATCTATCGTTTTGTTTTCATCCATGTCGAAAGAGACGAACAAGACATTGACGTCACTGTCGTTGAGCTGTAAGCCGTACAAATCGGTGCCATTCTTAAGTTCTTCTTTACTCAGCCTCTTGGAATAATCTATGTCCATTTTCCTGAAGACTACGGCTAGGTCTTTGATCCCCCCGCATCCTCGGGATAAGCACTTGTTGCGCATGCGGTCAAACAATTCACTAGCTCGGTCCGACATCTCTCTTTTCCAACAACCGTACATAATTGCATCTGTGTTTTATACACTGGTAAATCAACTCAGGGGTTCAAAGGTTACAAATGCTTCTTTTCTTATCCAATCCTCTTCTTAGAAACAACTTAAAAAATTTAATGTTCGTTCACAATGAATCAGCAAAGCTTGAGATGAGGGAAAACAAAGAATCATAATCTATTGTGACGTCCAATCAACTTTTTGATACAGAAGGTTTCAAAGCCTGTTCTGAAGCAATCCCAAAATCGCGACTTCTTATAACCGTTCATTTCTCAGCATTTGTATGTGGCATTAGTTGTGTGTCTTGTTTCCATGACAAGTTAAGGAGGCAATCCGCCCCATTACCCGTAACGATTTCCAATACTGAGCCTCCGGTCCTATCAACTGTTCGTGAAAGTCGTGGAATCTAATTACGAGTGCTATAAGTTTTAAATTTTTTAATATTGCGAAACCTTTATCGACAATATTGATTAATCCAAACATGTTTTGCTATTTTTTGCAATCATCAATCATTCATATGATGTAACTCTATATAGATATGAAAAATTACATTTTATGCAGGAAAGGTATTCGGGTTTCCACAACAGACGAATTAATATCCAAATTGTACAATTATGTCATTTCTACTTTATACTTTTATATATAGAGTAAAAATTTCAAAACTAAATTTTGGTGAAAAATCACTAAAAAAATGTATTTTCTTCCTTTCATTATGTTACTTAAAATTTCTCAATACAGTATGTATTTCACTGTGTAATTTTACGCCTGCAGAGAAGATGGTGGGTAGGGAAGGGGATACAGATGTAGGGGTAAGTTATACGGTAAATCCATTCAATTGAAATAGCAAGCATGGCCTTTTTTTTAAATTAGAAACATACCGGTATTTCTTTTCAATTTTCTATATTTGTTGAAAAAAATAGGAATACTTAACAAATATCTAAGTTAAACAGGGAGGGAGGTTAAAACAGTGTAAAACTTGGGTAGAAGTTAAAATTATACTATACAACATGTGCAATGTATACTTGTCTTGATGAGTAACATTCATCGTTAATTATACAGGGTTTTGTTTGCTAATTCATTCTTTGATTGTGTAGGCTCACTTTCAGAATCAAAACGTCAATATTTCACGGATTTGAAAGACATCTTCCGGTTTAATGCTCTTGTTGTCATATTTTATTAATATATATCGCATATTAACGGCCGTGAGGCTTTTCTCAATGCCAGTGATAAGCCTCGTAAAAGAAATTCAGAAAGCCTCAGGAGAGATTCGGTACCCTAAATTAAATGAAATTCTGCAACTGGAATACAAGGTTGTAAGACATTAATGAACAAAAAATATGGATGCATCACATGCTATTGTATGTCTTATGGACCGTAGAATTGGCAAAATCTTTCAAGTTATTTCATTTTTATTATGCGCCCTGATTAAAAGATCCGAGGCGTATATTTTTCTTGTCCTGTCTGTCTGTTTATCTGTTTATCTGTTTGTCTGCAAACTTTAACCTTCGCCATAACTTTTGAGCCATGAATGTTTGAGACTTCATATTTGGTATGCATACTCCACTAATTAAGCTCTTTCAAATGACACCAAGGTCAATGACCTTGTGACCTTGACTGTGACCTATATGCTAAAAATAGTTTTTTCTGCAAACTTTAACATTAATGAACAAAAGATATGGAGGCATCACATGCTATTGTATGTCTTATGGACCATAGAATTGGCAAAATCTTTCAAGTTATTTCATTTTTATTATGCGCCCTGATTGAAAGATCCGAGGCGTATATTGTTCTTGTCCTGTCTGTCTGTCTGTTTGTCAATATATATACCAATATATATTCTCTTTTGTCATACGGGGTCATCAGGTTCACTTCCTTATAACTTTTGATTGAGAAGAGAAAGGGCTTTCATATCTGACATGTGCATTACCTTTGACAAGATTTGACACAATATGTCATAAAAAATGACTTCCCACCCACAAAGACGCCGAACGGACTTTGATTCTTTGAATTTGCTTGTTCTTCACATATCAACTTCAGTGATAATTTTTAAATAAATGACATATGATAGTTTGTTCATTGAAGACACAATATGTCAAAAAATGACATCTCACCCACAAAGACACCGAAAGGGGTGGGGACCACAATTCTTTGAATTTGCTTTTTATTCTTAAAAACAAATTTTTCTTTTGACTTCTTAAGTAAAACATAAACACCAATTATGTCCTCTCCCTACCCTTTGGTTTATGATTTGAACTAATTTGAAACAACAAGTTTTTCACCAGAAGATTTTAATATACTTTTTTTATATACATTTCTATGTCAAACATCGGTCGACCAATATGGCCCCTCCCTCTCCAAGGAGGTCATGATTTAAACAAATCTGAATCTAAACCTAAGGCTGCTTCATATTAATATCACCAATCAATGGCTTTTCTGTTTCTGAGAAGAGTGTTTTGAAGATTTTATTCGCCCTATGTATTCATATGAAAAAACTTTGATTGTCCAATATGGCTACACACTATCCGCTCTGGTCATGATGTGAACAATTTAGAATTTACACGAATTTAGGATGCCTCTATATAAACATGACCAATTAAGGCTTGCTGTTCTTGAAAGGTTTTTCAAAGTTTTTTTTCTTATATAATCCTGTGTAATTATTATAGGCAATTGTGGCTCCATCCTACCCTCTGGGGTCATGATTTGAATCTACAATACCCGAGGAAGCTTTCATACTTTTTTAAAAAGATGCCATTATTTTTTCACTAATTTGAAATTATCTCCCCTTTGAAGAAGGTGTGGCCCTTCATTTGAACAAACTGAAATCACCTCTACCAAAAAATTGGTTTAGATTGGCCCAGTGGTTCTAAGAATTTGAAAATTGTGGAAAGTGTACAGACGGGTGCCGGACAGATGTGGTCAGAAGAGCTGATTTGGGTGCGTATCATTACCGCTACATTTTCAAAATTTTCATTACCGCTACATAGTCATTACCGCTACAAAAACCCTTACATTACCGCTACATAAAAAAGTATACATTACCGCTACATTGTCTCTTTCGTTAGCCAGCCACTTATGCGTGTACAGTACAACCTATACATGCATAAGACTCGTTTCCCCTGCTCACTACGGGTAGGTGAAAGTAGAACTTTGGATAGGATGGGTTTATTATTTTTTTAATTAAAATCAATTTTATTTCATAAAAAACAAAAATTTAAAATCAAGCACGGTTCATAGATAAAATTCTGGGAGAATCCTGTTTCTTACAGCACGCATTTTCATGTAACTTTTTTCCAGGAAGGCTGAATATAGGCCAGAAAATCAGAAATGCTCGGTTGTGAACTATATTTAACATTAATTGTGCCGAACTCTTTGTGAAAACTTTTACACTCAACGTCTGCGTCTGCCCAAATTGTTGGTGGAAATGACGATGACCTTTCAATGTGCCTCGGAAACACATCAAACACAAAGCACTCTTCAACTTCTCGAGGATCCAAGAAAAAAAAAAACAAATAGAAGAAAACTTTCAACCACTGTCTAAATACTGTTCATTATAGAACTCATATATCGAACATCCCTGGCTAAACTGATATGTAGCGGAAATGAGTTGTTTTTGGCTGATTCAATATGTAGCGGTAATGAGTTGTTTTTTGCCGGAAAAATGTAGCGGTAATGATCGGTCGAAAATCTGAAAAAATGTAGCGGTAATGAGTTGAAATTTTTGGCGACGTAGCGGTAATGTTGACCTCCCGCTGATTTAAGCCTTCGTTTCAGGTGACCAAAAAGGATTTTTTCCTTCAAAATGCAAGGTATTTGTTATATTTCTATGAAAGCTTGAACAATTCTAAGAATCGTCATACAATGTCCGATAGTAGTTTGCAACTTCTAATGTTAAAAATTTGTTCCAAAATTATGTTTACTATCTATTTAAAAAAGTTACGAGATATAGAATTTACAAGGACAATAAAATACAGATCATAAGGTGAGGAAGGAAACAAATGACTGGAAACCATTTAGGAAGCATTTTTCAATTTATTCAAAACCCTGTGTGCACTCAGAAAAAGACAGGTTCTCCAGTATGAGGTTCGACACCAACACAGGGTCACGCAGCAAATTCACCACCATTGTGAAACAGTGTCAGGTTAGGGAAATACCCCTTCGGTTGGCCAGGCAAGCTCCAATTCGGCGTAGCATACTCCTAATGCGACGTCCCATGTCACTTTAGGAAAGATTATTTTATTCCTGTTGCAATGATGCAGCAAGTTCTTGGACATCGGCAGGAGGTTGTTGACGTTGGCGTATCCGCTGTCCAAGCATCTCCCAGACATGCTTGATGGAGGAAAGGTCCGGTCGGAGTGTGGGTCATGGTAATGTGGTGATATTTTGCTGTTGGAGATAATCTGAAACGATCCTGGTACTATGACGTCTGGGGCTGTCATCTTGAAAAATGAAACGACTGCCAAAACGACGTGCAAACGGCACATGGGGTGCAAAGATGATGTCCCTGTAATGCTACCCTTTGACACGTCCAGCAATAACCTACAAGTTTGTTCTATTGTCTACAGTGATGCCTCCCCACACCATTACAGAACAGTTACTACATAATACCGATCAAGTTTAAACGTTCATTACGTCGGCAGCAAACTAGGGATGTCAACGAATAGTCGACCATTCGACTGTCAGTCGAATGGACCGACGATCGAATAATGAAACAACATTCGAATATTAAATAATTGCAAGAAAAGGGGATGATAATGAAATTTTCATCTCAAAATTGAAAAAGGATCCTTCCTCAAACTATACAGCTGTATAGTATACGTCATCAGACGAATAAGAGCTCACACACAGTCACAGTATATAAATAATTTCCCACACTGTAATCACAGGAGTTCGTAATTTTTATCAATAAAGTCAATAGAAATCACTCGATTGACCAATCCATAAGCTATGCGTCAATTGAGTGATTTCTATGGAACGCCGGGACTGTCTTATATGAAGATTAAATATTATATGCAGTGCTTCCTTTATTATACGCGGTACTATTTTTATTATATGAAGTAGTTTTTACATTATATAGTGTACAACCTCCATTACATGTAGTACTTCTCTCATTATATGATGTAGATATGTCATTATATTATGTACATCTATCATTATATGATGTGCTTTTAACATTATATGCGGTAGTTCCAACATTATATGCGGTAGTTCCATCATTATATGCGGTAGTTCTAACATTATATGGAGTAAACACAACAATATATTATGTACTTCTCACATTATATATAGTACATCCATCATTATGTGTAGTATTTCTGTTATTATGATGATGCTGATCATTAAATATTATGTCCGGTCCAGTTAGCTTTCCGTGCGGTAAATTTTGCATTTCGTTATGATGTAGACACAGTATTATATGCGGTGCTTTCTTCTTTATGATGATGATCTTTCGGAAGCTACCCTTCGGAACTCTCTGTTCAAGGTTCTTCTTTCTATCAACTGTTGAATTCAGTACAATAAAAATACATGCGCGTATTATTTATGTCTCTGATTAAAGCGGTGAATAATAAATGCTACAGGAACTAATTAAATTGTTTTTAAAAGATAAGAAGTAGGGTAATAGTAAAATAAAATGTCATCTAATTCATGGTATGAAGTAAAGAGAGAGAGAGAGAAAAAGGGTGTAAAAAATGAGATATTTTTTTCTTTCTTGTGAACAATATGGCATTCAAAAAGATTCATTTCATATGTAGGACAATCAATTTCAAAATGGCTAATAAAAAAAAAACTGATGTCTTCGAGTACGCAGGTCTTTAACAGCGCGTTATAGAAAACATTACATTATTTATATACCTACATATTGGGTGGGGTGTGCTAATTTTTTCATAATGTAAAATTACCCTTTATCTCTCAATTTAAGAGGCACAAGGGATTCTACCATATATCTTTTTAAAAGTAAATTCTTGAAGTACAATCCACGACAACTCAATACAGTAACGTAGACTTTGTTTTTGAAAGTGGTGGAAGGGGAGGGGGGGGGGTTCGGCCGGAAGAAAAAAAATAACTCAAGTTACCTGAAGAAAGTGGACAAGTAAAAAAAACATTGAGAATTTTCAATAGTAAAAGTAATGTAAAGGAAAGGGGGGGGGGGGTGTTACTTCGCGCGTGTATAATGTCTGCTCTGAATATCGCATGTCTTTTCCTGATACATATCATTTATTTAGTACAATTTAAGACAGTGAATATCATACATTTTTTATGCGCCATAGTTTAACCATTAATACAATGGAATGGTAAAAAATATTTTAATGATAAGCGCATCTCTCTCTCTCTCTCTCTCATTGTAATTAAACTACTGAAGTATTGACTTCAAAATTCCTTTAATTAATGTAGGGATAAATCTAGTTAATAAGTCAACGAAATCTTAACAAGCTTGAAATTCAACCAAACTTAATTTTTACCAATTCCAAAAATCTTTGTTCTTTTTTAGCTGGATTGAAAATAAGTGTACACAAAATAAAGATAGAGGTTGGCAGATTATGTTTCCCAAGAGATGAACGATATTGTATAAACTGTTGCTGAAGATGAATTTAATTTTTTATTTGTTTGTGCCCTCTTTATAAACAACTAATCATGCACAAATCTAGAGGGGGTTGGGTCACACCCCCCCCTGTACTTTGGACCACCCTCGGAAATCGCGGACCCCGCCCCCTGGAAACCGCGAATTTACATTAAATTGGTATGAAAATCCAGAGGTTTGAAAAACTAGAAGTCATTGACCCCCTCATTTAATACGTTATTTCGGGGGGGGGGGGGGTTTTTTGGGGTAACCCCCCCCCCCCTCTCCTAAAAAAAATCTGGATCTGCGCCTGAACTTAAAAGTGAATTTTGTACACTTTTCAAAGATACTGTACATGTATAATTTATGAAATTCTTAATTCAGCGGATGTTAAATATACAAGAAATATTTGTAACTTAATACGTGTTGCATTTAATTAATATAACAAAATCCATGTGACTATATATAAATTATTATTTTTGTTTACTTGCTCCACATGTGGTTTTTGTCAAACTAAATAAATAAAAAAAATATTACCCAAAACCATGAAGAATGTCCATATCTAAAAACCGAAAAGTAAAACTTTCTAAATATAACAGAGGGGGTTCCGAAGGGTAGCTTCCGAAAGATCATCATCATAAAGAAGAAAGCACCGCATATAATACTGTGTCTACATCATAACAAAATGCAAAATCTACCGCACGGAAAGCTAACTGGACCGGACATATTATTTAATGATCAGCATCATCATAATAACAGAAATACTACACATAATGATGAATGTACTATATATAATGTGAGAAGTACATAATATATTGTTGTGTTTACTGCATGTAATGATAGAACTACCGCATATAATGTTTGAACTACCGTATATAATGTTGGAACTACCGCATATAATGTTAAAAGCACTTCATATAATGATAGATGTACATAATATAATGACATATCTACATCATATAATGATAGAAGTACTGTATATAATGGAGGTTGTACACAATATAAAGTAAAAACTACTTTATATAATAAAAATAGTACCGCATATAATAAAGGAAGCACTGCATATAATACTTAATCCTCATATAAGACAGTCCCGGCGTTCCATAGATTTCTATTGACTTTATTGATAACATTGCGAACTCCTGTGATTGTATACATATCGAAAATGAAGTTTGGACCACAATCTGCTGATAACACATTGGGAAACATTTATTGCCCTTGCCACAGCGACCTGTCTTGTGCCAACCTAGTCCTTTAGCATGTCAAGGGAACGTAACCTCTCATCATGTGTTAGACGGCACATTGTCTCTGTTTTATTAACGACTTTAACAACTGAAAATCTGATGCTTTCTTTTTAGAATCATCCTTTAGAGTGGCTTTAACCTTCCCGTTCAGAAGCAAGCAAATCTGTGGCACGACAACCTTGATCATCAGTAGCATCCCGTGCAGATCGAGAGAATGATTGATGTGTTTTGGTGATGATGAATTTCTTGAGACATTCTTCCTCGTTAAGGAGCTTTAAAACATGGTTTCTATTGTTCTTTCCTGAGTATACATGTACATACATGTCATTAGAATGACATAAAAACAAGTACTAATTTATTTTCTCCTAATTAGATGAGATGGGGAGAAATTTAATACAGTGCATTTGCTATACCATTAATAAATTCTAGAGCTGAAATTAAAAAAATGCTTCTCAATGGAAAAACAATTGTCATATTACAAAAATATCTGTAAAGTTTACGCACAAAGAAAATCATAAGATTCTCGAAATGGTGTCAAAAGGACATAAAGCAAGAGGACCTCTTGTCCTTCCTGTACTTCATTGAGCATTAACAAGAGGCCCAGGGGCCACATCGCTCACCTGAGAAATGTGGCTAAGAAAATTGCAAACATCAGTTTAGTAATAAAAAGCTTAAATGCATGAGTGGTCCCAACCTACCCATTAAAGACAGAAGGGGTGGGGGGGGTGGGGGGGGGTACGATTTGAACAAATTTGAATCTACACTCTAGCTCTGAGGATGCTTCCAAATAAATATAACAAACCATGGCTTCCTATATACTTCCTATATACTCCAATGTTAAACTTTGATCCTCCATTGTAGCTCCACGCTACGTAGGGGGTAATGATTTTGAATCAACTTGAATCTACACTAAAGGAGGATGCTTTCACATAAATATGAATAATCAAAGCTTTGCTGTTCTTGAGAAGAAGTTTGAAGATTGTTCCTATATACTCCTATGCTAAACTTTCATCGTTAATTGTGACTCCACCCTACCCTCGCAGGTGACAAGACTGGTTGGGTTCTTGAGAAAATGAAAATTTGAAAAGTTTACAGCGACAACGACGACGACGACGACAGACAACGGACAAATTTTGAAGATTAATGGAGACTAGTTATAAACACAATATTCCTGAAAAGTCTCATACACCTCTATCTAAGCCAGACAACGGTTTAGGATAAAAAATTCCTTGCCAGATATTTGGTTAGAAACTTAGAATGAATTATTCTTCTTATATAAACATGCTTTTGTTTTTTTCACGATTTGTATCATTTGTAGTTCATCTCGGAGAATGTTGTTTGACATCAACTTTGAGATCTATGACCGTGAAAACGGAAATAGTTTTTTTTATTATTCTTTCGGTTATAATATCAAAGATTATAGAACCGATTTGTAAAAGTTCTAGCACAGGGGCATAGTATCGGGGGGGGCGGGGGGGGGGGGCCCGGCCCCCTCCCCCCCACTTTTTTTCCCAACCATACTTACACTATAGGAAATGTTAATTCAAAGCCTGTTTGGGCCCCCACTTTTAGAAATGTACAGAAAATGTAGTATAAGAATTGGTACTAAAAGTAGTTGACACTGAAAAAAAGTTTACCTACACCCCCCCCCCCCCACCCGCTTACAGGATCAAAACGACAGACATTTCTTGAATTGTTTATAAAATTTTGCTAAATTAATGATTGTGTTTAATATTGCAAACATGAAATTATCTTACTACATTTCTTTCAATATGATTCTAACCATTTAAGTATAACCGTTAATTAGAAACTTATAAACAGAATTAAATTTTTGTCTTTGTCGTACGTTCTTTTGTAAAATGGAACCCAGGCTTTTTGATATCATTGACATCTGATTTCTAATAAGAATGGAACTAGTAAAGAAAGAGGGCGTACAAGGCGTGAACAATCCCCGGCTGTAAGACAAAATGTTTCTCAATTTTCAAAATTCAAAGAAAAGTTATATTTTTCTAAAACCGTGTTCTCAGTAATGTCATCTTCAAAACATTTTATTATTTTATTTTACTGAACGACTTATAATTTGATAATCTTTATTTCAAAGTTGACAGCTAAGCATATTTAGTGGAAAATGGGTTTACTAGAGCTATAATCAAAGTACTCAGAAGTACAGAGAGCCGGGCTCATTTACAGAGTAGAATGGATTTCTAACATGAATCACGTTCATATTCTGATGAAAAAAATTATTTTAAAACTATCAATATAAATGATAAGACACTGACAGTGAGTTTTTCAAACCTAATGCCACGGTCCGATTTTGTCAGAATCAGAATTAATCTGGTACCGCAGCTGAATGTAAACAAACAGGCCAGTCTGGTTCCCTCTCCTGCTTTACCTCGTATGTGTAGAGAACTACGGTAACACTGATTATCAAAAATCCTTACGCTAATGAACTATGTTCTTTGACTTAAGCAGTTTTAAAAGTCATTACTACAAATTTTTACTTTATATAGATAAAACTTCGTTTTATTTTTGTTGCTTTATTTAGCGTTTGTATTATCTCAAAAGCGGTTGAGAGTAAGAAGTATATTTTTGCACGTAACTTTAAAATGGCGACTATTGGGTTAACATCCTGCCTTGAACAGGATCACATAAGCCGGCAATTGCTCTTTGAGCAATAAGCCCGGCTAAAAACGAATTTTGAACATGAATGGGTCAAGTCTCCATTCTTCGTTAACGCTTAAATGATGAAAACGTACATGTGAAATCTATTTCATTTGTCCAAAAAATGGTATCTGAACCCATTCTACATAAAAATCGAAAATTTCTGAAAAAATATACGCTTCAACAAACCCGTTCATTTAAATCGTCGATAATGCATATACTTCATAGCGTAGTGGTTAAAGCGGTCGGTCTAAAAGAGAAAAAAAAAACCCGGTCGGTCTTGGACTAAACCCTGCACTATGGAGAGAGTTCGAATCATACGTGAAGATTTTTCTTTTTTGTTTTCACATATCTTAAAAACATGTATGAAAAAAATTATAAATAAAATATTAAACAATCAAATACAGAATTAAATGTGTAAAAGATGATATAAATTATATAATTTTGAAAAATATACCCGGTAACTTTTAGAACTGAGAAATGTCTTGTCCTCGCCTTGTACGCCTCTATTCTTTACTTACCTTGTCATTGGTCAGTACTCTAAAGGTGACATAAAAAGATGCTTGAGTTTGACTATATCTTTGTTGTTTTTGAAGACCGGATCTTTCAAAAATCTACCGGAAATCCCATTGGTACCAATTGCGCCCCGTTATTAGCAGATCTATTTTTGTATCCATATGAAGAAGAATTTGTCCACAATCTTATATGTGCAAAGAAGAAAACACTTGCTGTGGCCTTCAATTCGACGTTTAGATATATCGACGACGTTTTGTCAATTTACAATCATGGTAATTTCCATTCTTAAGTCGATACGATATATCCTGGTGAGCTTCTGATAAAAGATATTACAGACTCTGACCCATCTGTTTCATATTTGGATATTTTATTTGAAAAAGACGTTAATGGTAGTCTCTACGTATGAACAATTTCGAAATCGAGGTAAATTATTGAAAAACAAGTTAATGAAACAAGAATATCAGCAGTCACGTTTAAAGCCATCATTTCGTAAGTTCTATGACCGATAAAATGACCGTGTCAGCAAATACAATTTATTATTGAGTCAAATGCTGGCTGACGTTTTTCATACTAATTGTTAGTCTATTATTTATACATGTACACTGAATTGTACACTGAATTGACGACGAATTTCCCCGTAATTTCCCAATCATGACAAGGAGCAAATGGCGGGCGTGACCAGTCGGAAGGGGATGCTCACTCCTCCATGACACCTGATCCCACTTCTGATGTTTTGGAGGTCCGTATTTGATCTGCTTCTATTTTGTATTGTTTTATGGATTTTTTTTTATCTTGAATACTATTTGTTCTCTTTATATGTTTTATTTGACTCGAGAATAAAAACTCAAGGTGTTGCCTTCTACTCAACATTTTGATTTATTGATGTCATTTATCAATTAATAGTAATAAGAATATATAACCATGGAAATACATGTATGAATGGTATAAGTGGAAACAAATTTTGTAAGTGTATGACTGGTATAATTGCAAACAAATGTAAGAAGTTTACATGTAATTACACAATTATTTTATTCTTATTTATAGGGAATCGTGATCATACATATTTACAAGAGTCATTCAAAAAATCCGTAGACAATATTCCTCATCGTCATATTATTATTACAATACTACAGATCAACCAATTTTCGTAAATAAAAAAATTTATTTTGTCGAAGTGTGAAGTTTCATTCCATTTGATTGAATAGAACTCATGTTCGCCAATTTTTTTTAAAGCAACGTTTTTTGTACCACGGAGCACACTTAACCAACATTGTAACGTCAAAAACAACGTCGAGAGTTTCTCATAATTACTCTTTTTAATTGCAAACACGGTTTGTAGCGTCTTCATCATTCACAGAAACGTATCCATTACTCTTGATACCTAGTTTGCAAACAGTTGTGCAAATAGCAAATAGCTTGAACTATATTGTCAGTGTTTTCAAATTCTTTACTGCGTAACTCTATTAGTTCCGCAACAGTGAAGCGCGCATCACATTTAATGACGTTCATAACTCTTTTGACAAGATTTTAAACTATAACCTGTTTCTTTGCAGACCATCCATCGTCCGATTCAAACTCGCTACCACTCAAAAATTGTATTTTGCATTTTATACAAATATGGGCTTACTTTTCATACATTTCCTGATCTATACAGATTTTTTTTAAAAGTTTGTTGAATAGGTTTCCCGAATGCAAAGCAAAATTTTATTGCTACTCGCTGCTCCGTGACGTCCCCAAGCGTCATGTATTTTTTTGCCTTTTTAAATCAAGTCCACATGTATCACAGGCACCCGACTGTTTTCTTTTAATGAAAAAATTATACACATACTGAATAATAAACAAGGTTCCCATCAGCGCCATGTTGAATTTTTCTAGGTCTGCCACATCCACTTGTATTTTCTTTTTAAACCCCGTCAAATAAATTCCCTGCAACCATATTCCTTCTGTGGTCAGTCTTTCGAGGTCTAAACTTACGGAAACTGCAACCAGAAGGGTGCATCACACTTCCAAATATTAAAAATCCCTCGTCAAACTCGATCTACTGCTTCAACAATCCGAAAAATCGCCAAAGGGGGGCCGGAAGTTACATTCGACTTGAAATTCTCAGGGAAAGCCCTTTTTTGATTGGTCAATATATTTGTACGATTTATTTTTTAAAAATAACCGGCGAAAGTTAGTACTTATTCCAAAAACAATCATTCAGACAATAATACAACGTAATATACATGTAAGAACATTCATTTTATTTCCCTCCAAAATAATTTCGATATAACTTGATAAAAGCGATTATATTTTGTTATTGTCGAAGATAAGCCTGATCAGGCTGATTAATGAACATTTTCAAGACAAAATACTGAGTCGGTTGTAAGTCCCTACTTACACGCCTAAATATTATTATTAACACTGTCATTATTGGTGCGCTGTTTGAGCGCCATCCGTGGACAAGATTGACTTTGTTTATCTAAAGTAACATGTGCGCACGTGTTTCAGAAGGGAGGGGGGGGGGGGAGTCACACTAAAATTATTCCAGGGAGTGTTGAAATCTGCAATTTTATGTACTGCAATAAAGTAGTGGCATGGCAACATTTTTATTGTCCGAACCATTTTTTTTCTTGGTGACAGTTTATACCAACCGGTATGCATATTGCATAAGGTAATATTTGAGTTCATTACCACAGGCACCAAACTCGCTTGAATTTTTGATCCCCTAGTATACTTGGTGCCTGTGTTCATCAAATAGCCTTTTATCAGTGTGACCCCTCCCCTTTTTTAATTAAGCATATGCCAGGTATATATGTATATATAACTGGATGGTTTGCAGTCTATTGTTTTTTGAAAACCGTTCAATAAACTCTAGATGAATTGTTGTTGTTTTTTTTATTTCAAGCATCCCCCCTCCCCCACTCTTTTATTCAAGATTGTTTCGAACGCAACGATCTGTATAGATTAATACAGTACATTTTACAGGTATATTCACAAGAAGTGTTTTCCTTTTTTTTTCATTTCACTAAATCGAAATATTTATTAAAATGTCAAAGTAATTATAACACACCGTTTTAGATCCACCACAAAACTGACAAATATGGAATTCCCGTTAGCATATTAATATAAACTTCCGGCCCCCCTTTGGCGATTTCTCGGATTGTTGAAGCAGTAGATCGAGTTTGACGAGGGATTTTTAATATTTGCAAGTGTGATGCGCCCTTCTGACCGCAGTTTCTGAGAATTTTGAAAATTGAGAAACGTTTTGTCTCAGAGCGGGGATTGTTTACGCCTTATAAGCTCTCTTTCTTACTCAATTTAGACATTGCTCCGTAACCCCTTTTTTCTGTTTTAAATTTTTGATAATTTCTTATAAATATGAAGATATATTCCCATTTTTGTACTCAAATTATTCGAATTTGTTGTTAAAATATGTGTATCAAATTTGGATATAATATGACGTTAAATAAAAAAGTAAGGACAAAAGTCTACGAACTTTTTGAATGACCCTTGTAGTAGTTGTTAAGGAATCTTTGTAAATTATTAAGCTCTTAAAGTACACACTCGTTCTTTTCATGTATGAGTAACATGATTATTCAAGCAATGGTAAACATATGTAACATATTAAAAGCTTAGAACTTTTAGATGAAGGATCATAGAGTCTTGATGATACATGGCTCCCACACACTCGCCTGTTAACATCAAGAAGAATGTACTCCAAAGATGCTGAATTTTTTCTTTGTTCAGACCATCAGTTATATTCATAGGACTAGGAATTTGCAAGTAGCACTTTTGTTTTCATTGCTTTTAGAGTCGGTTCTGTCCAAATCGATTTTCTGTTTTTAATTTAGAATATTTCACAATTTCAATGTTAAATCGTCTAGCATACATGAAGAACAGAAAAAAATGTTCATTTTTTTTTTACAAAGCATAAAGTAGTTTTAATTAAATCAGTATGTATTTTGACAATGCTCAAATGGTTTTTTTTCTGTGTTTTAAAGGTCATGCGTTGGAATCTGCAGTTCTACTGTAAATAACGATACATAAATTAGCATGAAAAACAGATATATTAGTGTTATCTAAATAACTGAACAGCTTTATCCGTTTAAAATCTTTTTTAGTTTATTAATGGGGATTTCTGTAAGATATGATGAATGAAAAATTCTTGCTTTTCTTCTTGGTAATTGAATTACAAAACTTTTGTATAATGGGAAATGGAACGTAAACTGAGAAAAAATTGATAGATTTTACACCATGCAGCACTATAATTATAGAGAGTGCCTCATTAAAAGCATCGTATTCACCAAGATAAAAAGAAAATTCCTCCACAAACGACTAAACATCCATTTTTGCCACAACTCTAATTAAATGAATTCGATCAAGAAGACCGATATACATATATATGCATATGGACAATATATATATATATATATATATATATATATATATATATATATATATATATATATATATATATATATATATATATATATATAGAAATGTGTGTTAGGATTTAAAATTAATATGATTGAAAAACAAAATTCTGCAATTCATAAATATACATGTGTTTTATTTTCAAGCTTTGATTGCTTTTTTTCATTCGTTAAGTGAGTATCAATAGCCAGTTAAACCTAAAATACGTTACAGCAAATTATACCGATATCGGTTCACTTTCCTCCCTATATAAACTTATTGGTGATCAGAGTGGAACAAAAATCTAAACATGTAGAGCTCTATGAAGACAGAATTATTTTACACATAGCAGAGTTAAACTGACCTCTTAGATCATCAATATTAAGAATTAGTTTACACATAGCAGTTAAACTGACCTCTTAGATCATCAATATTAAGAATTAGTTTACACTTAGCAGAGTTAAACTGACCTCTTAGATCATCAATATTAAGAATTAGTTTACACTTAGCAGTTAAACTGACCTCTTAGATCATCAATATTAAGAATTAGTTTACACTTAGCAGTTAAACTGACCTCTTAGATCATCAATATTAAGAATTAGTTTACACTTAGCAGTTAAACTGACCTCTTAGATCATCAATATTAAGAATTAGTTTACACTTAGCAGTTAAACTGACCTCTTAGATCATCAATATTATGAATTAGTTTACACTTAGCAGTTAAACTGACCTCTTAGATCATCAATATTAAGAATTAGTTTACACTTAGCAGTTAAACTGACCTCTTAGATCATCAATATTAAGAATTAGTTTACACTTAGCAGTTAAACTGACCTCTTAGATCATCAATATTATGAATTAGTTTACACTTAGCAGTTACACTGACCTCTTAGATCATCAACATTAAGAATTAGTTTACATTTAGCAGTTAAACTGACCTCTTAGATCATCAACATTAAGAATTAGTTTACACTTAGCAGAGTTAAACTGACCTCTTAGATCATCAATATTGAGGACATCGTCCTTGCTGATATCCAGTTTGTCAAAAGCTTCATTGATGACCACCTTCCTGCTCGTTTTCATTGGCGGCTCCAGTGCCTTCATGAACTCCAGGAAATCGATGCCCCCGCTGTTATCTTTATCCAGGGCCCGGAACAATCGCTGTAAATAGCCGTGTGACATTCGTATGCCATACGACTCTATTCCTATTTTCAGTTCTTCAAAAACAATTCTTTTTGAAAAGTCGATATCAAGGCTTTTAAATGCCAGGGCGAGGCCCCTCATACCACCATAACCTTTCCGTAGAACTTGCTCTCGCAAGGCTTCAATGAGAACAACAGTAGTGTCGTCCATGATCAAACTATGCAGAAAACTACTTTAATACTTTTTCGTATTGCGAACTGAGGCAAATTGCATCTCTGAAGAATTAAACCTGCAGCAGTGACAACGAATACAATAAACTTCATTTAACAGCATACCCATGATATAAAACGGGGTTAACTATTAGTGTTGAGTAGATAAATGTGAATTATTAATCCAGTCTATTGTGCCATAGTTCACTGAAAATTCCTCGGAGATTATGTTTGTTTTCAACCCGTTGCAGTGAAAACATCCTATGAGATGGCTTATTACCACTGTTGCATTTTGTGTCAATTGTAACAGGATTATCCGTCCTATGTTCATGAAACAGAGGGGATCGCCCTTAGTGTGGGGGAGAGAGACACTTCTTATGCCAGGAGAAAATCAATGCCTCTGAAATATTTCTGAGTTTAACAGATTCTGAGTGTTTCAAGACGTCAAAGAAATTTTCAAGTAGAAACAAAAGTTTGGAATTGAAGTAGGCCCTTCTTATTCCCCACAGGTCAATCTCCGGAACGCGTTAATGCGGTTTGTTAGATGGAGGTTTGAATATTTTGCAGAGAATTTTGAGATTTTGTTTAAAAACTCATAATGGATGAGAAGCAATATAAGTCAAAATACATTTGTTTACAATTAACATGCTAATCAAGCTACAGAAAATCTCATTAACGGTAACGTATTGCGGCGCTCTCCAGGAATGTCCATAATTTATATCCATAATTCATGTCAAGTTGCAGTCTTCGAGAAATACTCATTAGGAAATAGTTTTAAATTTGCATATTTTGTATGCATTTAACTTTACAACAATTTATTTTGAAATAAAAAGATGAAACATTAATAAAAATCAATATAGAAATTCAAGAGACTATAGCTGATAATAAACGTAAAAATAAACGCGTACAGCTTAGAAGTCCAACCCTCATTAGGAATCTAGAATCTGAGGGATGAATGCATATACCTGTAATGACTCGAAGTTTTAGATTTTTAGATTTTTGTTGATATAAATTAAAAATAAAAACAAATAATTTATTATAAAAATAAATAGTTGATATAAAAAATTCCAACATTTGACTTTAAAAATCGTCATAGTATACTCCCTCCCATAGTGACATTATAAATAAAAAATAATACAAATGTGAGGAACAAAAATAATTTCTCACAATATATGAATTAGAATTGAACATGTTGGTCTCTTTTTAAACACTTTGAAAGAAACCAACGTCGACCAGAGCTTCTCTACACAATTATCGATTCAGATGAGAAATGCTTATTCTGCTACAAGTATCTTTCTTTACTCTTATCTTACTTATAAAATATTCACAGTAGTGAAGAAGAAACTTATGGAGGACTGAACAACAGTAAAATCGAGAAGGGATGTAAATCAGACGTGAATGTATACTTCAAGGAACTTTTAGAAAATTTAAAAAAAATTAGTAACATAAATTTTTTTGACGTCGTATTCAGTTACTTTTTTCTTTTAAAATGTAACTCGTGAATATACTTACCTTGTCAATGGTCTTTTGCTAATATTCTGATTGTACACATAAGTACAATGAAGTGGGATATTAAACAAAGATATTTGAGTTTCTAATCGACAATACACATGTATCTATGTATTTTCTTGAGATCAGTTTTTCAAACAATCTGTTGGAATTTCCATGGGAACCTATTTCGCCTCGTTATTAGCAGACTCATTTTTGTATTTGTATGCAGCACAATTTATAAAAAAAAACTTATAAATGAGAAGAAAACATTTACTTGGCCTTCAACTAGACATTTCGATATATCGACGACGTTGTACCAGTTAACAATAGTTACTTCCATTCGTTTGTCGACTCTATACATTCAAGTGAGCTTGGAATATAATATACCACAAAAAGTCTGACACATCTGTATGATATCTGGATATTTTACAACAAACTGCATATAAGATATGAGCAAACCTTAAAAACAAAAGAGGTGGGTCAGGTGACATGGAGGAGTGAATATCTGCCAATCACTCACACCCGCCTAGTGCCCCTTGTTATGATCGGGAAATAACAGAAAAATCCGTCGACAATACAGAGAGTAAATTATGGCCTAAAATTAGTATGAAAAACGTAAGTCAGCATATGACTCAATATAAATTGTGTATTCTGACAAGGTCATTGTATTGACAACTTACGAAATGAACACTTTAAACGCAACTGTTGATGTCCTTTTTCATCAACTTGTTTGACAATAATTTATCTCGTTTTGGAAATTGTACATGCATGGAGCATGCTCTTGCGTATCGAATCAACCTAGATATCAACCCGGTATGGAGGTGTAAGGTATTTTCCTGCTTAAGTATTGGAAATTGACGATTGAAAAGTTAAAATCTTCACGTTTATCATAAAGATTGGTTGTTAGATTACCATTAAGTTCTTTTTAAAAAACAGATATATGAGACTCTATGGTATCTTTTATCTCAAGCTCACAGGGATATATCGTATCGACAAAAAAATGGAATTAACCCTTAGTAATTGACAATACGTCAATGATATATCAAATGTCGATTTGAAGGCCACAGCAAGTGTTTTCTTCTTTTCACGTATATGATTTTGGACAAATTCTGCTAATACGAATACAAAAATAGGTCTGCTTATAACGTGGCGAAATTGGTACCCCTGGGAATTCCAATAGATTGTTAAAAGACCTGGTCTCCAAATACCCCAAAGATATTGTCAATCAGAAACTCAAGTATTTTGTATTGTGTGTACAATCAGAATGCTTTTAACAAAAGAATTTGCAAATGATAAAGTAAGTAAATTTACGTGTTCCATTTTTATTGAAAAAAGCAACTATCAAAGATATCAAAAAGTCTGGACTTGAATTGTTCGTGTTGAATGAGTGTATGTAAAGGTTTAAAGTCGTAAAAAGTTTTTAGGCTGTTGATTTTAGTACAATCTTGACGATGGAAAAGTCACTTCGTTTGTCATTCAGTTTAGATGATACATGTAGTTTTAATTACCATTCTTGTCAGGGTCAGTAAAACATTCAAATGTTATGATGTGGCTGAAAAATTCTGACGTATGTTCACTAACGATTTATTGAGATTTAACCACTAAAGGTTAAATCTATTTATCAAAATGAACTAAATATTTGTGGTGTGGCTTGGTCGAAAATGCATCGGGTTCATTGGGCAATTTGTACGGTATTTATCAGTTCCATTTATAGTTTGGGAATATTAGTAGCACCTAGCAAGGGAACTCTGACGTCACGGCACTTATTCGTCATCAGTCTGTGCTGAAACTTTCCTTTTCCAGTTTGAATGACTCATTTCCAGGGCAGTTTGGTTTTAACAAGACCGATTCTCAAGCAGCGTTAACTTTTCCTTTTTTTGAAGGCATATTTTAAGAGAATTCATGGAGATTTTAATCATAATTCGGTAAATAGGCATCCCAGGACATGTAAATGGGAAGGACCGATATTATACATATATATCACATATATACACATATCACACAGGAAAGCCCTGGAGTGTTATGTCACCCTCTGCCTTCGAAATATTAGGTTAAATCTGTATTATTGTCTTCAATGCTAAATAAATATTTTTTAACAGATAATTGCTACAAATTCACTCATTTTGCGTTAGCTGATTGCTGTGAGTGGGCAATGTATAGATCTCACTTTGATTGCTCTGTCGTGTTTTATTGTGTTATAGTGATTTATGAAAGTGAAGGGATAAAAGGGGTAAAAAGAAAAACATAATATGTCTTGTACGCCGTTATCTAGGTTTGCAACTTCCATACCTTGTTAAGTGACACGGTGTTAGATATCTCGACTTGGAATGGATAACAGAAAAACCTGTAAAATTTTAACCATTTTACAGGCTTCTCTTGCAAACACAGACATTATTATTAAATTGCTTCATCAGCACAGGGATACTTTGAGTCATGGATGCGCTATGACTAGTTAAGGGGCCATAGTTTCAACAACGTATATAAATACTGAGTATTTATTTAGTAATATGGCTGCGCATTTGTTTTTGCATTATCATCGCTTATTGCTAAGGCAATACTGCATGCTTTTATTGACAAATTTAGGGCAATGTTTTTGCCCTCATTGAAGATTGATTGTTGCTTATTGCTAAAGCAATACTATTTGCATTTAATGACATATATAAATTTGCTATTATGGTTCTAATGACATGTTCATATAAATCATAATTTGCATTTTTGTCATACTTTGGGCAATGGCTGCGCTATGACTAGTTATGGGGTCATAGTGCTTTAGCCATATGTATTTAATATGGCTGCACATTGTGACTAGTCCATTATTTTTGTATTGTCATCGCTTATTGCTAAGGCAATATTGCTTGCATTTATTGACATATTTTGGGCAAGGTTTTTGCCCTCATTGAAGATTGATTGTTGCTTGTCGCTAAGGCAATACTATTTGCATTTATTGGCATATATTTGCTATTATGGTTCTAGTGACATGTTCATATAAATCATAATTTGCTATTTTGTCACATGCCTACTGGTGGCGCAGACTTTGTTGCTGCACAGTCTCGTGGCGTATATTGGGCTTACCAGTAGGCTCATTGAACTCTTTTTCAACATTTTAACAAATGTTTTTAATATATTCGATCAGTGCATACTATTAGTGCAAAATATATTACTGTAGTCAGCGGCGACTCACACAAATAGTTCCGACGAAAATAGTTCCATCATGATAAGTAGATATACAACATAATTGTTCATGTTAAGAAAATGCTGTGCATGTCATACGTAAAAGAAACGAAAATTAACGTTATTTTTTTCTCCAAAGATCACTTTCCCCCAGAAATGCAAATAAAAATATTGATATTCCTACGCTCGCTCCCTCCTCAGCTTTTTTTTTGTTTGATAACAGAAATTATCTAGGTCATTCTTCGATTGATATTTTTTCACCAATGAATTGATTATACTATATCAACAATTGTATTATGTTCATGTTAATTGTTCGTTAAATATCATAAAATTTCCTCTTAGAGAAAAAATTAATCATTTTGTGTGTGTGCTTTATTAAATAACGGAATGTTCAATCCCTGAGTCGATTCCTGCACGTGTGTAGATAGTTAACTGTAGGGAGAACGCCTATAAAATGTGTAACAAAACCTAAACCGGGCCGGAGATTTCTAAACTGACAATCGGATTTGTGCTGAAGCACAGGATATTATCATTATATATAGAATTCGATTTATACACGTAAGTTATGTGACTAATACATAAGTATCTTTCAGTAATTAAAAGAAAAAAAACAGGATTTTATTTTCGAAATTTCCGGTTTGGACCATACTTTCGTAACTTATTTTACACATATTTTGTTGCGGATGCAAATGTTAAGACAAAATATAGTTCTGCAGGGATTGTATCATTTTTATTATTCAGAGATCGTATTGATAACATGTAATGAAATTAAAATGTTGTTTAATAGATTTTCTGGTATGTAATCCAATGTGAATTGAAATATTAAAATTATGAAGATAAAAAAATATAGTAAACCAGATTTCTGCGCGAGTAAAGCGTCATTTTCCCGCCAAATGCCAAACTAAAGAGAAATCAAGAGGAGAACCGAGGAGATTTACTACCAATTTATATTACAGTAAGTATAATCCTTTCTTTGATTATTTTCGATTAATGTCTATCAATGTTTTTTATTTTTAAAAATCATTCTTACATAAGTCAGAGCATCGATGCGAAGGAGCAATCGTACTTTCCAAAAGTTATGTCCCGTGTCGCCATTTTGGGGGAGAGAAAAAAAAAAACACAGAATATTCCAAAATATCTACAAAGTTGTAGCGTTTCATTGTAATTTTATTTTAATAAAATGAATTCATCTTTTAATTCTTCTGCCCGGGAATGTATGTGGACACCCTGACATGGCAAGATTACTTTTGACTCCTCTACTCAATTTACTGATGAATTTTTCCAAAACATTCGATGCATTTCTGCGATTTTGTAACTCATCGATCAAGATTATAAGAGACACAGTACGATTTTATAAAGAATGCCATATTTACAATAAAATTAATATGTTTTACGGTGTGACCGTTGGGGCGAGCGCAGTATTACCATCGAAAAAACTTGAAAAAATCAGCCACTTCAAACATCAAGCCGCACAATACGTCTCGACTACCTGTGACGTTACACGACGTCACGGAGCTCGTGGGAGCTTACGGAGACAGCCAAGCTTCTGGTTGACACTAAATATATTTCATGATTTAAATTATTTGATAATATTATTGTTTACAGCTAACTGTAAAGTTTCACGTTACGTCACCATCTTTTTTGTCAGATGTGTCCAGCGTAAACACTTCTCGTGATTGGTCAACTCAAATTATCAACATTGACACGGAAATAGTCTGTTGCACGAACAACCAATCAGGGATAAGAAAAAAGGTCTAGTGACTGTCGTAAAGCTTGTGGTTAGGAGGCATGTACAATTTCCCTTGAGCGCAGCTGTCAACTCGATTGTGACGTAATGTGAAACTTTACAGCTAGCTGCAAACGATAATAATTGGTATAGAGGCAGTATGTGAAATTTTTTAGCGGTAGCACAAATGAATTTTTCCTTGCAGCATGATGAAGGGGTGTACTTACTTAGTTTAGTTCACAGGCCTAGCTTTAGATGACTTAAAAGAAATTGAGGTGTTATAATAATAGAAAGGTTTGGGACTCTTTTCATATATAGGTACCTACTTATGCCAATAGAATTATTTAAGTCAAATGCTTTACAATTTTACTTTCTAATCTTATTTATTCCTATATAATACTTCTCGAAATATTCTGAAATCAATTTAGCCATTAACGAGTAAATATAGTATGGTGACGTATGCAGAGACTTACCAAACAAAGTTTTTGAGTACCGGGCAACAGGAAAGATAACTTCAAAAAGGAACTTTAATACCAACGATTTTGAAAATATTTTTTCTACATCAGTACATTTTATTTTTATTCAATTTTTTTATGTAAATAACTTATTGGTGTTTCTTCTCTACAAAAGGAGTCTGTTCATTTTTCTCGAGATGAATGACCAGGGGGTCTGAGCTAATTTTGAGTAAAAAAAAAGTTGGTCACTTTTGAAACTGATATCAGAATACTCTCTTGAAGTATATGGAATTTTGGAATGATCTAGCTTTGGAAGAAATGAAGATTGTTTATCTATGAATTGATCTAAATAAAAAGTAAAAGAGCGATATGTGGTTAGTGTTTCAATTGGCCCCTTAAAATGAATATCTTAATTTTACTTTATATATAGCTTCAATTTGTACAGCTATATGTGCAACCTTTATTGGTCATTTTCATTTTGATCAAAATGCCGTTATTTTAGAAATATGATGTCGTAAAAATCACGTTTTCCCGCCATTTTAGCATATTTTGTATAAAACTGCTTATTTTCAAGCAGTTTTTCTTCAGGAAAATATAGAGCGCAGCCTAGAACAAGCTTTATATTTTTACCAAAGATGTATTTATCCAATACTAATTAGTGACAGAAAAATTATGCATGTTCTACACTGCGCTCTATGTTTCCCATAAGAAAAAACATCAAGAAAAAGGCATATTTTTGGCTTTTTTTGTTAGATAGCAAAAATAGCATAATTTTTCATGTCATTAACAGCTAGAAAGTGCATATAAATGTGAAAAAATTATTGGAAATATTTCTAATATAATCTCTTCTACAAAAAAATATCAATTAAACATATGTGAATGTCATTCTAAAATGATAATTTTTAGGGGGCCAAAACTGGCTCTTATCATATATACTCCTTTTAGGGGTAATTTCGTGCATTTGATTAAAGATATATGCTATTTGCAAAATTGGGTACCCTGTGTAAGAGTTCCATACCTTTATCTTTTTTACAAACACAGATTTTTATAAGTTATCCAAAGGTTTGTGGTTTAGTGTATACATATAATTTTTAGTGCAAGATACACCAATGGTATAGTTTGTCACAAAAAATTTAAAGAATGGATTAGCGTAATGTTTGCTCACTACATTCTCTACACATGTTTGCATGTTAAAACGAGTTATAAATGTACATCATGATGTCAATGGAAAAAAAAGACGCATTAAATCCACTGGAGGCTGTTTATTAAGAGTGTAAGTATATTTTTTTTATTTCTTGGTGTCTGTAATTTTCAGTGTTGCCTCATTAATATGGATTTAACACCCAGTTTTGAATGAAATATTGATAAATTAATCATCCAGATTAGTGAATATAGACCCTTTTCCCATGGCATATTTTGCATTGGAGTTATTTCCCTTAGCCGTCATCTGTAGGGCAAGGTAATTTAGTTACCTTATCGAGCAACCAAATTTTAACATACAGTCTTTGAAATAACCTGGGTGCCTGATGCCTAGGACCTGGTAAATTTGTCAGCGGGCAAGTGAAAATTCTCAAATTACATGCCTGAAGGGCATGAGTGAATTTCCTTTCATTAATGATGATTACTTGCTATTTCTTCTGTCGTACCCGTTATTTGCGTAAACTTGCTATGTAATGTCTTATTATGAATTGCCAGTCTACATTCTTCTTGCGTTACATTATTGATATGACTTGTCAAATGCTTGTCAATGGTAATCATCAAAGTGTTTAATTTAACTGATTTGTTTTCTCGATGTTTCTTGCTAAATTACGATATGTTTATTGATACCACATGCAGTGACTTCTGTCATGATGATCATGATCCTATTTCTGAAATTCAGTTCAGCTATACCAACCAACAAATGACCAACATGCAAGTCAAAAGTTGTAAACAAAAATGCATATGAAAATGGCAGACTGGCAGGCCACGGTTGATTTAAAACTCGGTAAACAATTTAAACTTAAGATCGAGAGAATTTAAAAACAGAAACACTGTCCTTATAGTTAATATAAAAACCCTATTTTTTGTTGCACAATCATACATCTGTTATAAGAATGAATTTTGAGTAGGGCATGTACAAATTTCAATGGGCTGGGTTAGAATGACTTATTATGAAGACTGAACATATATATATGCAAGAAAGATATGAGGGAAATCTTAAAATTATGAATTAATAGAGGTTTTTACAGTGGTATATTTTTAAGGAAAATAGTGTTATCTTTACTTCAGTAACCAGTACATGTATAAGAAATTGAGCTTAGTTGAATAGTGAAGAGATCTGAATATACGTTTCCCTACAATAATGGCAGCTAAGGGGAATAACTCCTAAAGAAAAAATATGTCATACTAAGGAGAAGTATCTATTGCTTCACCCTGAGAACACTACCTAAATATAATGCATTTTCATAAAATACTAAATGATTATTAATGCTTGAGCAGTTAATAGACCAGAATATTTTTGCTGAGGTTGAGGGAATAACTCAATGTGTTCTATTGGTTGAGAGCAATAGAACTAGGGTTTGATACTGATTAGGGTAAAACAGTACAATATACCATACCAGTATTTTTGAAACAATAAAGTAATTTTTAATGGTATGGTAGTATATTTTGATGAAAGAGAATCAGGGTTTATTTTAATGACAAATGTGCTTTCATATATATTCAACTTTTTAATGTTATAACCTAAGATGTGTTAAATATAAACTGTATTTATAATGAAACCTTGAAATAAATGATCAACAAAACAAATTACTCTGAATCTCTAAAACAAATAAGGATCATTGCAATGTCTTGCTTTTTTTAATTAACAATGTTTTCCCAGTGATTATTAATAGAACTGAAACAAGATTAATGTAAATATTCTTTTAAATAAAAAACAGGAAATGAACGGAAATATAGACAGACTGAAATTAAATAACTCTACTTTGTGAAAGGGAGCAATTGTACTACTAAATGGAAACAAAGTATACTATATATATTGCATTGTGCAAATATTACCACATGTTAAAAGGTGTCATTTATACTGTACTCTTTAACTTATTTGTCGTGCAGAAGGAAAACCTACTAAAGAAAGAAATGTGCCTGATAATGTTGTACCCTTGAAAAATGTTTTGATGTGCATGGAGTGAGCTCCCATTTTCCTCCTGCTAGGATTTAATGTCATTTCTACATCATTTCAAAATGATGAGTATATTTTACCCCAAACATTTATATTACAAATACTGATTACATGCTTATGATGCTGCAAATCAAAATATTTTTCAAGGAATTTTTATTTGATTACTGACTTAAAATTAGGTGGATTGCTCAGACTAAAATAGTTTTTGAATGATTTTTTGCATTTATAGTTTACATATATTCTACTGTATAATTTTGTCACCTGTATACTTATGTTTAAGGCCCATGGGCCTACTGTAAAGTATATTGAGAATGTATTTATAACTAGCTAAAGAATTTACTTTGATTTGATTTTGGCATATCAGGTCTTTTAATAAATATCTTCAGATGAGACAGTTCATCAATACCAGTTATTAAATCCTGTTATATTTTTGCAGATCATCATGGAAGGAAAAGACCTAACAACTATTAACAACATCAAAGATGATTGTGTGGTTTCATTTCTGGCAACCGTCAAAACAAGAACTCAAGTCAGAGCATGGACTAGGAATAAATCAAGTGGAAAGATCCTGACTGGGATTTTAATGGACAAAAGTGGAAGCATTGACTTTGTGTGTTGGACAGAAGGGGCAATCAAATTTGATGCTATTTTGAAAGAGAACTGTACGTACAAAATTTGTAAAGCAAAATCGGTATTTGCGAAGGAGAGCTACTCTAGGACAAAGCATATCTGTCAGATCATTTTAGACAAAAACTCAGAAATAGAACAGGTTGAATCTGAACCTTTGATATCACCTGTTGATGTTACACCAATCGCCGAGTTAGCATCAAAAGAAAACCAGCAAAAAGTCAGTGTAGTCGGAAAGGTTTTGTCCATACCAAATGCAGAGCGATTAGGATCAACAGGGGTAGATATTGTGAAAGTGAGACTACAAGACAATTCTGGAACAATCCAGTTATCCTTAATGGGAAATGAGATCAAGAATGGCAATTTCTCAATTAATGACATCCGATTGCTAGAAAATATTGAACTGAGAATATATGGAATGCTGAGATGTTTGCAAGGAAGTACTGGCATAAGAACTGTTAATCCCTCTGACAGAGATTATACACGATATTTGCCAGGACCTAACAGTCCAAACATTGATTTGTCCCCAGGAAAGAGTGCTCCTAAAGAGAAAACAGTATTTACACTCAACAAAGACGATGGGCATAAAAAAATTCTTTGCTCTGTGTTGGGAATGAATTTAAAACAATGCACGTATGAAAGAGACATTAGCAATAAAACAGACAATTATATGTTCGTGAAAAATCTTCGAGTAACTGCAGCATACTGGAAAAGTGAACTTTCAAAACTGATGGCTAAAATTAGAAGTCTTGGTCCACCAACATTTTTCATGTCATTGAGTGCAAATGACATCCATTGGATTGACAATTTGAAATTCATTAACCCTATGCTGTCCAGTGAAGATATTATGAAAATGTCCACTGCAGAAAAAATGAAACTTATTAAAGAAAATCCAATTGCCAGTTCAATACATTTCAATAATCGCTGGGAAGCATTTCTGAAACATTTTCTACTGGAAAAACCTTATCCTCTTGGAAATATTGTGGATTATTTTGCACGTATAGAATTTCAGGTCCGTGGTAGTCCACATCTTCATATCCTACTCTGGATTGCAGATGCTCCCAACTTTGAAAATGAAAATGAAAGGGACTACATAGTGCCATTTCTTGATGCATATATTAGTGCTCAAATACCAGATGAAACAGATCAGAGACTTAAATTCCTTGTGACATCATTACAAACACATTCTCATACCATGTCATGTCAGCGTTCCAAAAAAGTTCTATGCAGATTTGATTTTCCAATGCCAATTTCTGATAAAACCAGGTTGAAAACAGAACTAGACACTGGATCAAAGTCAAGGTTTTACCTTTTGCATCGATCAGAAAAAGACATATTTGTTAATGCTTACAACAAAGATGTTCTTCAAAACTGGGAAGCTAATATGGATTTGCAATTTATTGGTTCAATGCATGCAGTCGCTAAGTATGTCTGTGCTTACATTTGTAAGAATGAGCCATTTGAATTTCGACAGAAAATACAAAGCTGTATCCAAAAACTTCCAGAGGACTCTACTCAGCGAAAACTCCTATCAAAAATAGGAAATATTTTGTTGACACACAGAACAATTGGTCTTCAGGAAACTGCTTATAGATTATTAGGACTAAATATGGTATATAGCTCAAGGGAGTCTATTTATGTAGATGTCAACATTCCAGAGAAACGTTATCGAATTCTAAAATCCAAAAAAGAACTGGATCATTTGTCACAGGATAGCATAAGCATTTATTATGATGGACTTGCACAATACTATCTGTATCGTCCACATAATGAAGTTTTTGAAAACAAGTGTTTGGCAGAATTTGTAACCAAATATAAGACAACATCAACAGCACCTAAAACTTCAAAAGGTATGCCAAGGTACACTTTAGAGATTTCAAGTGAAAAAAAGTTAATTATGCAACGTTCAAAACTGGCCTGTCTGCAGTGTTATATTCCAGATATGTTGAAGGATGAAGAGGGATACTATTACAGCTTGTTGTATTTGTTTCTTCCATTCCGCAATGAATCACAGATCTTGACTCCATATAAAACATATATGGAAGCCTTCCGTCAAAAGAAAAACCATCTCAATCAACAATTATTGCAGTTGACAAAGTTATCCAAGAAGTTTGACAATGCAGTCAAGCATTTATTGAGGTTGGATCATGATCATTTGGAGGATATAATTTGTGTTACTGCACCATCAAACGAACAGCTTAATAATGTGGCTTTAGAAGAGGGACTATCTAAAGTAGAGGATATTTTCTCTTTTGATATATCAAATGATGAGAAAGAAAAAGATGTAACTGAAAGTGACTTTAATGTAGGAATGTTTAAAAAAACTAGCACATTTATCTATGTCTGAAGAAGAGTATCAAGAAAAGATATTGTTGCTATCATCATCTCAAAAACTAGTGTTTGATTATGTGCAGAAGCCTTCAAAAGGAATGAACCAATTAACCTTGTTCATTACAGGTGGTGCAGGAACTGGTAAATCATTTCTTCTGTGTTTGTTAAAGGAATATTTTCTGCGTCAAAATGCACATGAGTTTCCAAATGTATTAGTGGCAGCACCTACTGGAGTAGCAGCCTTCAATATTAATGGGCACACATTACATACCTTACTTCAACTTCCTACCCAAGACAAAGCAAATGCACAGTACAGAAGATTATCACCCAAAAACTACAAATTGTTGAGTGATACATTCAAGTATGTTCAGTGTTTGATTATAGATGAAATAAGTATGGTAAGTTATAACACACTGGAGCACATACATCTGCGTCTAAATGAAATTAAAGGCCACTATCTTGATACTGACACCTATTTTGGAAACATTCACATAATTGCATTCGGAGACCTTTATCAGCTACCGCCAGTTTATGGAAGCGCAATATTTCCTGACACTGCGTGTAGAACTCCTTTTCATTTATGGAAAGATTTCTTCAAAATGTTTGAATTATTGGAAAATAAACGGCAGTCAAAGGATCCTGAGTATGCTGCACTTTGAAATCGTATCAGGACTGGTAATCAAACCGAAAAGGACATTAAAATCCTTTCATCACGAATTGTTAGTACAGAGGATGTTTCAAAGATACTGCACATTTTCCCAGTGAAGAGAGATAGAGACATGCATAATACTGAACTTGTACGTTTATCCAGTGAATCTGAAGAAATAATTGAAATTAATGCTATTCATAATGTTCCAGAAAAATTTATTCCAGATGATGATCAAAAATGTGCTGGACTACCCAAAACACTTGTAGTGTGTAAAAATGCACGTGTGATGTTGATTAGAAACATAGACACAACTGGAGGACTTGTGAATGGTGCACAAGGAACTGTTCATTCCATTGAGTGGACAAAAGAAGACAAAAATATGCCAAGATGTATAAATGTCCTATTTGATAACAAAAATATACTTCCTGGGTTTCAGCAAAGAACCTGTGAACCTGTTGGCATAAAGCCTTTATCAGTGACTTTTCTTGGAAACCACCAAACTTATGTCACAAGATGTCAGATCCCTCTAGTTTTATCTTTTGCCTCTACTATCCATAAAGTGCAAGGTTTATCATTAGAAAATGCTGTATGTGACATAGGGCCTTCAATATTCAGGGGTGGAATGGCATATGTGGCATTATCTCGTGTATCAACAATGCAAGGTTTATTTTTAAAAAGACTGTGTCCACCAAGATTATATCCCTCAAGCAGTATATGTAATGAAATGGCAAGACTTTGTGAGAAATCTGTTAACATCCATCTGATTTACAATCAGGAGTAAATGACTATGCATCATGTATTCTACTATAATCAATACCCTTGAGATTAGGATATGGAGCCACATTAGAAGTTACCATTTGACACAATAAAATTAATGGAGAAAAGATCTCATTTTCCATAAGAAAAACATGCAGTTTGTGCCTCAGTACTTTGTATTGATAATGTGTATATATATGAAGCTCATTGTATTTTTATTGGTTATACTATTTTCTTGTTTATCTATTTGAATAAAAATGCTACAAATGCCCCAATTTTGTTTATCTCCCTCTGATATTCCGCGCAATAAGCATTATTAAGGTATTCAATGTATAATTAAAAGATATTGAACAATTTTAAATCATTTTAAACTAGTTAAAAATGTATTGCTGGATAACGTTTATTATTATTTTTCTTTGTTGTTCCAACTATCTAATTGGCTCAAACTAGACCACGTGATCAAGTACAAAAATTGTTACAGACTGGATGTTTCTATTCTTAAAAATTATGCTGTTTCTAAAATCGGAAACGTTCTTCTGTGAAGCCACAATAGTGCTGACGTCATATTAAGTCCTTTCTAAAAACAGACACTGCAGCTGGTTTTCATTAATGTGACGCCATTTATTGACGCCATCAATTAAATGTGACGCCACAACTGACATAACAATACCTTACTTGAGAAGGCACTGAATATTAGAAAGAAGGTTGTCAAGACATTTTTTGTATAAACTGATAAAATAAAAATAAAGATTGTAGCCTTTTGATGGAGTAATTAAGCCCATAGATATAATCTCGTACTTCGTGCTCGGTAGATATGCTTTCTATAAGATCTATATCTAGGGATCTACCTCATCAAAGGGCTATAATTGTATGTTAAAGTATAACTGCTTAACAAATAGCACATACGAAGCCGGCTACTTTGTACATTTTTCGTAATTGAAGAGTTCTATACTCTTTTGATGAATTTACAGAAATGAAGATGTTTGATTTTTTTTAATCGGAGTGTGATAAAATAATAATTTTGTTTCATATACATGTATATTTTATACATATCTTTACCTTGAGATTCGCTTGAATTTTAGTATCATACTCACAGAAGCTTATGGAGATAACGAACAGTATTCAATATCATAGTCCATAAAACATTATACAAAATAGGAACAGACCAAACACGGACCTCTAAAACATCAGAGGTGGGCTTTGGTGCCATGGAGGAGTGAGCATGACAATGATTCTGACACATGTGCCATCTTATTTATTATAACTGCTACCATGATTAAAAAATATCCGACCATTTATTTTCAAATTGTATGAGACATACATCTCATAGACAATATTTACAATCATATATTTTAACACATGTAACTACGTCTATATATGTAACAACTATTTCTCTTGTTGAAAATTCAAGTAAATTTAAAAATGTAGAATATCTTGGATATGGGGTAACCCATATCTATTCTTGTTATGTATGGACTAGTCAGTGGACATCTGTGCTCAGGGTTCACATTTTCCCAGGATGCCATTACAAAAGGCAGTATATTGATGCCTCGGCTCCTGCATTGAAGCGGCCGGTGCCCATTCAGCCAAATAAAATACTAATCACTCAGTACTATTGTTATTATGTTGTTTGACACAATAATTCACCCATAGTAATCCTTGCTTTAGGGTTATTTCATTTTTGATAATGAGATTTAACCACTAAAGGTTAAATCTATTTATCAAAGTGAAATAAATATTTGTGGTCTGGCTTGGTCGAAAATGCATCGGGTTCATTGGGCAATTTGTATGGTATTTATCTGTTCCATTTATAGTTTGGGGATATTAGTAGCACCTAGCAAGGGAACTCTGACGTCACGGCACTTATTCGTCATCAATCTGTGCTGAAACTTTTACCCATCCTCCCACCCCTATCAAACAAAGGTCGACTAGGATTTCTAGAATTGTGTGTTAAGGTAATTCCACCATCCTATGATGTCATAGTTTTTTGCAAAAACTGTAATTAATTTAAATTCATACCTAATAGAACAATGAAGAATGCTTTACAATAGGTGTAATGATAAATATTGTCAAGTAAAAAAATTTTAAAAATGCATCTTTTCTTTATCTCATCAATTATTCAATCTTTAAAAAATGTTGACAAGGGTATAATAACTCCTTCTACTCTGAGGTCTCTTCTTTCAGGCATTTGCTTTAATGTACTTCTAATGTAAAATAGTTTCCCTGATATTCACAATTCAAAAGTATTTTATAAGTAGGAAGTACTAGTATTTAGGAACATTCAGCATGAGAATTATGCATTTTAACCATTTTTTACATACTTTTCATAATACTGTTTACAAAAATATGTGCGATTTTTTTTATGCTGACATACACTTCTGTTTATTATGTTTCGCATCTTAAATGATATGGTGACCTATACTTTTTTTGCAATCATTTGAAAATTTGAAGTATATTAAAAGAATAATAAATCCAGTTTTTGTACTTTGAACCATTAAAATTGATAAAAAAAGAATAATAAATCCAGTTATTGTACTTTGAACCATTAAAATTGTGAGGGTGGAAACACCTTAAGTATAATATAAATTGGCCGTACATAGTTCACATTTGTGTGGTTTCTCCGAAGATTTGTTCACAGTTTTTGTCTCTCCTTTTCCTTTTTTCTGCCGAGTATTTTTTTTCGTTTCAGATTGTATTTTTCAAGCCCAGCTGCATCATTACAAGGGACCCCTCGTCACGGCCGCCTGATTGTGGCAACCTTACATACCAGCTGTTCACGCCAGGCTTGCGTATATTGGGCTTACCAGTAGGCTCATTGAACTCTTTTTCAACATTTTAACAAATGTTTTTAAGTATGGACTAGTCAGTGGACATCTGTGCCCAGGGTTCACATTTTCTCAGGATGCCATTGCAAAAGGCAGTATATTGATGCCTCGGCTCCGGCATTGAAGCGGCCGTGGCCAATTCAGCCAAATAAAATACTAATCACTCAGTACTATTGTTATTATGTTGTTTGACACAATAATTAACTAGTAATCCCTGCTTTAGGGTTATTTCATCTTTGATAAATATTATGTGATGTTTTTTTTTTCAATTAAATGTTTTAAGATTAAACATTATCAGAATGTGAATGCTTCCAAATTTACTTAAAATTAATATTTACATCATTTTAAGTCTTTCCTTTTATACGGGAGGGCCGACGGTGATATTTCGCCTTCACAGTTTTCGGGCATCCAATTGTTTTTTGTTTTGTTTTTTTTTTCTTTCTGTGTGTCCCGTACCGCTTAAGCTATTAAGAACAAGTTGCTGTCCTTTAAAAAAAGGACTATAATACGTGGACCATATGCATGTGTTTCTAACCGAAATTCAATTTATTAAAGAAATTTTCTAAGTTTATTGGATATTCATGTAGGTTCGTTCACATTTTCTACAACGTTATCTGCCTACTTTGACTGTTTTGGACTATTTTGATACATATAAACCATAATACCCGGGACTTTACATATACTAGTATTCTAGATTTATTCAGAAGAGATCTATCATTGGAAAATTAGATCTGATGGTACACGTGTAGCAGAACTCTATAGTACGCAGATTTTGTTTTCGGAGTCCCCCTCCCTCACATGGAAAACTGTTGCTACAGACTTGTATCAAGCTGTATTTGGATTCCTGTAAATCAAATTATTATGCGAGCCTTGATGCTCAAAACAAATGCCTGTGAAGACTTGTTCTATTGTTCAAAAGCTAGAACTAGTCGTTGAATGAAGTTTTTTTAAGTTATCTTATATATAGTATACACTGCAAGTTCTTCCTACTTATGAGAATGCTTGTGCCATAGAATGAATGTTTAGTTATGTGTATACATTAGAAATATGGATCCACCAATGAACTCCCAATCGCATCATCTCGGGTCTTTCCGTCAGAGGACATAAAGCTATTCGGAAAAGCCGATTGGTAAAGCGGAGTCAGCCGAGGATTGCCGATTGGAACTCTCTAGCATTCTCGCGCATGCGTAGCCTGGCGTATGCCCAGGGCATCCGGTTTAACCTCGCTTATATATTTACTGCGTGGACCTCAGGGTCCACGCAATAAGAGAACAAACCTGCCAAGTTTTATGGAAATAAAGTTAGCTATCTTTGCTATCATTACAATGACCCACTGCGTCAATTTTCACTTCTCAGTTTTAAACATCATCGAAACAAAATACCGTCAAATGGTAAAAATATTAAGAAAGATACTATATTACGGATTGCACGATCATTATTATTTTTTCCAAGGAAAATTCTTTTTGTCAAAATTTTGTAGATTCTTTTTATATCGTTTCCTATCGTAATTTTATGATATGAGAAAGCATAATAAAAGAATAGACAGTTTTTTTATACATGTAATTGATTAAGCTGATTAAAAATATGACTGCTAAGTGTAAAAGGACCTTATTAGAAAGAGTGCAAAATTGGAACATATATTGCACTTATCATGCCAATCCACTTTAATTATTGTAATTTTTAAATAATTTCTGAAGAGAATGGAGTTATCTTTCGTGGTACGCTAACTGAGTAATGGGAGCTGATAGGAAATACTGAAGATAATATACCTTTACAAACAGGTCATTACAAGGATTATAGAATTTTTCAAAGTGTTGATTTTGAACGAGAGATTGAACCCTCTGTATCATCAACTTGTGCGTCATACGCCTGCATCTGTTTAAAAATGAATAATAAAAACAACAATATGCCCTTTTGTCCAAAATTGCTGGGGATGTCCTTTGTCATATAATTCAAGTTGTTAGTTTGCTGTTAACTTTACTATGAAACAGATGTGGTAGAATTTAAAAAGAAAAAAACTTTTTGTATACCCATTTATAAAAAAGAAAGTATATATTATGTCAATTTATTCTCAAAAACTCAAAAATATACCCTTTTAAAAAGATATTGCAAGTAAATATATACTGTACTTGTAAACGTGAAGATTTCTGTGTCGGGACATACGTGTATTTTGCGAATTTTGCGATAAGATAGATTTTGCAAAACTGTGCCGTTACTATGTTGGAATAGCTGTTTTAAACACTTCAGCGTTGACTTATTTTGCATTTCCTACATTTGATGAAATGAATTTTTTTTACATTGTCAATATATATTTGTCGCACTGTGTAAGAAAGTATTCTTAGAGTAAAAGAAAAAATTTTCAAAACATATAAACACCATTATATAAAAGTATTAGTATTGTTATTTTGTAACAAGAGTTACCTTTCGTGTTACGCATTTTTGTTTTCTCTTATCAGCTTTAGACATATTTCTATTCGATACTAGGTTACCAGCAGTCAAAAAAAGTCTTTTGTACCATAATAAAATATATTACATTGAGTATGTAGAAAATACATAGTCTAAATCTCAAAAGTTTGTCTTGCATGTGGAGGCTTAAATAAGTATGGCCACGACAACTGTTCTGTGCAAATCCCCCGACATTTATGAAAGCTATTAAAAGCACTGGAGTTTTTTCTTTACATATGTTACAAAAGATTGAGGGGCAATATGAAAACCATCTATCCCTTTTTATTCAATAATCCAGAAGTGAAAAAAGAATTACATGCATAACATGATCAGTACGCAATGGTCTGCTGACAAAGCAGGTAACAACATTGTCTTTCGTTTGAAAGGCTCATTATATAAATTGTATTTTAGTATAACTTTTCATTCTACAAGTGGTAATCCAACTTATACTTATAGTTCCATTTCTAAGGAAGAAATTCTTAAAAAGCATATTTCTGAATATTTTTTTTTACATCAGTAACAATCAAAATAAACTTGAATGACCAGATCTATACTGGATTCCGAAACTTCATAAAAATCCTACACAGTGAGTTATAGTAAATGTTCAACCAAGCCTCTTTCTTTACTTCCCACTAAGAAATTAACAATAGTGAAGGAGAAACTTCAAGAGTACTGTGTAACAATATATTCAGGAAGTGGTGTAAATCAGATTTGGATACTTAAAAATTCCAAGGAAGTTACTTTTCAACTTTATGCACAACCATTTCACACGAAATATTAAAGTCCACGTTTTTTGATATTGACAGCTGCTTTTTCAATAAAATTGGAACTCGTAAATTTACTTACCTTGTCATTGGTCAAAATCATTTTGTTGAAAAACTTCCTGATTGTAAACACAAGTACTCAGAAGATGACATCAAAAAGATGCTTTAGTTTCTGATTAACAATATCTTTGTGGTTTTTAGAGACCAGGTCCTCCAACAATCTTTGGAATTCCAATAGGTACCCATTGCACCCTATTTTTAACAGACCTATTTTTGTATTCATATGAAGCATAATTTGTTCAAGAAAACTCTTGTTCTGGCCTACAACTCGACATTTAGATATATCGACGACGTATTGTCTATCAGCAGTGGTAATTTCCATTCTTATGTCGATACGATATATCGCAGTGAGCTTGAGAAAAAAAAAAGATACCACAGAGTCTGTCTGACACTTCTATTTAATATTTGGATGTTTAACTTAAAAAAGATGTTAACGGTAATCAAGCATTACAGCCAAGCTGTATGATAAACGTGATGAATTTAACTTTTCAATCGTCAACTTTCCTTGCTTATGCAGCATTATACTTTCATCACCTCCATACTGGGTTTATATCTCTCGGTTCATTCGATACGCATTTGACGCAATGGTAAATTGTATTTGTTGACAAGGTCATTGTATCGACCATAGAACTTACGAAATGGTGACTTTGTATGCGACTGCTGATATTCTTGTTTCATCAACTTGTTCCTCAATAATTTACCTCTTTTTTCAGAAATTGCTCATGCTCTTGCGTTTCGAATCAACTGAGATATATACACTCCGTATGCAGGTGATGAAGGTATATTGCTGCATAAGTAAAGGCAGTTGACGATAGAAAAGTTAAAGTCGTCACGTTTATCATATAACTTGGTTGTTAGGTTACCATTAACGTCTTTTTCAAGTAAAATATCCAAGTATGAAACAGATGTGTCAGACTTTGTGGTATCTTTTATCTCAAGCTCTCCTGGATATAGCGTATCGACGTAGGAATGGAAATTACCATTGCCAATTGACTATACGTCGTCGATATATCTGAAGGTCGAGTTGAAGGCCACAGCAAGAGTTTTCTTCTTTTCACGCATAAGATTTTGCATAAATTCTGCTTCATATGAATACAAAAATAGGTCTGCTAATAACGGAGCGCAATAGGTTCCCATGGGAATTCCAATAGATTGTTGGAAGACCTGGTCTCCAAAAACCACATAGATATTGTCAATCAGAAACTCAAGAATCTTTTTGATGTCAACTTCAGTGTACTTGTGTGTGCAATAAGAATCTTTTTTAACAAAATAATTTCGCAAATGACCAATGACCGGGCGCCAAAACCATAAACCGAGAACAGACTTAAGTCAGAATTTCAATTTTTGATATCTTCAGTTTCATTCGATGTATTATCTTATAAGTTTGCCAATGTGTTAAATACTTCAGTTCAAACATTTGTTGAAAGTTTTATTTTATTATCGAAATTATTTCCAAAGTTATATCAATTTGAAATTTTGACTTAAGACTGTTCTCAGTTTATGGTTTTGGGGCCAGGTACATGTAAGTAAATTTACGAGTTCCATTTTTATTTAAAAAAAAACAGCTGTCAATGATATCAAAAAGCCTGGATTTGAATTTATCGTTGTTGATTTTGAACATTTACTGGAACCCGCAATGTATCTTTGTTTGTATGAAGTTTCGGAATCCAATATATATAAGGTATTTCAAATTCATTTTGGCTCTGTGGAATATTAAAAATATTCAAAACTGACATATGATTTTGAAGAATTTCTTCCTTAGAAAGGGACTATGAGTATATGTAGGATTTCCACTTGTAGAATGAAATCCAAGTTCTTCTAGAATATAATTTATATAATGAGCCTTACAAACGAAGACAGTGTTGTTACTTGCTTTGTCGGCAGGGACCAGTACGTAATGATCATGTAACCTATCTAATTCTTTTTTCATTTCAGAAGGATTGATGGTTTTCATATTGCCCCTCAATCTTTTAATACGTGACTTTAACATGGATCTGATACATTTAATCCATTCTGACAAGGTGTCAACGTCTTCTTTTTCATATCTGGCCCATCGTATGGCGTAATTTTCAACAGAATCCATAATATTAATGAAATTCTGACGCCAGTTGAAGGATTGGGGTTCCCTACAATGCAAATGCAATACCAATGCAAATACAATTTATCATTGAGTCTAATGCTGACTGACGTTTTTTATTCGTACTACTCATTAGTTCATTTGTTCACACTGAATTGACGACGGATTTTCCGTTCTTTCGCGATCATGATAAGGAGCACACGGCGGGTGTGACCGCTCGGTAGAGAATGCTCACTTTTTCATGGCACCTGATCCTACCTCTGATGTTTTGAAGGTCCATGTTTGCTCTTCTATTTTGTATTGTTTTATGGACTTGAATAATATTCATTATCTCCATATATTTCATGCAAAAGCCAAATTTTTTTTAACTTATATTACTCATTATTGTAGACCTTTGAAAAAGATTGAGGAAAAGAACTATCTTTGCAGGATGCTTGTATATCATAAACAATGTAAATTTTTGTTAAGGATAAAATACCATATATAAAAATATCAAATTTTATATGAAAAATGATGTGACCAATGAATGACTCCATTTATTTGCCTTGATTAGATGGCATAAAATTTCATATAATCAATGCAAAATATTTGATTAAGTACAGTGCCACAGATGTTATTTTAATAAATACATCAAATACTTATCTAAAATAATGCAGGATATTATAGTTAATCCAATACAAAAAGTGATGTTCTATTATGCCTTTAAAAAAAAATATTGATAGATTCATACGTGACTTGATTAAATGATCACTCTTATATAAACTAAAGTAATTTTCAATTCTATCTTCTATCTTAAATAAAAATGAAGATAATAATCTATATGTGCAACTCTTTTATAGATATTTGAAAAAAAGATATTAAAGATTTGAAAATAACAGCTGTTTGGATGATTTCGAACAAGAAAACTGCAGTCAACGGTTAGCGATAAGATAAATATCTTGTGAATAATCAATGTATGTATTTTGATAAACTTGATTAGGCTTAGTTGATAAAATTACGATAGAGGGAAAAACTTGAGAAAATCATTTGTTTATACAAAAAAATAATGTGACCCTTGTTAATACATATATTGAGCTTTCTTGTAACAGTAGCATACTATACACTGTGGTCTTTGTATAGGGGTGCGTCAAGGTACTCGCCTACCGCCAGCAGATTTTATCTCTTTCAAAACAATCGTTACTTTTCATGACAATTCGATACAACCTCCTGTCCACACGTAACTGTTCGAAAGAAGCATTGACGCTTTGATTTTATCAGTGAATAATTTTCTGAGCGTGAATTTATATTTGAAAAAAAAAATGGTATTCGAAACGGTTTTCTATTTGTTTACACAGTATGTGTTTCCAGTTGAGAAAAAGGATTTTTAATATTGACATTTATTAATAAGGATAAAATGCTGCATGGAAATTTGTTGTGCTGAAACAGTCTGATTACTAACAATCCTTTGCCAAACCAGTCAACATATGTGTTGCATATTTATTTTTTCTCCCTTAAACCTCAAAGGCCAAATAAGTGTATAAATGTATCTGTAGAAGTCTATTCTAAAGATTTTGAAAAAGAAATTGACGATCTCATTTTTTAGAAATTTTAAAAGGAGTTTGCTTGCATATTTGATATTCTACTTGTCGCTAAAATTATGATGCCACGTCCTTCTGATTTAACCTAGAAGAAAAATACCATTCGTTTTGAAGTATTACAATTCAGCATTATTTTTACGAGGTGTCCAGCACTTTAAGGATTCTTGTCTATCTGAAACCTTTTAATCTTCCATCAAATTCAATTTAATCGGGGTAGGTCTCAATGCTTTATATGTAATCATTTTATCAGGGTATCCTTTTGCTTCTACGTCATGGCAGAGCCAACTGCTCCTATGTATTCCATTGTAACATCCCACGCATGTCTGAATAAATTAAAACATTTTCTCACCGAATAATAACAGAAACTTTAATTTTTCTGTTGATTACGTAAAATTCTGGGAGTTGTAATATTTTCCGGTGCAGCTGAGCGGACGGAAATCCTATAATCTTCTCACCTTTGCCAGCTCGATGTCGCAAACTGCAACAATCGACTAGATCCTTTTAATTGCTAGCTCTATTACATAAAACACGTGCTAGCTATTAGATTCCGTCTAGTGTCACTTTAACTGCGCCTCACAGTTACTGAGAAAAAGGTGTGAAAATCTTGTTTCCATAGTTATCATTTACTAGGAAGTTATCGAGAAAAATTAAATTTTACAATTTTCCCACGGGAGGTTTGGGTAATTTTGTTTCTCTTGTGGTAAAAGATTGCAAGTTTGGCGGTATCTCTGACATAACGTTGATGTAATGACAGCGGTGATATCATTTTTGTCCGGGAATTGATTACCTGCTAACGTCAATGTGCAAAACGTTTCTATTCTTCTAATCCATTATGCTAATATAATATTAGAAGAGTGCGGTTGCGAAGGAAATAAAAGGCAAGAAAATCTGTTCAAATGCAAAATGCATTTTCTGTAAATGAGTTATAGAAATTTTTAATCATGATATCATATTATTTTGTTTTGAAATGACACACGCCTCGGTTTTTCACATCGCAACTTCAAACCATTGCACCGTGGTTTGGTAGAAGTCAATAATTAACTATAAACCTTGATGGTAATCCAGCAAAAGGAACGAGGAAAGGTTCAATTAACTGCTTGTCACTTGTGGAAAAAATGAAGCTTTTTTCTTTACCTTTTTTTGTCATTGCACGATAGCCATCACATATGCATATCGGGTGAGGTTAATCTGATGTATAAGCGGTTTGAAATCTTAGTACAATTCACGCTGATATTAATAGTAATTGTGGGATTTGAGGCTTTGTAGCTCAAATTTTTCCCCTAAAATTTAAAGTGTCATGCGTATTAATGCAAGAAATAAAAAAAAAAATCATATTAAAATAGAATCAAAAATAGAAAATATAAATCGAACAACTGTTGATTTACCAAATGAACACACACAAGAATGCTTAAAGTACTACTGTACCTTTGGATTAAAGCAATATACATTTCGGGATATGCATATTTTATTTGTTCATGAGCATTTATTTTATTCTAATTCATTTTCATAACATGTAGGCATACGACAGGTTTCAAGCGTTCAATCTGCAATATTCGCACACCTGGAATATTATGGGAAAAAAGTCCAACAACTCAATTTTTAACAAGATGAGTAAGAAAATGTAAAAATCCTGATGCCACTCATATGTCAATGTAAGGAATACACCAGATGCCAGATAATATTCCCCTACTGAATGCATCGTAATTTCTTTCTTGCTCAAACTCAAATCCATTTCAGAATATATAAATAAAATCATTTAAAAAAATTTACATTCACTTTCAAAACTTAGAAAGATAATTTACTTTTTCTAAAAAAAAAAAAAGAGAACACACAGTGATCAAACTCTTAAATTATTTCAGCTAACATGTAGAACAAAGCTAAAACACAGACTCCTGGAAACACAAAGGGAGGGATCAGGTGCCTAGGAAGAGTGAATATCCTCTATCAGTTTATCATATCTGCCCTTTGTATGAATCAGGTAAACAAAGTAATCCTCAGATATAAGTTTGAAAAAAATATACGAAACTTGTTAGTAATATCAACCTATCTATACTTTTTCTAAGTTTTAAAGATCAAAGAATTTGTGCTGAGATTAAAAAAGAATGTTGAATACCCTTGAAACATTTTGGTTGAGTGTCCTTCTTCGGTAAAAATAGGTCAGTCTGGTGCTATAATAATAATAAAAAAAAACGACAACAACAAAAACAACAACAGAACAAGTTTTGTAAGTTGGTGCAAAAATTTGATACATATCTAAGTAAGCGACTTACCGGTAAGATTTTTTGTAGAGTTTCCGATTCACAATAACTAATACATGTATGTAGTTATTTTGGTTAAATGTTCTACCATCTATTGAAATTCTTATTGATACTTTTAGTGTTCCGTTCTAAGCAGAGCTATTCTTGTGTCTATGAAGCATTTTACTAAAAAACAAACATGAAAAGAAGTTTCTTAGTGTGGCCTACAAATCGACATTATAATCGATGTCATTTTATCAATGACCAATATTCATTTTATTATTGCTTAACTATATGTATATATGACATAGACCTTCATTTCTTCAGCACCAACTTCCTTTATTTTTGAAGTAAATATATTATCAACGATATATGGCAATTATGTCTCCCAGCTGATTAAATACGCAAATGCATGTTACTGTACGTTTTACCAACTTCTAAAAGTAGGAAAGATATTGACAAAAATGTTGAAAATACTAGGATAGCAGTCTCTTTGAAAAAAACACTTAAAATGCTGTTGCTGATGCACTTTAAATAATTTTGCCGATACAAGAACTGAGCAAAAGAATCTATCGTTAAGTTAAACGCTAACTGATGTTTTCAAACATGTTTTCTTTTCACACTGAATCGTCTTCGAATTCTTCCGTTTGCCTGACAATGTCCAGGGCTATACAACTGGTGTGACCTGTTGACAGAGGAAGCTTACTCCTCCATGGCATTGATTCCACCTTTGGTGTTTTCAAAGATCCGTGTTTGTTCTGTATTCAAGTTAGACTCTCCCAATATACTTTTGAGTATTTGAATTTTGATATAATTTTTTTTCAATTTTTTATGCTAGAAATGTGTAAATAATAGTAACAGAAGACTTACATAGTTTTCTTCATTTTGAAAAAGAAGTAAGAACCTTCACTGCTCTTTGCTTCAGAATTCAACCACCGGAATAAATAAATAAAACACTATTAAAAAAAGATTGATCTGACGTTTTTTCACGGTAAACAAGAAAGGCTTGGACATTACATCATTGAAATAGATTTAAGCTGTAAACATTCCAATTAAACACTTTTTAAATATGCCTAAATGTTTTGACCCATCTTACAAGAGCACAAACTTAACTGTATTTGAATCAAGGTGTATGTGCATTGAAAATGGAACACTTCTATTTAGTATTAAAACAGATAAGTAATATGACAATCGTATTCAGGCTTAGCTTTATTCTTTCACAGAAGTTTACATGAGGAAATTTAACAATGGTAGAAAGCAGCACTAAATGTGACTTAAAAAAACAAAAACAAATTAACTATGAAGTTAAATAAAATAAAGGCTAACATTATAAATAAATGAACCACAAACAAAAAGGTAACCATTAACAGACACCTTGGCACATTTTAGTTTGTTTATAAATCTATTTGGATGACTTTGAAGATTTTTGCTTACATTCTTTTACACTTGACTGAATTGCTTACCAAATAAGTGTCGTAAATAAAAATATAATAACCCTGAACTATGATGTACCACTGGGTGTGATTTTGCAAATCAAAAATAAAAAAGGTTAAACGGAGGAGAAACTCGATTTATTGAGGTCCAATTTTTGAAAGAAATCAAACCAGGCCTAATTTTGTCGATCCTTTGTAGCAAATTGCTTTAAATTTATGTTAATTTCATTGTCAATCCAGATATTTGATAAATCCATGGTCCTTTCTTTTCAGCGTCAGTAGAAGTTGCTCATGGTTAATCTTGTCTTATTATTAATAAGAGAGAATGCTAATTTATTGTTCTTTTATGCTTTTTGTAAACGTTTCTTTTGTGCTCTTTCTTTCATTCGAATTTTATAGATGATATTGAGGAATAATAAATAGTGACGCACACTCTTCTATAGTTGCCCCTTACCCGTTTTCGCTTGACTGCCAAAAACTGCACCCCACTGATTTCTGATGTTACTTTTTATTCCATAATTGAATTTCATAAGGCATCATACATTCATATTTTCGACAAAATTAACACTTTTCGACCTTTCAATGAGGGTATTCATAAACTATTAAATATTTTCCCCCTAATTTATTCAGAACATTACACCTTGAAAATGCAATTCAAAAGAACCTGCTACACCAAATGAATTTTTGGCTAAATGTTCCCAAGAGGTGAGATGACGATCTCGTTTTCGCTTTTCAATGTTATATATTTTATTACTGATGATTTATGAGTAATTTATTCTTTAAGTATCCCCAGTTATGACGTGCAATGCCAATGACGGCTAGATAATATTTGAGTCCTCCATCCGTTAGACAACGGCAGGAAAAAAACCTTGAAATGTTTTTGTTGAAAATATCATTTGTTCAAACACCTGTAAGAATTGTGAGAGTTGCCAAGGTTTACTATGAGAAAATGAGGTGTAAACTGAATCGCAGTTGACTTGTCTTAACCTTGCTCATGGCCAGGGATGCAATAAATATTTAATTAACTCTGAGGTATTTTCCCGCACAAATACAGACCTCGAGAGATCAGAACTAGATGATTTAAAAAAAAACAATGTTATAGTCCACCAGAAACTAGTTAGAGAAGTATCATAAAGAAATCATTGATAAATAAATTTACTTTTATAAGTTTTATATTTCCATAAAGTTAAATTTTAGTCATTTTAATCAATTTTAGCCTTTCCTTTTAAAATGTCTCTGAAAAGTCCGCTACATCGGGCATGCACATTCAGATGTCCTTGCCCAAAATCAAGAAGTAGTCTTAAATGTATCAAAATAATGAGAATATCGAATATCAATTGATACCGAAAAAAAATAAAAATAAGAAGATAAAAGGGATAAGTTTTTGATTGTCTCATTACAAAACTTTGAAACAATATACAAACTTCGACTTGGGTCATTTGTTTCATAATCACTTCCAGTTTCATTCAGTATCCAACAATTTATAAGACCAAGTTAATAACAGAAGACAGCAACTCGTTTTATATTATCAACAAATAAGGGTGAAATATGGAGATAACACACAGTACTCAGGCTGAAATATACAAATCAGGGACCATAAAAGATTAAGCATACCTCAACAAAAAAGGTTTCACAGATTTAATGTGTATGGATAAAACACAAATATTGATAGCATCTCATATCATAATCCGAGATATTCTACCTCAAAGTAAAAGATTATACTACATGCCATGCAGTAATATATTATAAACATTGTGCCAGAATGTATGTCGAAAACATCTTCCTCAAAGTGTTTTTATAACTTTTCAAAAGGGTAAATTAGCACTTGCTTATCAATCAGTAAAAAGTATATGACATGTTTCCTTTCACAGCCTTTGCATATTCAAAGGATAATATACATTTTTGAGTCGTGTATACGAGTACATGGTCATAAGGAAAAGAGAAAATCCTAAAAATACTTTTCCAAATTTTGTCGCTTATAGACTTTATTCAGATAACAATAGAAAGCATTATTATCCACGAATAAATTCTATTTTAAAGATTAAGTCAATTAACCATCCTTAGTTTGTAATGTTTTTTCTATTTGAGCCCATGGCTGGTTGGGTTAAAGGGAGTTGCTTACTCGTCCTTTGCACCTGATCCCATCTCTGAAATTTCCAAAGAACTGTGCTTTATGTCCTTTAAAAAATATGGATTAAAACATGATTTTCTACACCTTTTTTTTCAGTAATGACTATTAAATAATAAAGTCAACAAAATACAATGCGTGAAATTTTGCAAAAATTGTGACATTTAATTTAATTCGAGCAATAGATCTATAAGTAATTAGGATGTATTAAATTTACAAAATAATGTCAAAACTGGGTTTTAGCAAAACAAACATTCCATGCACTTTAACATATTCATTTTAAAACAGAAATAAAATATTTTATTGACCAAATTTTTGACTGGTCTAGACGGCAGCTGGTGCCATGTTATTTGCATCTCCCACAGAACTATGTTAAATAATTTTCTATTTGGAAATTGTTTTATTTGTATAATTGGGTGGATTATATGTAGATTTCACAGAAAAAGATTTTCAAATAAATCTCAAATTTCGTTAATGTTTCGATTTATTTACAAATAAGCGACATTTAAATGCAATTCTGTTCAAATGAACAGTTTTTCAGGATACAATTTGACACCCTGACAGGTAATAAGTCAAATGGCTCTATAATTATGAAATGTAAAAGTTAAGAGAAATTACATTGATATTTTATTACAATGTAAACATCAAAGATTTGCCTTATTACTCTTTTATGGTAGTTTTTGTAATGGTTTGGCTGAGCTGTGATTATTCTTATTGTCAAAGAGAACATCTGTAATCTTTCGGTTTTTAGCTCAATTGAAAATAAAAAAATAATGTAATCTTCTTTGTATGGGTCCAAAATTTAATTTTCCTGATGGAAAAAAAACCCTGAAAATGTTTATTTTTTGTCGTAGAGAGATCAACACCTACTGGTACTTTAATGAAGAAATTTCAAGAAAAGTTCAGTTTTATGTAGATATAGAGACGCCTGTAAAAAATTTTATATAGGTCAATGGTCCATGCCTTTTTATGGAAGATTATGGGGAACTAGAATGTGTACATCAGTGAAATTCACTGGAGTTGTAGTTATCCAGTTTTCCCTTCATCTTTCTTTTGCAAAGATGAAACACTGCGTTGTTTTATACACTTTGAGGTTATTATACGTGCGCCGTATCTGAAGTTATTTCTCTTATTTTGACCGTATATCTATTTGAAACTTTCTTTGTGTACAAGTATTGTTAAAGAATAGTAAAAAAGTAAGAACGCAGAGAGTTACTACTTTTCCACCCTCTTGTCGACAATTTTAGGGACCATCTTTGTATACATCAAAAACATGATGCAAACATTGGTTAAACATTACGCATTGATGTTTGAGATACTGAAGCTATTGTAAATTATACCTTACAGACATGAAACTTAAATTCTCACTCTCACATAAATAATAAAATTTGCTTATAACTCAAAAGAGTATTGGGTAGTAAAAATGTTTATGCATAACATTCAGAACAAAAACTTGAGCTTTCTCGATTGCAGTACAATGACTAAATTAAATATTAAATTATTTCTAATTACAAATATTTCAGAATCGATTAATCTATCAATAGGTATCAGATCAGAAATGAAATAAATACAGATGAAGAAAATTTCTGCAAGTTTTGTTACACGCATAGTGTTCACTGAAAACATTTTCCCTGACGAATACTTTAAAAAATACAAGTAATTTGATTTTTTAAATTTTTGTTTTTATATAGTTTTTGACATATTTTTTACTGTTGTACATAACTAATTACACAAAAGATCTCCAATATTTCAATACTGTTTGTGGATGTTTCCCCGACAGAGACAGTGAAGAAAAGGATTTAAAAGTTTTATTTTCAGATAAGAATACTCTCTTTGTACCATATCAGAAAAGCATCTAATAACTCATATTCATAAAAACAGACTTACGGATGCATAAAAACCTGTCAAAGCTCATCATCAGAGAATTGAATTGAAATTAACATTTCTATACTTGTTTCGTTTTGTGTTATATTTAACAGTAGGGGGCATATGCTCAGACAGGTTCTTGAAGAAATGAAAAAGATTAATGTTCCTTGAGAGTGAAATTCGAAGACATATGAAGTATAGAAAAGCCATAGCTTTTACAGTATTTACTATTAAGTATTTCAATCTTATCAATGGAAAGAAATAGAAGAAGTGGATAAGTTTCATTTAAATTGACATTTCGATAGAATATAATTTCAATTTTTGACAATTTGTTTAGAATACCTTCTCGGGGAATAAACAATTTCTAATGTAAATGACATACCTCCCGCATTCGTGATAAATAAATCTGAATTTTTAATTCCAAATTGTATTATGCTACAGTTTTTATTCAAACCTTAAATCAATGTTAAAGTACATAGAAAATGTCACTTTTATTAACTTATTCAGCAAATGCAGGTAAGATTCAATTTTCAGTCTAATGCGTAATTTTACACAGCATTTGACTGAATTATCAAATAATAAAATTAATAGAAATAAAGGGAAAAAGTATCCAAACAAGTTGATACTGGATTTTTTTTCTCTACCTTTAAACATCTTCAGAACCAGATTCTTTTAGGTGACATGCATGTAACTTGTACACCCGAATCTAATACATATTTGAAGAGTAATAACCAACTTTTAGCATCTGTAAATTAAAGTATCAAATTAGTTGCGAAAGTATGAATTACTGTATTAGAATAAAATCATTTAAAAAAAAACCCATAACTTTAGCAATTTCATTTTAGGACACTGTGACATGTTTAGGTACATTTGAGGTGACATGAAGGATATGGAGATAACTAACACTATTCAATGTCAAAGTCCATAAAACAATACAAAATAGGAGCAGAGCAAACACAGACCTCCGAAACATCAGAGATGGGATCAGGTGCCATGGAGTAGTGAGCATCCCCTGCTGACCGGTCAAACCCGCAAAGTGCTCATAGTCATGATCGTCATGAAATAACGGAAAAATCCGTCGTCAATTCATTGTATAAATAATGGACTAACAATTGGTATGAAAAATGTCAGACAGCATTTGACTCAATGCTAAATTGTATTTGCTGACAAGGTCATTGTATCGACCATAGAACTTACGAAATGATGACTTTAAACGAGACTGCTGATATTCTTGTTTCATCAACTTGCTTGTCAATAATTTACCTCGTTTTAGAAATTGAATTTAACTACGGAATGTTCCCTCAACCTGAAAAATATATAGGGCTCACGGTTGGTCAAGAAGGGATACTTATTCCTTCTTGGCACCTGATTCCACGTCTGGAATTCCCAGAGGTCCGTGTTTCATGTCCTCTGGTAGGAGAGTAGAAGACGAAAGGGATAAAAGTCACTAAAATGTCAGGTTGTCTAACTTAGAGAGAGAAAAAAGAACATAATAATCTATTACCTGCACAGGTTTGTCAAGTTATCATGTTGTAAAATTTGCATTTACCTCCCCCTAGTAAATTCAAATCAAATGACAAACAATTTATTTAGTTTTAATTGCAATTTTTGACTCAAAGTGTCCAAATCATTAGAACAAAAAAAGCTAACCATTCATAATTTTAACTTCTCCATCGGGAGGTGTGAGTTCATCTCGGCCGCGACTGACCTAGTCGTTAAAATCGACAGCTGTTCCTTCGCCACACATTGAAGTGAAAGTTGCGTTTTGAGACCTTGCAAACTTCCCGTGTCAGCGGTAGGCGTTGGCACGAAAGATGTCCACTGCTCAATGGCCCTGAGTGCCGAGTAAAGGTCAAAATTTGAAGCCCTTCACCGGCATACGGTGACGTCTCCATATGAGTGAAAAATTCTCGAGAGGGACGTTAAACAATATACAATCAATCAATCTAAGAAAATTTAAAAAAAAATATTTTCGCTTGAATTTCGTCTTGTAAATCAATTGACAAAACCGGTGTTTACTGTTGCAAAACCGGATTATCCGCAATTATGAAAGTATAACTTTGATTTCCCGCTATTCAGGATAGCCAATCGTACTTGTGAACTGAAAACGTAGGGAGAACGTACATAAACCAATGAATTACGTTCTTCAGTACTATTCATTTTCTGAATTTATTCATATCACCTGTTGGACATAAAAATATGTTAAGAGAATATTCATTTTTATAAGATGCACAGGAAATGGAGATCAAATTTACCTAAATTGCGTTGGTTAAAGGGTATAAAATAATTGTCGTATGCAAGATGTAATTTTACGCTATTTGATACTTGTGCATTCTATTACTGATACAATTCAAATAAGCTATAATAAATATTATGACACAAACTTTCAATAAACTGCGTTCAGTATATATATAATAAAAACATTTAACTGATGTATTTTTTATTTTTTCTAAAATTAACATTATATAACAATATTGAGATATTCCTGTTGATACATCTTGTACAACTTATTCATTTCCTCCTTTCTCCCGGAAGTATGACATTTCACGCGTGATATCTGGTATCATTAATTTTATATACAGCTGTTAATTCTTTAATTTCTAAAAGAATTCGGTGTGTGTGTGTGTAAATTGTAATGAATATTTATAAAAACAGATAAAAGAAAAGATTAGCTATATTTGTGAGATGCAACAATCAAGTAATAAAAAAATAAAACTTTACACTAAGCTTGTAATTCATCAAATTTTTGGGTGTTTAAGAAGCATTCGAGCAGATACAATTGTGAGGTATTACACTGCAGAATTATCAATTCGTATCGTAGAGAGACTTTCCCACTAAACAAAAAGTGTACACCTGAGAGAAGTGTGTATCAAGGCACGCCCACATAAATGGTCAGATTATGGATGATGTTTCTGGAAGGAAGCACAAAGACATAGAATATTAAAAGTATCTGACGATTTCAATGATTTACATTGATGACATTTACTAAATACAAGCCCAGAAATCCCGTCTGTTGCGTTTATTGTCTTCCTTAAGATTTTATCACATCTGAAATTGTTCTGGGGAGGCGCCATCTTGGATTGCTTTTATGTGACGTAAACAAGGAACGACAACCATGATAACCATCTATAACACTTTCTTACAAATGCAGATAATCATTTACAAAAGGTTTTGAAATGTAATCATTTTTTCAGGCAAACAGACGTCATCTTTTTATACAATTTATTTTTTATCATTTTCCTTTTCAAGATCAATATCTTGGTGATTAAGTAATTATTGTTCATTGAAAACCGACAAATGTCTCAAAAAGGTTACAATGCCAATAATTAGAAAGGAGAGCATGAAAAGTGACATCTATTCTGTGAAAATGTATTTAATATTTTAATCTGTTGCAATTATAACGCAGGTTTTTGATAGATGCTTGCAGGCAAAATCATCCTGATAGACAAGCGAAAGTAAGAATTTTGATGATATATTTAAGCATATGAATCTCAGTGTCAGTTCAAGTCTGTACAAAGATGCCCCGCTATCAGTTAGTATATCTACTCCTCCCATGGTTCATGGCAGATTAGATGGTGACCACTTTGAGTGAACCTGAAATGTAAGGGGAAAAAGATCAATATTCAAATAAATTGGCATTAAATTATGCCTCATTTTGATTAAAAAAATAATTGTGTTGAATTCAGGGTTTATTCTATTTTTACAAAGATTAACATTTCCAATCCACATTCTGCAGTCCATTTCTTGTTGTCACTTGTTAGACATACTCGACTGAACAGTTTTGCGTGTGCGACATCACTATGCTTCAATCATTTGTTCCTTTATTAAAAAATAGAAATTATTGTTGTTTTCAAAACTTTGAAGTTATAATAGCTCTTTTACCCATATTTCATTTTTATGACAGTTTTGTTTACGAGAATATCGCGTTACTTATATACAATCCTCGTTTAATATTTAATTACCTTTCATCAAAATTTAATACAAATTATGAAGAATTTGTGATAAGAAAAGACTTAAATGTAAATGTCATTAAAACTCGACAATTTATATAGAAACGGAAACCTCTCCTTTGACCGCTAGTGGCGCGCATTCAAACCATATCTGGATATTATTACATATTTATCTTAAATTTTCGCGCAATCAAATGAAAAGGTAAAGATGTAATTATTATAATAAGATAATTAGGATATTGAACTGAAACATTTACTACTTACAGAAGAAAAGAGCATAAACAACTGGAAAGCTGTGAAATGACCGTATCACGTAAATGCATTATCTTGCTGACAATGTACTTTGGGATTAGTTTAGACATTGCATTCAAATCAAATGCAGGCTTTATGTTTAACATTGTGTGTGGTTTCCATGCGAATGAGCTTGTAATCAGATTTAATGGAGGTTAAGTATGATACGTTAATCGAAAATTTATAATGCATTCATACAGTATAGACAGTTTGAATACGTTGGTCTACATTATAAAATCCTTTTTATTTCAATTTCATTGCAGTTCTTTCAAACATAACTTTATGTGTATAGACACAAATTTTGTCTTTAATCAAGTATACAATCCATGAATTCCTTTCATAGACACATGCAATGTGTCCAGCATGCACTTGTTCCTCTAGAGAAATACTTTCTATTACAAAATACATGCAGCTATCTATGGAGACATTTTCATTTATGGTCAGAAGACAGAAAATTCTGGACACAATATTTCCGATTTCCATAAACTGTTGAGAAGAAAATCCCATGATAAAAAGAGAAAAAAGAGAAGATAGAATAAAAAATTATAAATAATCATTAAAAGTAGTATTTTTCAATCAGTTTTGAATTCTATGAAGATACATGTTAGCATTCTGTTAACTGCTCACTCCTCCGTGGCACCTGTTATACCTCTGATGTTTTAGAGGTCATTGTTTGCTCCGCTCCTATTTGTATTGTTTTATGAACTTTTGAGCTTGAAAACTGTTTGTTACTCCCTATATTTCATGTACATCTTAGCACTTTAACCCAGATCGAAACAATAACCCTATGAGGAAACTGTTATGTTATTATTTATATTGATGTGAAATTTTTTTCTTTACCCAAAATTATAACAATTTTTTAAGAGGAGGTCTTTAAAAATCCTGATCAACATTACAAACACATATTCACACCCTCAAACACAAAAAACCCACTTTAGACTGGTTTCCTAGACAAAAATTATATATATGAAGATAACTGATGCGATTTTTAAAAACCATCAGGACCGAAACATAAAAAAGAAAATAAATTAGAATTTTTATTCGTGTAATTTCATGAAAAAATAAGCATCATAATTCAATGTGAACAACGATTCTCTTAACCTTGGAGCAGCTCGTTTGTCCACAAATAATGTCCACCGTGGACAATGAGCTGATGTTATCAATTGGACAATTCCTCCTCATTTCATCTTTCATTATTGGAACATTTGGAAAATTTCATTTAGTCTTAGATTTTTTACCTCAAATTGAATATCATAAACAGAAATATATTAACCCTTGATTAAACTGTGTGTCCGAAAATTGTACAATATTCAAAAGAAGAAGAATTATGAGTCGACATGGCTAATTCCCTTCGCCGGACGTTGCCTTGTGACTTCTGAACGCCAGAAGCAACTGTATTATCTTTTGGTCGTTCAACGTAATCATTTGTCATAAAGCTCGAGATAATCTTCAAAGGCGCTTCTATTGTCCACCCTTATCATAAATTATCCTGAAATTGAAAATAATGTTTGATATTATCAAAAATACATTCATATAAATTCTGACCCAAATTATCTATTGATATTTAATAAACAGTTATTTACAATTTTTCTTCCCTTCGATATTCAGGTGGGTTTAGACAAGATGTCGAATATTTGAAAGAAAAACAGTTTAATGCTTCAAGAGAATGATCAAATTGAAAAGAAAGTGAGAAATGTATTTACTTTCTTTAATACTAGCTATTACTGCGTTGTCCTTGATGCCGTGTGTGAATTTCACCGTGACGAGGGAGAAAATTTCAAATAAACTGGATAAATTACACATAATGTAACGATTAATCGACACAATATGCTAAATAAGTGACATAAAAGCATCTAAAATGTTTTATGTTGAATACATACGATATACTGTCTGCGATAGAGCAGATAAGATGGTTATCTCCCTTCTAGGGTTAGATAATAATTCTTCTGAAGTAATAAGGTTCTCGTTTGCGTCAAAAGAAGATATGAGGGGAATAAAATTGAAAGGAAAATAGCATTGTTGTACTTTTAGGGATAGTATTTAAAATTGCAACAAAAATTCATTAACATTTGATATAAGCAAATAAACATAGTTGTTAAACATTTTATGAATAAATTTAAATTGGCGTAAAAATGGCATAACTAGAAGGCCGTGGAATATGGAAATTTATGCTATAAATGATATCATTCTGTTTTTATAACTTGTACTTTTCTTAGCGGCAGTCTGATTTAACGATAAGACTTTCATTTGAACTATACAACTTAAAAATCACTTAACAAAATACAAAAATAAAACTTTGTAAGAAAAAGTTTTCATAGTTTTCATAACTTGTCTAATACAATAATTAAGAAAGGCAATTCCAGGCGTGAATTCAGGAATTTCTAGACAATAAATTATTAACTTACATACAAGAATTATAGAAAGTGGAATGATTACAAAAGATATTCTGAACAAATGAGTATCATAAGAGCTCCATACCAGTTCATCTTATGAGCCATCTTTATGGTGACAATGGTTTCCAGATAATTTAAAATATATTTATCTATACGATATATCCCGATGAGCTTGAAATTAAATATACCACGAAGTCTGACACATCTGTTTCATATTTTGATATTTTACTCGAAAAGGACGTTAATGGTAATATAACAACCAAGCTTTATGACAAACGAGATGGTTTTATCTATTCAATTGTCAGCTTTCGTTACCCATGCAGCAATATACCTTCATCGCCTGCATATAGGGTTTGTACCTCTCAGTTGATTTGATACGCAAGAGCATGCTCTACGTATGAACAATTTTTAAAACGAGATAAGTAATTGACATACAAATTGCTGAAACAAGAATATCTGCTATCTCGTTTAAAGTCATCATCATTTCATAATTTCTATGGTCGATACAATGACCTTGTCAGCAAATGCAATTTATCATTAAGTTAAATGTTTACTGACATTTTTCATGCTTATTGTAAGGCCATTATTTTCACACTGAATTGTCGACAGATTTTCTATCATTTCCCAATTATGATTTAAGGAGCACACGGAGGATGTGACCATTTAGCACACCTCCACCGTACCTGATCTCACCTCTGATGTTTTGGAGGTCCATGTTTGCTCTGCTCCTATTTTGTATTGTTAAATGGACTTTTGAGCTTGAATTCTGTTCGTTATCTACATTTACATTTCATTTACAATTACTGCAAAATTTTAATTTCGTTCCTTTAAAAACAACGCAATCTTATAATAATTAAATCATTTTAGATTATTAATAAAAGAAAGGAAAGGGTGACATCAAATCTAAATTTAAAAATTTCATTTCTTTTTAAAATTAATGTAAAATAAGCATGAAAACGTTGGTACTTTTAAAGGTTGTTTTATACTTTAGGATCAGGAATTGGAGGTCATGATAAAGAAATAATTCCCTTGTCAGAGGAATTGTTGAAGAATATAAATTGTTTATAGCTATTAATATCTTATTTGGTAATTAAACAGCCCTAAAAGCGAAGATTTCATTTTCCAACTAAATTGCGATACTGGGGGGTATATTCTCCATGAATTTCTTACACAAGGGAATAATTTATATTTTGATAAGATGAATTTTTAGACTATACTCAAGAAAAATTAAATTGAGAAGATATATTTCAAAAGGAACAGACCCCTAGACCATAAATTAAAAACAAAGATTTAAAATCAAAACTTAAAATCTGTGTGCCGTTGAAGATCAAGAAAAAGAAACTTAATTTCATTGAGATTTATTTCATAAATATAATTTGGAACTTTACAAAAATATTTATTGAATAAAAATCAAGATATTTAAACTTTATCTTTAACTGAATTCTATATACTTTAATCATCTGCATACGCTCACTTAAAGTCATCATTTAGTAATCTCTATGGTCAATACAATGACCTTGTCAGTAAAACAATTTATCACTGAGTCAAATGCTGAATTTTTTCATAGTAATTATTAAGAAATTATTTACACACTGAATTGTCTACAACGTTTTCATTCGTCATTTCCCGATCATGACAAGGAGCACATTAGGGGTTGCTCACTCCTCCATGGTACCTGATCCCATTTCTGATGCTTCAGAGGTCCTTGTTTGCTCTATTTTTTGTATTGTTAAATGGACTTTAACACTTTAATACTGTTCGTTATCTCAATATATAATATTCCATACATTTATACTTTATTTTTAGAAATTCCACAGCTAAATTTAGTATCAAACGAACTTTTTTCGTTTATTCAAAAGACAATTTTTGCTTGTACAGTAATTTACTGAGGGTACATGTAGCAATTCGTTTTTTTCTTAAGTAGAAGGAAAACCTGAAAAACTATGGTTTCAAGACTTCCTCACAACAGGATATTTTTTTTTATTAGAAAAAAATATAATCCTAGGATAAAAGAAATAACTGCCTGCAATTTGCTTCATTCTCCTCACAACAGGATATTTTTCCAGATTTAGAGATTTTATTTCCTATAATAAAGTTTCCTCAGATAGTCCAGGAATTGGACTAAAGAGATCCATCAAAAATAATTTTAAAGCTATATTACAATAAGGTATTTCCATCTTACCGTGATGTCACAGATGTTTGCAAAATCTGTTAATAATTTTAATTCATATCCAAAAGATATTTATCTTTTGGACATATGCCTTTCAATGAATGTGATATAAAATATTGTTTCGTTAAAGAATTTAAAATTTGAATATTGTCTTTATTTAATCAATTATTCAATAATAAAAAATTCCAAGAGCATAAAGTATTTTTCGTTGTACTTCTGATGTAAAATGTTTGCCCTGTTATTCAAATTTCAAACATATTTATAAAGAAACAATTATTTACATTCAGAATCAGAACATTTTATTTGAATCCGTTTTTGTTGTTTCGGAGGTCCGTGTTTGCTCTGCTCTTATTTTGTATATTTGTTTAATGGACGTTGAGATTGAATACTGTTCGTTATTTCCATATCCTTCTTTTTACATAATTTGAACCATACTGTTACTAAAACTGCATGTTTTTTTAAGTGTAGGCATATGCTTATTTTTACTTATGTCTAATATCTTAAAAATAATGCAACATATACATTTTTAGAGATTATTTGTTAATTTGTTATATATTAAGTGATAATTAAAACATGTAGATCTTCTCCTTTACCTAAGTCCAATTATAGACATGATATAGAAAAAAGAAGAAAAAATTAAATAAGAAATACAATTTCTTATTTCTTCGTGTATCAAGGTTTCGATTCCCAGAAACCCTCTTATATATAACTAAATGATTCGTTACTTTGATTTACATGTACAATGAAAAATAACTATGAAACATTTTTAACGATTTAGAACCAAATTAAGTAAATTGTTTACATAATATGTAAATATACATGAAATGTTTTCTTTCAGAGTGAGGAAATTGCTTGCAGAATTTTTAAACTAAACCAAACCGTTCTTCAATTCGTAGTAAAAAAAAATACGTTATTATAGTGGAAACTCTTACTATGAAAACATTGATTCTCTATATAGCTATATATATAGTTTGTTTGACAAACAAAAATGGCGTCACCTTTCCCTTTTTTTTTTATACTGAATTGTCCACTAATTTATTCGATCATGTCAAGGAAGACACGGTGGTTGTGACGGGTCAGTAGGCAATGCTTACTCCTCCATGGCACTTGATCCCACCTGTGATGTTTCGGAGGTCCGTGTTTGCTCTGCCCCTGATTCGTATTGTTTCATGGACTTTTGAGCATGATTACTGTTCATTATTTTCATATTCTTTATCTAGTAATATTTGGCTAACATCTACATATGGTCTTTATGTCTCCAAACTGCTTTGTTAGTAAGAAGAATGCAATGCGTGCAATTAATTTTTAAGCCAAAGCAGGTTAAATATGCTGAAAGAGCGATTTCTACAACCTCGTTTTAATCAGCATTACATAAAATCTATTATTGTTATACATGTAATAACCTTGTTAGCAAATATAACATGTATGCAGGTCGTATTTTGGCTGACTTGGTTCATACCAATTTTCAGGCAATTGGATGTTCCGTCTACTTAATATACCAGAGCTTACGGTGGGTGTTACCGGACAACAAGGTGTGTTCGCTATGTTTTTTTTTTTAAATATTTGTTACGGTTTTGTTAAGATACATTCTAATTGTACACACAAGTACTCTGAAGTTTACATCAAAAAAGATGCTTGTGTTTCTGATTGATAATATCTATGTGGTTTTTGGAGACCAGGTCTTCCAATAATCTATTGGAATTCCCATGGGTACCAATTGCGCCCCATTATAAGCAGTAAGCAGACCTTTTTGTATTAATTTGAAGCAGAATTTGTCCAAAATCTTAAACGTAAAAAAGAAAACACTTGCTGTGGCTTTCAACTCAACATTTAGATATATTGACGACGTATTGTCAATTAACTATGTATTTTTCCATTCTTATGTTGATTCCATATATCCCGGTGAGCTTGAGATAAAAGATACCACAGAGTCTGACACATCTGTTTCATATTTGGATATTTTACTCGAAAATGACATTCATAGTAATCTAACAACCAAGCTTTATGATAAACTTGAACTTTTCAATCGGTCATTTTCCCTTACTTATGGAGCAATATACCTTCATCACCTGCATACGACGTTTATATCTCTCAGTTGATTCGATACGCAAGTGCATGATCTACGTTGGTGCAATTTCTAAAACGAGGTATATTATTGAAAAACAAATTGATGAAACAAGGATATCAGCAGTCTCGTTTTCGTAAGTTCTATGGTCGATATAATGACAATACAATTTATGAAATCCTGACTGACGTTTTCCAAACCAATTGTTGGTCCATCATTTACACACTGAATTGACGACGGATTTTTCCATTATTTCCCGATGATGACATGGAGCACACGGCGGGTGTGACCGGTCGGCAGGGGATACTCACTCCTGCATGGTACCTGATCCCACTTCTGATGTTTTGGAGGTCCGTGTTTGCTCTGCTCCTGTTTTGTATTATTTTATGGACTTTTGAGCACTGTTCGTTACTGTTCGTTATTTCCATATATACTTCATTCTAAGTATTTATCAGATAGTCTATTGTTCTTTATCCTTATCTTTTTCGTATTTCACAGATAGAAAATGTATTTTTTTTTTTTAGACCTGTTGAGTTCATTCAAAAATAATCCCTATTAGGTCTACATCAGTATATTAACAATGTTGATTGCACCCGCTAGTACATGCATTTATAATCATTTTGTACTTGAATCTGATGTCCAAAATTAAAGTTTACTTGATTTTTGTATTCTATTGGTGTCACACGTAAAAAATTTTAAGTAACATTATATTTACTTAAAGTTTGTCATAAGTAATAACATGTACTTGGATACATATGTTTCTATTGGTGTCCAAACGTAAAGTCAAGGAAACACATGTTTTTACTGCAAAGTTTAATCATCGGGAGATAAATGTACCTTATCATCTTATCTTTCAAATAAGAATAATTCAAAATTCGAACTTTAAAATCCTGTTTTGTCATTCTATATTCTCTTGCTAACGAGAGGTCATGTAGATGTCATGCCAGCAAATTACATGTTACGACACACCACAAATTACCCTGTCCTATCTAAGTGTTTTTCAAAGATCACAAAATACCTTTAAATAACTGTCGTGACCTCTAATTGTATATAATGACGCATATTATATACTTTTATAAAAATATTTAAATATTGAAACAATATCGTCAAAAAGTAGCGAATAAAACGCCAAGTAGGGAACAAATAGATATGTTCGCCGTATGTTCGCCGTAGTTCGCTTATTACCAGGCCCATATTATTCGTTATCATAACGATAATATCACGTCTTTGTTAGAAACTTTATCCTAATTGCAGATAAAATTACTTTTTAGTTATATATACTTTCCTTCGTATGATAATGGCCTTGTGAAGTACGAAGAGAGAAGAATCTTTTGTTTTAGTGTCTGGTCTGACGGATGAAGGCGTCTACCTGAAAATCCACGGGGGACCTGTGGAGTACTCAAGCCGAAATAAAGTTCACTGTGAGTCACTTTTTGACAATAAAATGTGTCATTTTATTGATACTATCCGACAGTTTAAATATCATTTAACCCCTTGCATTGCTATTGTTTCCAAATTTTGTCTCTTTTTACTAGGCGTAAGGAATGGTCTTGACTTATCGCTATGTCGCTACTTTAAAGTCACTTAAATACCTTTGAAATGAGATTATTGATGTAAAAATCGGACCTAGAATTCTCTGACACTTACCTTTTCTTATCGTGAACTGTTTGATGTTCCCTATGTTTAAATCTTGATGTTTCTGTCTTAGAGACAAAAGGGATCTACCGCGAAGAAAACATTGATTGGCAAAGATAATCAAGTGTATTCGGATAGACAAAATCCACCTTCACTCACGCCATTGAAAGAAAATTTTGTAATTTTTGTCTTTACTCTATTGAAAAATATTTGTCGTTGATGAGGATCAGGAACAACATTTCAGGATATTCTTATTCATCCATCTATATATGAATGTCAGTTTGTATACTAGTATTGTAGAGCCTAAAATTCATTTAAATATTCTGTATATATCATTCAGGTATCAGTTTTGAGCTTATTATTTATTTGTTAAATATATTGATTATTTGATAATCATAAGACACTTAAATCATTGTATGATTGAATGCAATTAACTTTTTAGAAGGATTGATCTTCTTAAATTCTCTTTGTTTTTTTCCCCATGAAAAATTTGAAATAAAAAGTTGTACATGTATACTGTTCCGTTTTATAATGAAAAACAGTTTTCATGATCCATGTACTATCTCTTGTCCTTTGTAAAAAGAAAAATGATGCAAGAGACTGGAAACAAAGTAATCAAAGATTTTAAGATTAAAAAACAAAGTTTTGTCGCATGGATTGATATGTGACGTTTCATTATTATTTTATCTATGTAGTTCCACGACCCACCAGGCGTATAGATAAGAGTCCGCCAAAAAATCAAAATGGTCCTGGAAAGTTTTATAATTCAACTGATACCAAAACAAGATAGCTGCTATTGCGATAACTCACGATTCATCCAAAAGTTAATTTCTAAAACTTGTACCCAAAATCTTGGTCTTATGATCTCTAAATGTTGTCTTCAAAGCCTGAACCTACATACTCTGTCGACACCTTCCCTTTCGTCGCTGATCGCTTGTTTTGATTAAATCTGATGAAATGCGTAAATATTGTAACAATTTGTATCTTATCATTCTAATGGGTGATGTTTCGAATATAAATTGTGCGAATCGCACCGATTTTGGTGATAAACACGGTATGCTCTGCTGGTTATAAGTTCAGATAAATACCTCATCTCCACAATATATACTGATAAGTAGACGATTAAGGTTCACAAGCCCAGGATCAAAAGACTCGGCTAGCTATTTATCTGATAAAACTAAACTTTGAATACGTTTAATTTAAAACATTTTTAAATACATAATTTCACTTCTCTTAAATGAAATCAGCGTTCACCATTTAATTTAAAATACATTGATCATGATTATAAATATTTTGATACTACTGCTCGTTTATCTAAATTGGAATTTTATCAACTTCAACTCTAAAAAAAAACGTATATTGAACCTTTGCCTCCTTTGACTACACCAATTCACATCAATTATTTACCTTTTCCCCACCTCCTACATAATCAAACCAGTTAAGAGCATTTTAGAAGACAACAAATAAGAAACTGTCGCCCAGACTTTATTTTATATCATATTACTCTTGCATACACTATCATATAGCTGAGCTGTTTCCTTTTAATGGTTTGATGACATTTGGATTATTTTTCAAATTTAAATATGTAGATTTACACTGAAGATAAGTTAGCAAGTGATTAAAGTCTCTAAATGACCAAATTAAAACATATGATCGGAACATCGCCGTCTCGATGAGATAGGACTGTCGCCAATTAAGGAGAATTCAAAACACTCTACCTTTCAACCAGAGAAGCGAAAAAAAGGAAAATTCCAACAGAGAATAATTTGGTAAATACAGACTTTTGCCTCTATGAAAGAGCAAAACAGCAAAGAAGAAGTAAAATACCTTTGAAGACAACATTAAAATGTGTCATAAGAAAATAAGAAACGTTTCCTGTGTGACTTTTGAGTCTCGTGTTGCATCCGGTATAATTTTTTTTGTTATACTTCTTGGTCATTAGTAATTCTGGTGATGGACACAAGTGAAAGGAAAAGATCAAGTAAACAACATCCTTACATTTACTGAATAGACTTAAAAAAAACTTTGCCTGAATTTTTCACAAAACATTTGATTTGTATCAAGACAGACAAAACATTTGTTGAATAACAATCCCGCCATTTATCTTAAGACCACAATGTCATCTGTAGAAGGAAAGTTAAATTCATTCATATGTTCCAACTGATTGTCTTAAAGCAGCGGGAAGATTATAACTCAGAGTTGGTTTCACTTTATCACAATGACCTTAGAAAGTTGAAGAACCTCATTATGTTTCAAACTCATTGAGTCACTCAATGTGAATTCCTTTGAGAGTTTGTATTGTTTTAAAGGTACAGATTCACCTTCATTGTCTTTTGCAAGGACTGATAAAATAAAAGGGTATCGAGTGGTTGTGTTTGACAAGTAGAACTCGTCATGGAAAGTTAATTACGTGGTTTACAAGCTTTGACTTATTTAGGGAACATTTAATTTAAGGTTTTTAATCTTAAACACCCTACAGAAAATTTGCAACAATACAAAACACTTCAGATCGCCGTCTGCCATCTTCTTTTGTTATTCTCTTCGCGGTGAAATCTAAAACCATTTGGAACAATATGATGAGTGTTCAACATTTTGCAACATTAGTTACCGTGAATTGCTGTTACCTTGAAGCTGACAAACTAGTGAAACCTTATATTAACTAAATTGAACGAAGAGATAACTTGCTCCTAAGTGGTCATTTAGTGTCATATGCATAATAATCAGCCAGGAAAATTTATCGATATTTTGAGACGTCTTCATCTGTCCTCGCCAATTTGGTCAAAAATTGGAGAGCAGATGAAAACTTTAATTCGCAGACGACCACGGGAACAATGTTGTTATCGCGAGTCCATCACAATAGAGAAATAAAGTTCTCGGCTACAATTAGAGATGTGGCGACGCCAGTCCTTTCTAATTGTAAAATAGCAATGTTTGCAAGTGTAGATCTAATCTCATTTGCACTCATTGTGTTTCAGTTTTATTTTTTGTCGACATTACAACGCAATTAAAGGTCTATTGATAAGTTTAAATATAATCTTTCTATATTTCTATTCATAAAGGGAAGTAACCAATTTTCCGGTTATCGTTTTCAATTTAAATGATTCCGAATTATTTACTTTTTTATGATCCATAATTTGCTAGATTGGGTGTGATTCGGTAAAATTTAATACCTCCTCTGTTATGGATTAAGTGAAGAATGCATCCCACTTAATTGCGTTTACCTTTAATTGCATATCAATTGCGTATATGCGCAAAAATCATTTAACTCATACCAATATATATAACCTTTTGCGCTTCTATTAAAAAGTCCCTAAAGCTGGCGATTTATGTATACAGAGGTTCCAGACAATTCTTGGGTATACGTTACATCCTCACGTCGTTAATCGTGAAATATGAAAGATTATGTTTCCAAAGCTTTGGTATTAGACTTAAGATTGCTTTGAAAATGGAAGATTTTTTTTCATTGTTAATAATGAATTCGACCATAAATAATAATAGTAATAGAATATAGATTTGGGGGCAATTTGATTATCAGTTTTCATCATCATCAGGTTATTAAATGTTATTAACTCATAATTTAATGTTCAAACTTTCAATTCAAATAGAGAAAATCTTTAAAAAAAAGTACAAGGGATACAAAATGGGAGATAAGTTTTATTGAATTTGGCTATTTTTACGCAGTATGACGTTTTATTTCACTTTGTTTGTAAGTTCAAAAGTTAACAAAGGATGAACAACTGCATAACAATACTAATGCCATTTCTCATTCACAAGTGAAATTTATTCCTGTGTTGATCGACATTTAACAACACATCTGTTATGTATGACAATTAATCTGAATCATCGAACAACTTTCGTGTTGATAATTATCACATTTTTCAAGTTGACTTCAAATTAAATGAAATTCAAATACAAAAATACCAGAATACCAGGCGACTCTGATGTATATGTATAAATACTAGATTGATCTGTATTACAAACAACCTGACACTGTGTAAATGCATTTCTAAAAATTATTTCCTAAAAAATAAAAGGTAATGGGTTTAATTCATTTGATTTTAGACTTAATATCAAGGGATTTAATACACTCTAAATCTATACATTGATAATATTCTCATCAGTAAAAAGGAAAATATTTTTTTGAAAATACTGTTATATCAATTCAGATGTTTGTTTTGTAAGTATTTTCTCTTATTTCCGTGGTTGTTCAGGTTGAATGTTTCATTTATTTTAAAAATGCCGATGAGAAATTCCAATATATCTGCTTAGATTTAACTAGTATTCTTTTTCGTTTTGTAATTTATAAAAATTGGTAATTTTTCTCTTATTTTGACATCTTTTTATAATAAGAATTTTTAAAATTTGGCATTTATATGTGTATACTGCACCAAATATACTATTTTCCCGATCAGCACCAAAATCTGGTAATCTTTTGATTCTGTTACATATTTCCACTCACAATACACAAAAGATTATTGATCGTACAAGCTTTTGTATCTAAAAAATCATTTGAATAAACATTTTTTATAATCTACAAATTACCAAAGATAATTTTTTCGGGATACAATTCCTGTGTAATAGATATTTGTTAGTACGAATTTGTTCACTTATGATGAATAAAAAGTTTACGTTTTGGTGTAAAATAAAACTTAAATCTAATTATATACTCTATGTGTGCAGTTAAATGACAGGTAGATGAAAACAAATCTATCAATAATATAAAACTTTAAACAAAATGTGAGAAATAATAATTTGTGTAAAACATGCAATAAAGCCAACGAAGGACGCTTAATGATCATTGATTAAAAGTGTTAAAAGTTCATGAGATTTTATTGAGGTTTAATATTCTAAAGTTATGAACTGATTAGATAGAAGTTAGAGAAATTCAATATTGAATTCTGATACTTGATTTCAAGATTAAAATAAGAGCTGATACGTCAATTTAGGAGTAAGTAGGATATTGTTATTAATTGCAATAATCCATTGATTATGGTTTATACACCACCTGCTAATCTTTTTAAGCCATTCATGTGTTACGTGCAACAAAGTTGGTTTCTTAGTCATATTTAAAAGCTTTGAATTAATGTTTGAAGCTTTACTGAATAAAGTATTTTTTTCAGATAAAAACTATTTCTATTGTAATTGTTTTCATATAGTTTAGAAAATAACCAGTGCTGTACGTATATTGTATCTGCAATAAAAAAATTTGATAAAAAAGAACTCTGAGAAATCAAACGAAGCATAAATTTCAATTTTCAATTCGATGCAATCATGACTGAAAAAAAATCAAAATTTTAAAAACAAATTAAATCAGGCGTCGTAAGTGATCTTTTTCGTATAAAAGACTGCAGTTTGAAAGAAGGGTCAATTTATGGTCATCCCCGTTGAAAGAAAAAAATATTTTTTCACAAAAGAAAAATGACCTGAACATCAATTAAAACATATGAACTTCACAATCTGCAGATGCTTCAAGTTTGACTCCGGCGCGTGACATCGGTATTGAAAAAGAAATAATTCTCTCCATTGGCTCTTACTCGACTTTCAAATCAAAAAGCGTTAATAAGACGGTCGGTTAGTTTTTTGTTAATTCCGCATTGTGGTTTACCAGAGGCAGTCTGTCTACTGCACTAAAGTTGTTGACAGGCTCAAGCAAAGAAAGCGAAACAGTATTCATCAAGCATTAAATACAACGTATTGTCCAGTGCAAAAAGCAAGATTCGATAGCAATGTTCTTTTTTTCTGTGTTCATCGATGGAGGTTTAAGATATTTCTCAATATGCTTAAGAAAAGAATTAGCAAATTTAAAATGATGCACCGTGAACAAGTTAAAGGTTAAAAATCCTTTTATTGTTGAATATTTTGTAGATTTATGCTGAACATGTATGCTCAAGGATTACTTGTTGTATTTTGAAATTTTTGTTCAATTTAAAATAAATTGATATGAATAATACATGATATTTTAGCAAAGTTTGCTTGAAATAATGTTAATGTGAAAGTGATTTGAATTACTGAGAATGTTTACTTTGTCAATTCTGTTTAATATATCTGTAATAAAAAGACAATCACTGATTTTACTGCAAAATTAATCTTGAAATAGTGCTTAGAACAAAGTTGGAACATCATGTCTACGGAATTCCATATATAGCAGCCAGCTGCTTATTTCCGGATGTAAAACTTTATTTTTTAAAATTTCAAATTTTTGAGCAAAAAGTTAATGATTATGTGATGTTTTATTTATTTGGGTACATGTGACTGTCAGGGCATACCTTTGAGTAAATTGGAGCAAACAACTTGTCATGAAGATGTATCGACAACATATCATCAAATAATCAAAATTTAAGCCTTTAACCTGTTTCTGGTGACATCTCTATATGAGAGAAAAATTCTCGAATGGGATGTTATACAACATGCAATCAATCAATCGATCGTGAACGTTATTACTACAACTTTTTCCTCGTCAACTCCTTTTATTTGTTTGAAATATATCATTATTACCTTTATAAAATATGTGGAAATAACGAACAGTAGTCGTGCACAAAAGTCCATTAAACATTACAAAATAAGAGCGGAGCAAACACGGACCTCGAAAACATCAGAGGTTGGATCAGGTGCCATGGAAGAGTGAGCATCTCCTGCTGACCGGTCACACCCGTCGTGCGCTTCTTGTCATAATCGGGAAATAATGGAAAAATCCGTCAACAACTCAATGCTTATAAAATGGCCTAACAATTAGTATGAGAAAGTCAGTCAGCATTGACTTAATGATTAATTGTGTTTGATGCACAAAAGGTGATTGTTTCGACCATAGAACTTACGAAATGAAGACTTTAAACGAGACTGCTGATATTCTTGCTTCGTCAACATGTTTGTCAATACCTTACTGGGAGATATTAATTCCGTATGCAGATGACAAAAGCATATTGCTGCATAAGTATAGGAAGTTGACGATTAAAAGCTTAAAATCATCAGGTTTATCATAAAGTTTCGTTGGTAGATAACCATTAATGTCTTTTTCTAGTAAAAGATTAAAATATGAAACAGATTTGCCAGACTCTTTGCAATCTTTTATTTCAAGCTCACTGGGATACATCGTTTACATGTATCGTGTCGACATAAGAATGGAAAGAACCATTGTTAATTCGTCTATATAAACATGTTTCTATATGCGGATTTGAGGCCGCAGCAAGTATTTTTCTTTTCACGTAAAAGATTTTGAACAAATTTTGTTTCATATGAATACAAAAATAGGTCTGCTAATAACTGGGCACAATTGGTACCCATGGAAATTCCAATAGATCGATTGAAATCCTGGTCTCCAAAAACCACGAAGATATTGTCAATCAGAAACTCTAGTATCTCTTAATATCAACTTCGGAGTACTTCTGTGTACAATCAGAATATTTTTCATGAATTTTTTTTGTAAATAACAAAATTTAATGACAAGGTGATTAAATTTATGAGTTCCGATTTTATTGAAAAAGCATCTTTCAATGATATCAGAAAGCATTACCTTTATCGTTGCGAATAGTTGTATATAATGCTGAAAAGTTGTAAGTTTTATGTTGCTGATTTTAGTAAAATGTTGTGATTTCAAATGTTCCAAAATTTCCTTGAAATATTTTAGTATCCATACACCTCCTTCATTACCATGTAAATTTTAGTGAGATATAAAGAAAGAGGCTCGGTAGAATATTTACTGGAACCACTTATGTAAATATCTAATTGTTTCTAAGAATATTTATGAAGTTTCGGTATCCAAAAAGATATTGTAATTCAAATTCATTTTTGTTGTTTCGAATATTAACTAGGGTGTTCCAAGGAAAGCATGTGTCGTCTGCTTTTAGCTTCTTTAAAAATTTAACTAAATCTAAGAGTGCTCAGCTATTTATATGCTACAATATATTTCATTTACACTTTATTTACAAGGATATCAACAATCTTATTTATTCCCAACATTTTACAATTTGCATAGTAGACACGATTTTTTTTCGCAAAAATTTCTGTTGTCAGGGCGATTCTATCGAATATTGACTGACTTTTTTCATATGAATCGATAGATTTTAATTTTCATACTGAATTTTCTATGGATGTTTCTTTTTTCTGTTACCTGTCGAGGGCTTCTAGTGGTTGTGTTCGAGTAATAATTAAAAGGACTTTACACAATAATGACGAATATTTGCCCCAAAATCAGACATTTACGGAGAAATATATAAAATTATAATTCTGTTCTTAGACAGGGGACTATCTGCAGACTTCAAACCTCTGAATACTTTTATAAGCCATGACATCATATGTTTGATAAGACGTTAGGAAAATGACATAAATTCGAAATTTTCACGATTTCTTGAGTAAAAAAGGCATTTATTACCTCAATATTTTTAGTAAAAGTCACCAAGCCCAGGTCTGCCCTAGCTTGATATTTTGTTATAATACGTAGAATGATAATATTAATGAAATACGTAAATATTTTTCTGGAGCAAGCATATGCTTTATAAAATTTATAGTAAAAATTGAGCAAAATTTGCCCATTTTTCCCTCTTTCTGAAAAATAATACTTAATCCGAATAGTTTGTGACGTCATCAAAGCAAAAATTGTCAATACCCTGCTTTGAAACTATAATATTTTTGGTTAAGTTAGATTTCTCGCACAATATATAAAAGTTCAACGCATTTCAAGAACTTTTTAAAATATGACTTTTGTAGGGCAAAATTATGCATAATACATGTACCGCATATTGTCCTTTCCCCTCCCTTGGAACCTGATTGTACTTTTGATATTTACAGAGGTTCGGATTCGCCTTATTTACATTTTTTTTGTTTAATTGGCCATAAGATTTCATCAAAATCAATAGCTTAAAAACTTTTCAACTTTATACACAACCATTCCCCACGATAAATTAAAGTCCAGGTTTTTTATATATCACTGACAGCTGCTTTTTCAATCAAAATGGAACTCGTAAATTTACTTACCTTGTCATTGGTCATTTGCAATTTTTTTTGTGTAAAAAATCATTCTGATTGTACACACAAGTACTCTGAAGTTGACATCCAAAAGATGCTTGAGTTTCTGATTGACAATATCTATGTCGTTTTTGGAGATCAGGTCCTCCAACAGTCTATTGGAATTCCCATGGGTACCAATTGTGCCTCATTATTAGCAGACCTATTTTTGTACTCATATGAAGCAGAATTTGTGCAAAATCTTATGCGTGAAAAGAAGAAAACACTTGCTGTGGCCTTCAACTCGACATTTATAAACATATATCTATGATGTACTTTCAATTAACAGTGGTAATTTCCATTCTTATGTCGATACGATATATCTTAGTGAGCTTAAGATAAAAGATACCACAGATTCTGACACATCTGTTTCATATTTGGATATTTTACTTGAAAAAGACGTTAATGGTTATCTAACACCCAAGTTTTATGATAAAAGTGATGACTTTAACTTTTCTATCGTCAACTTCCCTTACCTATGCAGCAATATACCTTCATCACTTGCATACGGAGTTTATTTAATCTCAGTTGATTCGATGTGCAAGAGCATGCTGTACGCATGAACAATTTCTTAAACGAGGTAAATTATTGACAAACACGTTGATGAAACAAAAATTTCATGCATCTTGTTTAAAGCCATTATTTCGTAAGTTCTATGGTCGATACAATCACCTGGTCAGCAAATACGATTTATCATTGAGTCAAATGCTGACGAACGTTTTTATACTAATTTTTAGTCCATTATTTATACAATGAATTGACGACGGATTTTTCCGTGATTTTTCGATCATGGCAAGTAGCACACGGCGGGTGTGGCCGTTCGGCAGGGGATGCTCACTTATCCATGGCACAAGCTACCACCTCTGATGTTTCGGAGGTCCGTGTTTGTTCTGCTCCTATTTTGTATTGTATTATGGACCTTTGATCTTGAATACTATTAGTTAGCTCTATGTTTCCTTTTGGGTATGAAGATACATTCATTTGTTTGGTTCGAAAACAGTATATATTTATTCTAGGGATGTCAAAATATTCATTTTCCTAAGTCGAACATTCGATTGCATTATTCGAACGATAGTCGACTATTCGGAACATTTGTTTTGAAAATAATAATCTCATTGATCATGTCGATAGCATATCTATATCTCAAGAACTCCTTTTATGTTAAAACTAACATCAAATATCCGTATTGCACACCGAATCTCAGAGAATAGAGATAAGAAAATGAAATAGATTTACAGTGGCGTAGCATTTTTTTTTTACTTACCTGAAAAAGTTGACAAGCAAAACAAAAAAAAAAGGGGGGGGAAAGTTGCCCAAAGTCGAAAATCCTATTTCTTGGGGGGTGGGGGGGGGTGTAGGTAAACTTTTTCTTAGTGTCAACTACTTTTAGTACCCATTCTAATACTACATTTTCGGTACATCACTAAGAGTGGGGGGCCAACCAGGCTTTCAATTAACATTTCTTATAGTATAAGTAAGGTTGGGAAAAAAAGTGGGGGGGGGGCAGGCCCCCCCTTTGCTACGCCCCTGATTTACACCAGTGATTCTCCAAAATGTACGAATTCTCGTCACACAGTCAGCTTCATCCTAGTTAGCTTACAGAATTTTCCTGCAGCACAGTATTTTAAAGCTTAAATTATGTCCTAGCAATGTAAGACTATTGTCTTAATAATTATCGAAGTTTCAAAACTTTACACACTTTATTGTGATTTCTTAGCATTTGAACATTCTTAGAGGTAATAATGAATTTATAATTGGCACAAGTCCAATTCATAATTTTTAAAGTCAAGTTTAGAGCGGCATAATTTACTATACAATAAAAAAGTAATTGAGAAATAATTATTGCGGTATGTAATTAATAACTGTACATGTACTTCCTATAAGAACAGTGTGGAAAATTATTTATATACTGTGAAGACGCTTGACCTATTATACGTCTGAGAACGTATACTATTATGGTTTGAGGAATTACACTTTTTTTCAATTTTGAAATAAGAATTTCTTTATCACCCCCTTTTCTTGCAATTTTTAATATTCGAATGTCGTTTCATTATTCGATCGTCGGTCCATTCGACTGATAGTCGAATAGTCGACTATTCGTTGACATCCCTAATTTATTCAGACCAAAAAATCAAACTGTAAGAATTTAGTTTCACTAAGTGTATTTTGCCCCCTTACACAGTCAATATTTTTTTTAATTTTACCTTAAAAACCATAATGTTGCGATGGCTTTTATGTTTGCGATATTTCTTGTGAATTTTGATTATAGTGTGCTTACGAATGTACCCGTACTACAGATTTAACTTTGTCAATTTTGTAACTGTCAAACACCTTAGATATAAATACGTAATTCCACCGACAATATGACGTAAAAAGTGTCACAGCTGTCCAGTATCTAATCGACAGGTCTAAGATAGTAACTCACTTATAATATGTATTTCCCTTTTTAGGGGACGTAGGTAAAATATAAAAAAAAAATATCAGACTTTCCATAGATTTATATAAAAAACAGTATTTAAAGGTATAATTGATTTATTCAATGAATGTCGTAGATAAAGGATCAGTTTGCATAATATGATACCAAAGGTTTAATCTATCCTTTATTTTTGTTAAAAAAAGTTTTTGTTACTCCTGATAATGGACATTTTTTGCTTTTCAGCTTTTACTTTAAATAGTGACTTTTTCCAATTTCATCTTGGTATTATTTTTATTCCATCAAAATGGTCAGTCGTCAATATGATTTTTGTTTGTTTTTGTTAATTCGTTTTTTGTTTTGTTTAATATGTTTCTTTTTTACATTTCCTTGCCATTAAATCTTCACATTTTTAAAATTTGTGTTCATTTGATATCTATTACTTACTTCTTTCCAAAGTTACTACAGATTTATTTATTGATTCAGCGTAATATTAATAGCAAATGTATTAGTTGATATCATACACGTTTGACCTGGATGTAGACAGGGAAAAGGACAGAAAAGATACCCTTATCATAAAGAATTTTGTGTTTCACTTAAACATTCGTGGAGACAGTTGCCGTTAAATAGTCGCTTTTGCCTTTTTAATGAACATTTATAAATGCTTTACATTTTCACGAACGTGAGAAAGTGCCACCGCAATGAAAAACGTATCAAATTATATAAGAAAATAAACACCTTCTTTACACAACATGTAAATATCATTACAAGTAAAAACCTGCAGACTAAGTTTTTTGTCCACCCAGTAACAAAACAAAATGAAGGTTTCAAGGCAGCACCAGTCATTACGTCAAACATTATTTTAATGTAACTTGAATTCTGTGAAAAGAAAATCAACGATTTGTCAAAAGATGAATTGAATATAAAAAGTTATTTTCATTGTGTCTTTTATGTTTAGTTAATGATATTTATAAAAGTTGCTCACATAACTCGAATTAACGATCAGAGTTTGACCCTGTAATGACGAATTGAAAAGTTATTCTATTTGAAACATTTAGAGTAAAATATTCCTTTATCGAGTTAAGACGCCAAATGAATGTGTTCTATATTATCTACAATCTTAAAAAATGACACATTGCTGACAACTGAAACCAACATTTAAATTAAATGGAATGACGGAGCAAAATGTTTTGTAAACTCATCAAAAATTACAATATACAGTCGCTTTTGGTTTGAAAAGTATTTCAGAGAGAATTTTTTAAAGTCATTCCGTTTTCAAATCAATTTTTTTTCAAAGATTATTCAGGACCTTGAATTTACTTGCAACAATTTCAGATTAGGCATTTGATTGCTCAGTTGATACTCTATTTACATGTATATAAGTGTATTTTTTCATTTATTTCGTGAACTGAGACAAAAATCTATTTTTCAATAACCCCGCCTATCCCTCATTAAACCAAGAGATGGTAGGTGTCTAGTCGACAGCCAAAGTACTGTAAACTAAGTGTGCGCGTGAGCCTGCATTGTTGGATCACAATAATTTGATTAATTACTCAATGCTTTTATCCCTATCTCCTCCTCTCTCCGTACAAGAACTGATTGATTTTCCTTAATATTCTATTGCAAAGAGGTTAGAAGGGATATTACACAATCGGGCGTGTGTGTGAGTTTGTTTGTTGGTGTGTGAGTGAGTGAGTTAATGCTGTGCAAAACGGAATTGACCTAATTTGCCTCGGGATGGATGTCGAATGCCTGATATGCTCTTTGCGAGGGGATAATCCGCTTGGCGGCGCCCTTGTTTACGAGAGAGAGAGAGAGAGAGAGAGAGAGAGAGAGAGAGAGAGAGAGAGAGAGAATGTCGAGTTGAAAGCCACAGCAAATGTTTTCTTCTTTTCATGTATAAGATTTTGGACAAAAGATCATCCTGAAAAGGCTGTTTCGTCAGTTTTATCACACAAATATAGATAGATGAAAAGCGGTAATGAAATTCGAATTGAAACACAAATGAAATAAGTACTATTGGTTTTTCTATTAATTATATGGACAAAACGAACAGTATTCAAGGTCAAACGTTCATAAAACAATACAAAATAGGACTAGAGCAAACACGGACCTTCAAAACATCAGAGGTGGGGTCGGGTGTCATGGAAGAGTTAGCATCTCCTACCGGCCGTCACAAGCGCCGTGTTCTCCTTGTCATGATCGGGAAATAACGGAAAAAATCTGTCGTCCAGGTCATAATATCGACTAATGTCTTTTTCAAGTAAAACATCTAAATACGAAGCAGATGTATCAGACCACGGGTATATTTTATTTCAAGCTCACCGGGATATATCGTACATGTATTGACGTGAGAATGGAAATAACTATTGTTAATTGACAAGTTTGTAAGCTATTGATTTTTGTAAAAATCTATAGGAGGAAAACAGCAGGCATGTTCACCTAACTTTTCTTAGACTTGTCCTTAGATTATTCTTCATTTGCTTTTTTTAATTATGTTATTTTTATGCAAATAAGATACTTTTATGTTTTAGCTCATTATAAATTTCTTCTTTAAATTAATGTATTGGGTCTGTCAGGTGTATTATTTCTTGATCAATAATTAATCTGAGTGTTTTTTAATTGATATGCAATCAAATTATAAACTATAAAAAATATTTTCGCCGAAATATGGCTGAAATATTGCCGACTCGGCGTTAAACAATAAAAATTAATAATAATAAACATTTCTTTCTGAAATGATAGCTATGCAGTTTGAATGAGCATCAATGCAAGAAAAATTTCCTTTTTTAGTTGTGAATTTTAGTTATATTTTGTATTTAATTGGTCTTAAATGTTTTATCATTGATTGATAAAATAAAAGCAGTTTAACATTTGAAATATATGTAAGAAGTATAATCGAACTTAACCCGTTCAGATTATATTTACATAATGGACACTTCATTCCCTCTGAATTTTTGTTGGATCAAAATAAACTTAACTTTTTTTAGGTACAAGTTACGCTGAATTCAAAATATTTAAACAAGAATATCAGCAGTCTCGTTTAAAGTAATCATTCCGTAAGTTCTTTGGTCGATACAATGACCTAGTCATCAAATACAATTTATCATTTAGTCAAATGCTGACTGACGTTTTTCGTAATAATTTTTAGTCCATTATTTATACACTGAATTGACGACGGCTTTTTCCGTTATTTCCCCGTCAGGACAAGGAGCACATGGCGGGAGTGACCGGCCAGCAGGGGATGCTCACTCCTCCATGGCACCTGATCCCACCTCTTATGTTTTAGAGGTCCGTGTTTGCTCTTCTCCTATTTCGAATCGTTTTATGGACTTCAATATTGAATACTGTTCGTTATCTCCATATCCTTCATTTAAACAATTAAGTCGAAACTTTTCCCTTTTTCCTTTCCAATGGTAGGAATGGAAATCCGATTTAGCAAATCTATTTTTGCATTTAGATGCAGAGTTAATTTGAAACTTTAAAAACAGAGAAGAAAGAAGCTTTCCGTAGTCTTCAGCTCGACATTTAGATGTATAGACGACGTTTTATCAATTAGCAATAGTTACTTCCATTTATGTGTCGACTCGATATATCTAAGTGAACTTATAATAGATACTCTGTATATCTGTTTTATATTTTGATATTTTTTCAGAACAACAAGGCTTTCAGGAAAGATTCTTGTTTGTTTTCTGATTAAATGAAATATTTATAGTCTATTTGCTTCTATATCATATATATCATAAAAGATCACATAATTCTTTCCTTCTCATAATTGTACGACGTTTAATAGAAATGATCAACTGAGTTAACTGAAATTAAATAGGGATTATATCTTTAGAAGAATAGCGGCGTATGAAAACATCTCCTTTTCTGCTCTTTAAAATAACTTCAGAACATTGAATTTATTTTTTTAAACAATCAAATACAAAAACAAAATTCTGAAGTGACTGATATTAATTACCGTGGACTAAAGTTTAATTTTATAAACAGAATGAGTTTCATTTTCTAGACGAACTACAAATTCTATAAGCTTTGAAGGCTTTTCATCTCCGAACAGATTTGAGCACCAAAAAAAAAGTAAATTCTTTCTTACTTTTTGTATCTTGATATGACTACTTCATCATAGGAGAAAATAGGAAAAGTTTAAATATATACAGTATATCAGAACTTCTAATATTCGTAAAAAGTCAAGAAAATAGAGGAGATTAAGATAAGTAAACCTCTGTTTATCTTAATTAGGTAATACTTTCTGATAGACCTTATAAAGTGAAATTTTCTTATTCAAAATTGGCATAGAAATAATTTGATTATTATTTATACCCTGAATTGTCTACGAACTTTTCGGTGTCCTCAATCATGTCAAGGAGCACACAGCTTTGTGACCAGTTACAGGGGATGCTTAACCCTCAGGGGCGCTTGATCCCACCTCTTATGAGATCAGTGTTATTTGTATTGTATTGATGGACTATTGTGCTTGATTTCTGTTTAGTCGTCACTATATTTCACATCTCTCTACAATAAGGGAAAAACATCTGCAAATCGGACTTCTTTTTCCGCGAATTCTTACCCCTGTATTAATCATTCATGTGGTCAATGTTATATGGTGGAGTATATGATGTGAATTTATATGATTATCCTTATTCTGTTACCACCTTGATCCCATGATAAAAATAAAACCATAATTTCTTCTGCTAATCCGAAACATTTATGATCGACTTGTTCACGAAACAAAAGGAGTGACGATTTCTTATCTCTTAAACATATCGATATACTTATTAATGAAATATTACTATTTATTGTACTATCGTAGGCCATCTTTAAAGCAGTTATTCGGTTATATATGACAGTGTATTGTTACAGATTCTCAATTTCTCATTAACATTTTAATAATTGAAATGTAATTTAGGAAATTACTTATAGTTTAACAACTTGTTTATCCAAAAACATTAAAATATGCTTTATTCGCCTTTCTCTGTAGTGACAATTATTTTTTTCTTGTACATAACACATTAAAAAATAAAACTCATAATCTTTACCGTGTTCATTGATTTATAATTTTAAACTAATTCGCCAAGAATAATGCAGGGTGATCAAAAGCCAACTCGACTGGGACACATTGAAATTTTGTTTCTTTTGTTAAACATTTGACGAGAATATTCCAACTTTGTACCAAGTTTTCTTCGATAGCAAATTATTACATTTTTTATTTGCAACGATTAGTTTCCAACTTTATCAGTATGAATTATCAACATTTCACTGGTTGAAATTGTCAGCTTCAAGCGACTTCTAATTTAACTTGAAGAAAAGATGAAGGGAGGGCGGTGGGTATAGGGACAATTTTCATCTTTATCTTGTGTATCGCTTCTCTGCCTAATTGTCTAGAAACATCGTAACAATTTTACAAAGATTCTTTATTGCGAATTAACAACCTTATGGAAAAAAGACGACGTTAGCTTTATTTATCTATCAGATCTAAGCATAAACTGTGAATGGCATTCCCAGTGCTAGACTTTTTCTTTTACGACTACCGCAGTTTACATTGTGTGCACTTTTTTGGAGAGGATAAGTAAACATGTATTTGTTTAGACCTGATATAATAGGTTGGTAGATTGCTTTGCAGTGCTTATCTTTGTTGACTTAAGGTTAATGTGATTATTTCTTCAAAAATTTAAAGATATAAATGGGGAGAAAAACGATTTTTAAAAGTCAAAACACCGCGCTCAATTTAACACATGTATCTAAAATCATCAAAAGAAAGCAAATGCTTTTGAAAGACACGTTTCATTAATTTTTGAATAAGTCGAATATAAAATTGTAACGCCTTTAAAGTTACAGAAATTTAAACTGTCTTTTTAAGAACCATCAAAGAGATTTTTTGATTTTTTTCTTTGCAAGAATTTCCATGCGAAAGTCATGTAAACACAGATTCCTCGTTCTGGATAGATGTGAACACAAGCTCATGCTCTCAAAATTGTTTGATTTTTCATACATGCGCCAGTAACAAGTCAAAAAAAAAAAAAAAAAAAAAAAAAAAAAAGGGAAAAAGTCAATTGCAACATTTGAAAAAAAAAATCACTGGGTCTGCGGTCAATAACAATTTCAAGGTATCAGTGAAAATAATAAAAGAAAAAGATTAAGCACTGATTATTTTCATGATTCTTTTATGTCTTAAGAATTATAAAAGTGTTATCCCTTATCTGAATTAAAGTAGACTACAATTAGAAATCTTCAAAATCTTTATGCATGACATATTGAATTATAAAAAGGAAATTGTCAAATAAAATCAATATGAACCTTTATCATGTATTTCATTTATATATATATAAAATATAATTTATATATTTATAAATTTTATGAAACACATTCTAAAAAATTGAAAATATGAGCAATGACATAAATATGTAAATGTTCCTTACATGAAATTTACTTGACAAAATTCAGATGAAATCCAAAGAAAAGTTTCAAAGCCTTAATGCAATTTGTAGTTTGTATGTAAAAGCACTTCTGACAATAGATCAATTAGACCTTCAATTCTTTGAAGTTCACCATGTTCTCATTAAACCCAATATTGACTCAGATATACTTAACCCTAATTCCTCCACCTGTCTTATGGGATTCATTAATCACCCATTTGATTATCAAAAGAGATGGCTTTCCATACTTAAAGACATCATTCTGACCTTTCTTTTAACACTACAATCTTGTTAATGGAGATAAACCAGAATGAACCGTTCAAATATGTAACTATTTCACTGTTCCACTGGAAATGAATTGTCTCAGGAAAGTGTCAGAGAGAGGGAGTCCCTTCACAGTGTGATGACCAGATAAAAGTTAACTCGCGCCGAGTCAATATGATGATAAGACGACTTTAGCGATTGCCATCTTTTCAACACAGGGCACTTCACAAAGCGTCGATAAGAACATGATCTCGGTCCGATAAATGTTTTGATAAAATTTAAACAAAAGATTTAAAAAATTTGAATTGGCATTCTTGAAGAAAAAAAGAATGAAAACACGATTGACCACGCGACTTTTTGATGGCGGCTGGGGTGATTCACGTTTCAGGATTGAAAAAAGTTGAATAAGAAACATTCTGTATTTGTCAGTTCGCAGGGGGCCAAGGTAATCGGTACAGCCCTTTCTTCCAGTAAAAGAAAATCTTTAAAGTCAATTATAATATAAGAATAGCGCTAATAGACGGAAATTTTTCCTGACATTTGAAGAATAAATGTAATATTACTTACCGATGCATAAAGATGACACGAAGGTGACTGTTGCAATTTTAGACGAAGTTTTTACTTTCAGAATTTTCCGTAGTCACTGAAGCAAAGTTCTTCTCTTCAAAACAATTGTAAAGTACATGTATTTAAATTAAAGTGTTTCACTGCAAGTCAGATGATCCTTGAAGTTTATAAACTGAAAGAAATAACTAATATATGGAACAAGTAAAATGTTATCTTTGAATCTTATAAAGTTATTCAGAAGTAAATTTTAATTGAAAATTAAGTATTTAATAATAATTATTTTAAAAAAAATGACATTCAAAGTGTTAACATTAAGCTATCAATAGTGGTGTCAGATAGGTTAAATTTATTTACAAAAGGTTTGGTTATTTCTATTTTTGAATAAATCAAGAAATTTACATTGGATCAATGTCTCTAATAAGTAAACAGACTTAGTTTGAATTAAACATTTTGAAAAGGTGTTTCGAATTAGCGGGAAGAATTACAAAATTTCTTGGTTTTAAAACTTATTTCCCCGTCGCGTCCTCCAACTGGCGCCGAGGAATATTTAACCAAGCTTCCATAGATGTCTTGGCCTGTTCATCTGTTGCCTTTCTGTAAAGAAACATATTTGTCAAACACTTGAATCTCGCTGTAGTACTCATTTGTGGTAATCTACTTGAAACTTTAGAATGCTGTCAACAAAAATATAACAGATTAAATCGAAAGGAAAGATATGGTGATAATTTTCCTGTCCACACGTTTTGCCTTTGTTTTTCTTTGGGAAGGGTATAGTAACGTAACACTATCTGTTTGTTAAGACGGACAGATCTCTACTTTCAAAACTCTCATTTTCATACAGAATCAAGTATTGAACTGATGATTCAAATGATTAAAAAAAATTAAATGAAGAAAGTACATGTTTTTCCTTATATACACAGATGTTGTTAGTAAATATATATTCTTGATGTAAAAAGCAAAAGTTTGGGGAAAAAAGAAAATCAATAAATATAAATGGTGAGTGGAGAACTGAATTTTCTCTATTATCAAACAATCCAGTCCATACTTAAATATTTTACAATAAAATATTAGATCAACAAAATAAATTAATCTACTAGTAAGTAGCACTTTTGTATATATACATGTATTTAATTCTTTATTGTTCTTTCAGTTTTATCATTTCTTATATTTGATTTCTATCATCAGATAGTTTATAAAAAAAAGAAGAAGAATTTTCTCGAATATTTGGACAAATTTAACTTATTGCACAAACAGCATTTGAGACAAGACCTTCTTTATAAATAAATATAGCGTGAAAGAGAGAAACAAATCTAAAAATTTAATACAAATCAAAAACCTCTTATATGCACAATGTTTATCTGTTTATTGAGAGGGAAGAGGCGGATTTAAATTAGATTGATTCTTGGTCTTGGTTTAAAAGTAGAGCAGAACTAATTTATTGTCATTTTGACGAAGCCGACGAAAAGACATGCTATCAAAATGACATTATTTTTTTTACTAATTATATCTTTCTCTCTAGCTTTTGTATTTTACAACATGTATAAAGACCTCAAGCAAAGAGGAAAATGGATAAAAATGAAACATTATCCTTAGTAATTCCTATATGATAGGTTTTTTTTTTACGACAATGGGTTAATAAATGTCCTTGTACATATGAAAGAAATAATTATAGGCAGAGAAATTGTAATATTGATGAATATTTGCAATCTTTCTATGAGAATTCTATCATATTCTTGACTTTGTTTTCTATATTCATTTAATATCAAGTTTCTATGTTCAGGAAAAGTTGAAAATTACAATAAGAACTGCACCTTTACATGTTAAATGTCATATGAAAGCTTTCTTTGAAAATTAATATTTATTAGACATATGAGAGATATTTCATTTCATCTCTGTCGTTTCTTCTTTTTTAACATCCACAACCCGAGAAAATTCTTTGACCATAAATTAAAGAGGTTTGTATACACTCAAATTAAATTATTTTTCTCGATTCAGTGATCGAGCTGAGGAAGTCCGTCAGTTGGTCACTGTTATGTTTCTGAAGCATTATCAAAATCTTATTTTTTGGCTAAAAGAAGACGTCCACAATGGAGCAAAGTATTGTCCAGTTAAATAAAGAGTTAATCTAACCATGATTCAAATAAAATGGAAGACTAACTTTATCGACCACCAACACCATCGCTGGTCAGGGAGAACCCCGCGGCTTTGCACTAGGTTTAACAAAGTTTTTACACCTGGATAGGTGTCTTCCCGCATGCTTCTCTTCACAAACGAAACTGAAACACATCTTACCGTGGCTTTAAATAAAGCAGTGATTTTATGAGATTAGCATCTCTCATTCTTTGCAGTAATTCTCTGGAATCTCCTACGGGGCGCAGGGCCGAAGAGTTCACCTTATCCAAATTCATTTTCTAGCTGGTTACACTAAACTTCTTTAAATGTATCTGAGGTCGCAATTAAGTGTCGTCAGGTATTCTATTTAATGAACAGAATTAGAGACTGTTGACAACCATCGGGTCTTTTCAAAAGAAACAGATACGAGCGCTGGGCGCATTGTTACTTCCGGCGATCATAGCGCCTGTTGATTTCTTAAAGCATTGCTCTGGGTCGTTAGTTTTTACCTTGAATAATTATACGATAGGTTAAATATATGGGAATTCAAAACGAATTTTTGGCTTTGAATTTTTTTTTATTAAAGAGGAAATAGACAATACACAAATATTTGTTTAAACTAATTAAGAATATATTTAAGTGTAAGAGCATCATCAGCCAAGTATACTAGTTACAATTTTTATACATCAGTACGTTAATGCAGATGTAAAGAAAAAAAGACAGCCACACCCAGTTTCATTTTGAAATAAAAGTACTCGCTTTGAAACACACTTAACACAATCTGCCAACTTTGATCAAAGATGGCGTCATCAACAACACTTTCAGTTGATAGTAACCAAGAGGATAGTCAGTATCTTTTTCAAATTCGATGAATTTCATCAATACCGTCTGTTGCATAGCATGTAAAAAGTCAGTTGGACACGAATTTGAATTTACATTGTAGATTATATTTCATTGTGTCAAGCACTCAAGACAAGAAGTGCCAAAATTTCAAATCTGTCGATCATCATCACATCCTTAACGTTAAAAAAGACTAGTAACATATTTCAAAAAAGGTTGTTCAGAGAAGACATACTGTCAATATTTCTATCAATAAAAAATAACACTCTAAAGAAGTCATTCAATAACTGGGCGGAGCTGCTGTGTTAATGGTGCCCTTCTTGTGTACCTTTATTGAAACCCAGATTGAGCCATTACACAGGAATATTATGCAATTAATTATACCCCTTCACTGTTGTATAAATTTTATTCACGGTAGAAACATTTTCCCAAAAATCGTAAAATGAATCTCCTATGTGTTTATCTAGTTTTCCAATAAACGAAGCTATGATTACTAAAGCAAACACCATGTTGACATCTTTGACACTTAAAAGAAACATTTTACTCGTTTTTTTTATACATTTTCCCCGTGAATAAATTCTAATTATTTTTAATGTGTCGCTTGTATCTATTTGATGGGAACATCCTACAGCACAGAAGAGTAAATACCACCTTACCCATGAGAAAAACGACGATTATTTTTGGAAACTTTTGAAATTTTAGCGATGATTTTTACATTATAATTTGATAAGAAATTGTCATTACGTAGGTCAAATTTAAATGAATAACCTTACTAACACTACCCTGTAAAATTCTTTTAAAAATCTGCATTGTCATCTTAACAGTATATCACCAAGGACAAATCTTAACATTTTGATCAAGTTGTTATGAAAAAATTAAAATGGCAAAGAATATTTTGCAACATTTAATACCACTATGAATTACTTTTACCGCGCCTATTACTCAAGATGAAATTTAAGATAACGAGACAAAAAAGAGAGGACGGCTTAGGAGTAGTATATCTTACCGCGGAGTAATTTTAGTTAACACCAATTATCGCGGAGGAAATATAATATATCGTAATATACTGTTGAATTAGATTATGAGATCAGAATATTGTTAAACATGAATTATGGCGGAAAAGTGCAACTGTAAACTTCATGTTTCCTTTTACATGATTTAATGCAATGTCATTTTCCAAAATATCAGTTTCTTCAGAACTCGAATTAATAACTTTTAAATTTCTAACCACCATAATTAAAAACATAACATAATGTATAGGTTTTCATTTTTATTGGCTTGATAAATTGTGACATTAAGCATATTATAAGGTGAAGCAAAAAAATAATTTAACAATCTATTTTATAATATGTACATTGTCATACAAATTAAATTTAAAAGTTGTATCTTTCACAGACAAAAAATACAAAGGACAAAAATTAACAACAATTCCAACAAAATATTTTTTACATCACTTTCTCATATCTGATGCATCAAAGAGTAAAGTTATTTATACATCAAATGCATTTACAATAGCACGGATACGCTTGAAGTCTTTCTTTATTCTGCAATGCAGCTTGATTTCTCAGAGTTTGACGATGAGAATGGTTTTGTTGTGCAACAAGGACACATGGCATAATGAAGAGGCTTGGATCCATTAGAGGAGGAATTTAAACCACTATAATTGGAATAGGCAGCACCCAGTGTTAACCCAGGTAAGACGGGAGGGTAGGGCATTGCAAGAAGTCCTCTTCCTCCCATCCCACCCCAAGCGTACCTCATCGAATTTAACGTATGTGCATTGGCAAGGGTGGAGATCGGAGAAAATGCAGATCTAAAGGATGAATTTGTCATGGTGGAAACTAAGCCTGGATGAGGCAAGAATGAACTAGATGAGGAGGAGGAAGAAGACGTTGCTGATTGGTCAGTTCCATGGTTACTTAAGACCTGTTCTATTGTTTGTACTACGTCACCGTTGCATCCTTGTAGAATCAACTGTAGAACACTTCGTTTCATGTGTGGGAAAATTCTTTGTAGCATATCTAAAGGGTTCCTCTTGGAACCACCAGGAAGAAATCCCTCTTCGTAGGGAGACTTTGAAAAGGATTCTGATTTGTCCTCGTTGGGTGTGGGGGAGTCTGGGATTTTGGGTGATGGGGCAGGGGACCCTGTTGATTCTACGGGGGAGTGTGTCCGTTCATTAACATCTTCAGAAGAACAGCGGGAGACAGGAGATTCATTTCTCAAGGAATCTAATTTTTGTCTTTTAGCAGCTAAAATTAAAGAAAGGAAATGTAAACATTCAGAAATATCATATGATATATTTTCAATGTTCTGTTAATCATTCGATAAAAATTAAGAAATTCAGTAAAAAATATATACATGTATATTTACATGTTTTAATTTTACAAAGTTAAATTCAATGTAAAATATATTTCTAAAAAGTAAAATTTGTATTTTATTATATATTTTATATAAGGTAATTTATTTTTTTTATTATATGTAACATTAGTTAATTTTAAGAAAAAAATGCATCGATATAAAACAACAGATTGTGAAAATAAAAAATTTATGAGAGATTTTTCTTCTTTTTAATTATCTTTACTTCTTAAACTTGATTGCATTATTTGAAAAATTTCTGAAATAATATTTTATAATTCTTATTTCTATTTTGTAAAATTTTAATAAAAGGATTTTCTGTAATTTTATTGTTTAACAATTTATAAATTTTAATGCATTTAAATAGATGGAAATAAAATAAATAACCATATATTGTTCTCTTGTAAGTTATAATAAAATTTATTAGGTATAAATATTACCTGGCTCATCTTCGTCTTTATTTTTTTCGATAATTTTCTTGGCGTCTGGAAACATATTCATTGTCTCAGGATTAAGGTGAAGCAGTCCACTGGGCCCATACAGCATCCCCAATTCTCTGGCTTCATTTTCCTCCTGGGCTTGCTGTCTTCTTAAAGCAACTTGAGCTGCCATCACCCTCTGTCTTTCAGCTATGAGAGTACATTTTGCACATACACAGTCTCTCCACCGACAGTACCTCTTGTGGCCTTTCAGTGCAGACACCACGCCGTGGTTCCTACATCTGGCACATTTTGGTGTTCGGGGGTACCTGTCGGACGCTCTCATAAAGCTATGGGAATCACCCTTCTCCTCATCAGAACTCATTTTGAAGACTCTTTCAGTAAATGTAGTTATGAGGTTCCCTTTAGGCTCTGTATTTTCTCTTCAGTGTCTAGAAAGCACCTTATTTAGATGTTGTTTAAGCTGCAGATCTTCCCCTTTTAAAATGTTTCTGACTTGAACTACTGTAAATGATCCCTCGCTGACACGAGTCTTCTGAAAACTGTCGTCTGCTCCCGGTCTTATTTGTAAAAGTTATGATTATGTACCAGAAAGTACCCGCCCATTAGAAACGATTAGCGTGTGTTATCTGTTTAAAAAAATCACTATTTACTCAATGTGGCTTTATGATTGGTTAAATGCTCTCCGTATCCCGACTCTTGTATTTTCTTCATTAAATGATTGAAGGGACTGTGAATGACAATTTTTGTTCACACACGACGTTGAAATTTAATTCAGAATTTAAACTTTCTTAAACAAGGCATCGATTGCCACTGTGGGCTTTTTCAAATGTTAAAGGGTGAAGAAAAAGGGTGTATTATCAGATCTAAATTTAAAGTATAGTACAAAAGTGACATTTTGTTAATCAATGTGGGGTTAGATACAAATATGAAGTATTCTTACAATAATAACATTATTTTTATAATTTTTATGTTTTTATGATTATAATGATATTTTTAAAAATCTAAATTCCTGTTGATAGCATTCATTTTAGACCTATCTCGTTTACTCCAAATGCAAACTATGGTTATTTTAAATAAATGTTTTTATTGAAATCGAAAATTATATTTATTTATTTCATTCCTTTATGCAAATTAGTTTTAGTGCTATTCAGCATATTAACTCCTGGAGGTTTTTTTCTTTTCATAAACTAATTCAAGCTGATAAAATATGGAAATATCTTACGAAAACTGTTTTTAAATTTCTTTTAAAAGAATTGAAGCAAAATTTTTATCTCAACCCCAAATCTGGAATAAAATCAAAATAAATACAAGTATTTAGCAAAGCCATTAATAAATCATTATAAAAATCATTAATATTAATTTCTATGAACAACTATAGTCCCAAAATTATTTAACCTCAACTAAATGCTTCAACTAATCGCCTATTTTCTGAAATGTAATATTTTCATATCTCCCGATATAAAACCGAATAAAATTATCTTTTCTGTCCCTTTAAATTATCAATAACAGAAAGCTGTCCAAAGATGTTTGCAACAGATAATCTTTTTTTTTATCTATGAGGTAGCGGTCACAGTATTGCACAAATGTACTAAAGAAGAATATTTCTTATAAAAGGATTTCTTGACTGGTTTATACATGTAATGTAGCATAATCCACCAAGGAATGTTTAGCATTTACTGCAAACAAAACTTACTAAACACTGAAATCAACAATAATCTTACTTTCCCTTAAAGAGATAGAGGGACAGTGGATATTTCTTCTACATGGTATTCTGCTTTTAACAAAAAACAAGCTTAGTCATTCGGCAGGAGAGCTAAGGAACACAAATGATGTTTAAGCAACACTTTATATCATGATGCACTGATATTTTACTGAGAAAATTAAAATTTTGTTTTAAATTTTTATGAAAAATATCTTATAATAGTAATTTCTGCTGTTATCGAAATTTGAATAAATTTATTGTCGAGCTTTAATTGCACATGGCAGAATCGTAAACTTACAAAAGTATTAAAATTACGTACACTACGGCATTTTCCTGCTTTAATTAATAAATTAATTAATTAAATTAATTTAATTTACAAGGCAAAGATACCATATGTTGCAGCAACTTATAGTACATTTATTGACCAACTGATTTATATAAAATCCAATAAATGTTCTGTTGCTTCAGAAAGAATATGCTCTGAAATTATAATGCTTCTAAATCCATTCTTAAATTGTGAATCCATGCATTTTTAATAGCAAATCAAAAACAAATATTTATATAAAGGCGATAACAAGATTTTTCTCTCGCCGACTCCTATTTATGAATCAGTATTAACATACATTCATATCGAGTGTATATGGAGTTTATGTCTCTCAGGCGATTCGATGTACAAGAACATGTTTGAACCATTTTATTGAATGAAATCTATTGAAAAATAAGAAGATGAAACAGGGATATCAATAGACTCGTTTTAAGTCAACATTTCTCAAAACTCAAAGTAAACACAATGCTTTTTAGGTCGATCTAAGTTTTACTTTTATCTTCAACGTGTAAGTAATTGTTTTGCATACGAAATGATCTATGTATCATGACCAGAAGAGTTGCTGTGGAAAGGTTTGCTTAATCCATCATGCCATCTAACCCACCTCTGATGTTTTTGAGGACTTTATTTGCTCTACATCTAATTTGTTTCAAAGTGATTTTTTAGCTTGATCAATGTTTGTAAGCTTTTTGAGTTGATCTGTTTTTATATTCTATGAAGTATAGACTGGACTTATACAGAAACTCGTGCATGAGAAGAAAACACATTTGTGAGACATTTCAATGTATAGTCAATTTACAATGGCTACTTTCATTCATATATCCATTCGAGATGTCCGAATGAACTTAAATTAAAGACACCATTATTGACGATAATAAGGACCAAATAAAGTTTAATTTGTGTGACAAACATCATGATTTCAACATTTTTTGCATTTTTAATTTTTCTTACTTATGAAGTAATATCCAACTTTCACATGCATATGGTGTGTACCTCTCCCAACTTATTCGATACACAAAAGTATGCTCCAAGTAGGATCAGTTTTTAAACCGTAACAAAAAAAAAAAAAAAAACCCGTACTATACAGATATTTCAACAACCTCGTTTTATGTCAGCTTTAGGTAAATTCTATGGTGATTTTAATGACCATAAACAACATTTCGGTTGCATTATGGCCGATTTCTCTCATGTGCCTATTTTATATTTTTATACTGAGTTTCGTCTACCTGATTATAACATGGGTTTACGTTGAGTGAGACCGGTCGATAGAGGACGCTCACTCCTCGTCGTCACCTGATCCCACCTCTGGAGTTTACAGGGACCCGTATTTAGGCCTTCTTAAAAGAATTTTCTTGTTCGAAGAATTCTTGATATTTTTCATTTTTCGTGATCTTCACCTTTGCATAAATTTTATCAGATCATTGCAAAAGCTTTTTTTTTTTTTTTTTTTTAAAAAAATACATGCAATAACAAAATCATATTTTCTTATGATCATTTATTGATTGAGATTAATTTAATTTCAAAAATATATTTGTAAAAACAATAATAATATTTTTTGAGACATGTTAAATTTTACTAGTGGTACTACTTTACTAACCTTGCTGTACACCTCGTCGATCATATCGAATTAATTTTAAGGTACTGAATACAATCGTACAATGTACGAACAATCATAAGTATTTCAATATTTTGGGACTTTAAATTCAAATCAAAATATGAAAATCATTCTAATTTTTAATTTTATGTTGTATTTTTTAAGGTCATGTAAAAGATATATACAACAACGCTCTATGTTAGTATATTGTATAAAACTATCCAAATATAAAAGATAAAAATGATTATCAAATAGAAAATTAATTTTCCTATCCCGTAGCTTCTAACTACTGAGACAGGTACATTCTAGTTTTATCAAAAGGAAAATGATGGAAAATAATGTGATATAGACTTTTGATCAAATGTTATAATGACTATTAAACTCTGCTTTGAAGTTTTTTTTACCAGTGATTTCAATTCTTCATTTATATATCTCACTGAATTATTATCACAACCAAACACCTGTTTAATTTTAATTGAAATATATTGCATTATTAGTTTTGTTTGTCATGGTGCTGTTGTTGCTTCTAATTCATTTTTGGACACTCTTTCATTATTATTAGAAGTCACTCACTTGATAGGGTAGCTGTCAACTCAAATATGTCTTTTGCATGTCAAAAATACAGAAACACCCTAGCCACCTGCTAGGCCTTATACATCGAGCATTGTTTCAGCCGGAAGACAAGAAAAATCAAAACGAAAAATAACTCTGGTAACAAAACAAAAAGAAACCCTCCCGCAAGCGTACCAATTTTGTTGATTAATCTGGCAGAAAAGAGTCGTTTTAAGGAAGCTCTGCTGTCCCTTCTACATTATTTTTGCTCCAGGTAGAAATCTTAAATTAAACAGTATCTAGTGTCAATCCGCATGCCCAACGTCCCTTCTAACCACAGACCAGAGAGCTTAACCAAAGCAAGTTTAAAGAGATACTGCAGATATTACTAACACAAAATATAGTGATTTTCTTAATATGTCCGCTATAGAGCTTTAACATTTGTCAACTATCTATATAATGTGTGCACGTCATTGTGTCATATTAAAAACTTTGTATCATACAAAAATACACAACGCTTTAATTTATTTCCAAATTTATTTCCAAATTAACTGAACACAGAACTCGCCAATACGATGCACACGGATTAACAGAAATCATGAGTGAACAAAAGATTCGAAAGATGTTGCAGGATCTAACCTTGGATGAAGAAGTCTATGCCACTCCTCACAATTACAGAATTAACAGCCTGCACTAAATCAGGTACCTATAGCGATAAATTTATACAAGATAAATCCAAAAATCCATCGATTTACGTAATTACTAATGATATATCAGGCTGTCGCGCAATAAGGACACAGTTAATTATAAGTTGCCATCAGCTACCGCCTATATATATCTAACTTGTGATATCTAATAAGATTTTTCAGCCTGATAAAGACAACCTTTTTATTCTGCATCTTTTTGCAACATATATAAACCATTATTCCCGGCATAAATATTGATAAACAAAACAGTTTACTGTTTTCAAAGGACCAAGGGCGCCGAGACAGATTTTTCAAGTGAATGAAATGACGTCACTAAGGTAACACCAGCTGAATCTTGTAAAATCAATGAAGAAATTCAAGTTACACAAAAACTTCCTTTACTTCTACTCTTCTTAAAGGGATTCCCTTGGGGAATTACGTATAAGTATGATACCTGTGCAATACTTATGCATATAGGGCTAATAAACTGTGATTTAAACACTTGGATTAATTTTGCAAATGTGTGTCTTGTTCTCTGTTTACAGACAGTATTTGGTTTCTATGATGCAAAAAACTCAAGGCAAAAGGGATCATCTACCCATTAAAAATAAATCATTTAAACGAATATAACAATGTACAAGACAGGCGAGTCATTTTCATTTCTGTCAAGTTTTGATAACATCTGCAAGTGTTTCTCTTTCCACAGAATCCCACCATTACCAACAATAGGAGAGGGGGAAACTAGAGAAGTAGATTTTGTTTTCAAGGTATCACCATAAATTAATTCTCTATAGTTAAGAGGAGATACTCTCCCATTTGAAGAATTTAATAATTTGTGTCAGTAAAAGTAGAACGAATGAGTAAGAATTCTTATAAGAAGGGAAAGAGACAAAAATGTGTGGATGTTGTCAATACCTACCAGACTGAGTGACCGAATCATTTTGTTTCAAAATTCTCCAAACCAACAGTTACTAATCATGAGAGGAGATGGAAAGTATCATCTGAAAAAATATAGATTATTCATAGTAAGAAACGATTAATTATGTTCCATTAAATATTACGAACCTCATAAAAATGATCTTTTAAATGGCTTTGAATCAAATAATTCAAAAATCTGGAGCCTCTTTATACAACTTAATAAATCCTATAAGAAGATTCAAATATGGTATGGTAAAGATGTTTCACTCTCTTTGAACTATATTGCGCTTTCAATAAAAAAAATCTAAGATAGAATAATTTGTTGGGTCATCATGATCCATATCAGACAAGCAAACAAACGGACAAAAGTATATCTACAGCGGGGAAAATACGCTTTTATGATGTTATAATTTGCTAAAAAAAAAAATAAAAAATTCAAGTTTCAAGAAAAAAAGGTAGATATATCTTCCGCACAGTTTCCTTGAAATACAGATGATTTTCAAAGCTTATACATGCATCTTGATCGGTCTACTGATGTCAGGGATGTTATAAAATTAATGTTATTTTAATGTAATTTGTACAAGGTTATAGAACATTATAGATAACATAAAGATCAAGTTTCCATCCAGAATTAAAAGGTCATTAATACGATCCTTTTTCTTTCAATGTTTTTACCAATGTACACGGTATGCAAAAGCATGTTTGTCAAATGTGTCTTAGAGACATTGAAATTTTGTCGATTTCAAGTCAAAAGATTTGACTTTTAAGAGCTTGGTAAATTAAAAAACCTTACAATGTTTGCAAAAACGATATTGTTATGGCCACTTGTCAGGTAAACCTTGGTTGATGAATAATTTCCTTTTAGAACATTTTGATAAATGTTTGTTTATTATTATTTTTAAACTTCAGTCTTATTTCATTTGACTGCATATTTAATAAGATCTTTAAAATGTTATACCTAAATAAGTGTTTAAAGAGATAATGTTTCAAGATTTCTGAACACTCATCCATCAAGGTCCAATTAATACACTTAAAAATGCAAATCAAGTGTACATTGCCTCGGAGTAAAAACAGTTTAGTGTGCTGATGTGGCGTACATAGAGTATTTAAATATTATAAAGAAATCTCAAAGAGCTATGTTTATAGGTATTTTCTTATAAATTAAAAAAAATAAACCGACTTTTGAAAAAGTTATGAAAACCTAAATTATTATTTCTTACGAAATGAATTATTTATTACTAGCGTATTAATCTTGAATATTTCTATATCAAACATCTACTCAAAAAGGTATTAAAATTACTAGTAGATTTGCATTATCAAAGACATAAGTATTATAAAACCTCACAATACTCGACAATTTTGAATCTCCATCCAATACTTTTTTTTTTTTTTATTTTTTAACATTAAACATTATACAGAAGCACCTATGCTAATCGAATAACAATGTTATCTTGTTGTAAAGGAATGGATTAAAACTTATTCATTATTGCAATAATATATAACTTTTGACTTCTTGAAAAAGATTTCACATAAAGAAATAAGTTAAACATATATTTTAATCATTATAAATTTCTTCTATGTAATAGTTTATTTTTTATTTTGTCAAATATTAGCAAACAAAATTTAGCACATAATTGATTATAACTTGTGATGTATATATAGACTGTGTGGCTTTATATTCCTTTTGGAACATTTTATCAGCTTGGTTATTTTCTCACTTTTATGATTAGCTTTCAAAGTAAATTCTAAATACATTAATTTGATAATTTTCATGTTATGGTAAGGTACAAATTATGCAATCTACGTATACATTTTGATAATTTTGGAAAACAAGAAAATTCGTTTACGATAGGAAGTTCTTTTACAGAAGGAACAGCGATGGACCTTGCTTCCACTTGATTGTACGTCCTTTATCATGCACAAGATGTGGACAATAATCAAAGTGGTCAGTGGCTTTTTAATAAATGACCGTTAACACTGAAGAGCAACGTCAATTTCCATCCAGCAAAATAAAATAAATAGCTTTCTCTTTTGCGTCCTTTATCAAAATCAAAATTTGGAAATGGAAGCCTTCCTGGAGATGGGGCCTTATTTCCGTGCTCTGTGTAGAAGTATGGATTCCACATTTATTTCGGGTTTCCTTTTCGTTGACAGATTTCAATAAGGTTCGGTACAGGATGCACCCAAGCAGAAATCCCCCATGTGATGCTGACATTCTGACGGAACAGCAGCATTTGTATATAGTAATTATAGACCAATCGTTCTCTTAATCACTTTCATTTCATTTGTTTCTCCCTGGTAATGTCAGATCGCAACAAATAGAAAATAGTTCCTTGTGACATAAACATCACTTTCTGAACATTACATTTTCTACTTTATACATTTGACTAGAATAAATTTTCTCATCTTCTGATACAAAAGTAGTCTAAGTGAATTTTTCATTCACGAACTGTCAAGCATGAATCTGTTTTCGGATAAAATTACATTATCACTTGATTTCTTTTCCTTTACAGCATACAATCTATTAGTGTTTAGAGATACATCAAAATTGTCTATTAAAATTGCGTCGTCAACAATTTAAAACATTTGCTGTGGAATTAATGTGACATATGTATTCATACTATGTTTACTGGAGAAAATAATTTTGTAAAGAAAGAAAATAAATATTCTAATAAAAAAATTTCTTTACACATTTTATGGCTCTTTTAAAATGAAATACAATGTGTATATTTCAAAGTAACACGAAGTAAGTAGCGAATGAAAAAAAGTAACTGTTGTCAAATTCGTGGGAAAAGTATTTCTTTTTCTAATTCTCATTGTCAACCATTAACAAAGCAAAGTCAAATTAAAAATATATTAACACACCTGTGAGTTTTCATTATTCAAACTCTGTCATAATGCTTTTGTTCACGGTCATCTTCAGATTGACTATTTAAATATATTTTATTAAATTAGAACTCTTGTAATAGAAAGCAATACGAAATATTCGTAACATGAGTAAAATCGATATTTAGCTTGAAACACCCCTTTTGTTGTGTGGTAAATGACGAGAAAAAGTATCTCAACGTCAACATTGCTGAATGATACTTTACACAACGTGAGGCTTTTACTTATTGTAGCATTCTAGTATTGAAATAAAACCGTTCAGACACTTCAGTCTTTTGCCAAGAACTTGTTAAAAACGGAGAGTGAGAGCGATTTGTTTCTCAAGTGCTGTTCTACTTCTCCGCGAGTTTCAGCATTTTTCAAAAGAATCCGAATTGCTTATGAACATTGAAAATTCGAGAGGACTCGAATATTTCATTTAAACTTGTTGAACGTAATTAATGTACTTTCAAGAGAAGGGATCTCTTGTACGCTCTTTACAAACATGATCGATTCATTATCTCTATTTAACATTAGTTGCAGCTTTAATTTTGATAATTTGAATTCAGCTTATTAAAGAGGAGTTTCTATGGTTCATAAATAGACAGCTGTTGCAAAATCCCATATCTTCCTCTCTCTTTCTGTCTCTCATGTATTTTCTCAATATACTGTAGGACAGAGCAATCACTTCATATGTGTAATTCATTCCTCTTTTTTATAGAGTAAAAACCTGTTTATCCGATTGATATGAGTAAAAGAAGATTATCGATATTTTAAAGCATAGTAAATTTAGCCTTTACCCATGTCCGGTGTAAGATATTCTGGGACAGAAAAGATCAATCTTATTTCTCCCAATGGCTTCCAATGGCAACTGGTGGTGTTTTGGCTTGAGATAAGTATATTCTAAAATCATAATTGTTTTAAAATGTTATTATGTTCTGTTTAACTGGTGATTCAGGTATCCGGATGCTTCTATCCGGACAAATTGTTTCTAAAATCATAATTGTCTTCGTTTCTGCTCACATTGTTTCATCTAAGATGAATCAATTAAAATCAGTAAGAATTAAAAATTAAGTCTATTTCTATGATATACAGGGAATATCGTTTAATGCAGTAAACCAACTTTAATCTGCAAACGAGTTTCGCTACTTTCTTTTACTTGCGAATATTTCTCGTCGCAAACTTTTCCCTTTGCATTTATGTGGTATAAATCCCAAAAATTAATAGACGGGGATGAATTCCAAATTGGAGAATCGTGGATATTCTTTTGCAAAAGAAACTTCTGTATCCTTACCTTTTAAATCGGAATACCATCGTAATTATCTATATACTGTAGTGAGTTTCTTTTTCTGAATTCCAAGGACAATTACAACTAGATCGTTGAATTTAAGTATGCTATCTTTCCTATAGAAATTGACTATTTTTTTACTCTCAAATGAAATACGTTCATTCTGTATAACGTTTTACGCAGAGTGTATACGGCAGAGATCTAATTAGTCTGATTTTAATTAGATTGAGGTCCGTTAAAAAGTTTTCCATGTAGAGTCCTATGCATTGATTGGTTGAAAATGGGCAGTCCATGGTCAAAATAAATAAGACCATGGCTTATCAATCAGATATATATGGAGATCACGAAAACTAATGTATCTCACAAGTCATTCAACAATACAATGCAAGCAAAGTGGGATTAAGTGGAAAGGAAAAGCAACTACCCCATCCGACCGCCATGTGCTTTTTGTCATGGCCGAGGAACCAAAAAAATTATGGACAATTTAAGGTAAATACAGGTCTTACATTGCTACAAAAGTAAGGAACTAAACGAAAAAAAAATTTAAGGTCCTCACTTACATCACTTATATTGTTATTACCGTTGAGGTAACTTTCTAGTAAATTACCCAAATGCAGAACAGATACATTTAAAACAGACTTCTTTGTTTCACGTATAGATGGAATGTAGGATATGGAGATAACGAACAGTATCCAATATCAAAGTCCTTGAAACAATACAAAACATCAGAGGTGGGATCAGGTGTAATGGAGGAGTGAGCATCCCCTGCTGAACGGTCACACCCGCCGTGTGCTCCTTGTTATGATCGAGAAATAACGGAAAAATCAGTCGTAAATTCAGTGTATGAATAATGGACTAACAAATATTACGAAAAACGTCAGTCAGCAGTTTGAAGTCATCACGTTTATCATAAAGATTGGTTGTAAGATTACCATTAACACCGTTTTCAAGAAAAATACCCACGTATAAAACAGGTGTGTCAGGATGTTTGGTACCTTTTATCTCAAGCTCACCAGGATATATCGTATCGACAAAGGAATGGAAATAACCATTGTTAATTGACAATACCAAGTCGATATATCTAAATGTTGAATTGAAGGCCACAGCAAATGTTTTATTCTTTTCACGCATAAGATTTGCAGAAATTTTGCTTCATATGAATACAAAAATAGGTCTGCTAACAAGTTTGGCTTTCCAGAAAGCCTGAAATGTCATCTCTTTGGTATAATAATGTCAAAGAAATAAAACAGAAAGGGAGATATTTTAATGCAATGAATATATGGATTATTACACCTGAAGTTCCCAAATGACTTATTCAGCAAACTCCACAGTAAAGTACGCAATTTCTTTTGGCCGCAGTAATATATATGGAAAGCATGGACGTCTGCGAGAGCACCCAAGGCGATTTTTGGTGAAATTTCATTCAAGCGGTCTTTGTGGTTCTTGATGTTTACAATATACTTAAATTCAAATACTTTCCTTGAACTATATTTTCTTAACACAATACAGAATTATCAACAATAATTATCATTCATTTAAAAGCAGCTAATCATAAAAGTTTGACAGGAATTAATTTAATAAATCCAATTACAGACTAAAAAATTAAAATAAAATTAGCGTTTAATAGTAAGCTTGTTCTTTTGTGCGAGAACCAGTTTTCCCTTCCCGTCAATTGTGTGGCTTACACATTTAATAAGGCATAGTACTGAGGATCAATATATATACGACACACCGAAACTATAGACATTTATAAGCATCGTACTTCTTTTCTAAATTTTCCTTGGCTGTCAAATAGGCCTAAACCGAAAGTAGATCACACACTCCTAAGCTAGTTCTTCTAAAAGACAACCAGTTTACAGGCTACTTGGAACTCTGTAAAACGTCGAGGACTCCCGAAAGATTAATGGAGGCTTACACTAGGACTTCACTTCCGGCATACAATCTTAATGTGTCATCTCCCGAGGGAGATGACAATAACGGGGCGCAATTGGTACCCATGGGAATTCCAATAAATTTTTGGAAGACTTTGTCTCCAAAAACCACTTAGATATTGTCAATCAGAAACTCAAACAAATATTTTAATGTCAACTTCATAATAGAATGTACTTGTGTGTGCAATCAGAATGTGTTTTAACAAAATAATTTTGCAAATGACCAGTTACCACGTAAGTAAATGTACGAGTTCCATTTTTATTGAAAAAGCAACTGTCAATGATATCAAAAAGCCTGCACTTTAATTTATCGTGGGGAATGTATAAAGTTTAAAAGTTTTAAGTTTTTAAGCTGTTGATTTTGGTAAAATCTTGTGATTTCAAATTGTCCGAAAGTTTTTTTTTTAAGTATCCACATCTGATTCACACCACATCTTGAATATATTGTTGCACAGTACTCTTGAAGTTTTCCTACACTTCTGTCAATATCTTAGTGAGGAGTAAGGAAAGATGGTTGGTTGAACATTTACTGGGACCCGCAATGTATCTTTGTAAGTTACTATTATGGTACCACATTCCACATGATTCCACATTTGATTTTTTGGTGGTCTGTATTTGCTCTCCTCCAATCTTGTATTACTTATGGACTTTTGAACTTGAATTCTGTTCGTTATTTCCATATATTTAATTTATTTCATTAAGTTCCATGGTGGATACAAAAACCTTGTCAGCAAATACAATTTATCACTGAGTCAAATGCTGACTGACGTTATTCATACACATAATTGTTAGTTTATTTTATTTATACACTGAATTGACGACAGATTTTCTCGTTATTTCCCGATCATGACAAGGAGCACACAACGGTGTGACCTGTCGACATGGGATGCTCACTCCTCCATGGCACCTGATCCCATCTCTAATGTTTTGGAGGTAAGTGTTTGCTCTGATCCTACTTTGTATCGTTTTATGGACTCCAGTTTTGAATACTGTTTGTTATCTGCATATACGCCATTGAAAATACGTTGTAGATACATGTACAAGGGTTGATCCAAAAGTAACGTTACAACTTTAATAAAATTGATAAAAATTGACGTAAAACAACAATATTATAAATGATGAAAGATATATTTATTTCAAATTAGACCTGAAAAATTCAAATGAATATGATGCATACTTTCAAAATTATTGGATTACATACAACGTGCGTTTATGGAAGTCGTCTCACATAAATAACGTCATATGTACACGCGCCTTCAAAATTTTTATTGTTCACCCTTCTTTCATTAAAATAGATATTTGAGATACACGAACATCTTCACCAATTTCACTTTCTTTAAGAATTCTTGTTACCCATCATACACTCACTCTTTTCATATAAGTCCTCAGTCAAAAGTCTGTGAACAGTAGCATAAGACAAACTTAAATGTTCACTCAAACAGTCTGTCTTATTTGATAACGCCTGACACCATTGCACGTTTCCGTCAAACTTCCTATCTTTTGGTCCGCTTGTTCTTCTGCTGATCATTCAATGACCCACCATCCGCCCAAAATTGCTGAAAATATCCATAAAGAAGTCTCTTATTTACATTCTTTGCTCTTTGAGTCTGTTTAATCACGTACCTTCCTCTATTTGTGACTTCCCTATTTCTGTAGCAAAAATGCAACAGCTCGCCACGGCGTTTCGTTTTTTCATTTTGCATTTCGACGATTCCTTAATTCAAATTCAACAGTGTAAAACAACAATGTTAATGATCATATATACTAATCCCCTTCTTTAATTTTTAATTATAGACGAGAAAATGACGTGAATCGTGTATTTTTAGATATTGGGCCATTATACGCTTTTTAGAGGCTTTTCAATGTGTTTGTTTTCTTCATTGTAAATAAAAAATTCTCTTTAAAACGCGACGTTTAGTTGTGAAGCGGCGGCATCCTCTATGCTCTATTCTTTAAGTATCAATAAAATAAATTCAATTGAACATTATTATATGAAAATTTCATTATTAATTAGATTCATATTTGTGCATCTTTTGGTGTACCATATTTGATAATATGACGCCAAATATAAAAGATATGGACACTGTGACGTTACTTTTGGATCAACCCTCGTATATCTCATGAAAAACGTGAAGCTAATGAGCATCGATCATTCTCATAAAATATAAACAATGTAATTCTGCGGAGATGGCATAAAAGCAGATCCATGGAAATTCCAGGACGAAATCAGGTGCCTAAGAGCATGAATCAAGTCGATCTAAGTATGCCTCTGTCATAGCAACCAGAATTTATGAATTACTGACTAAAGATGACGTTGTTGAAATCCGTATAATATCAACTTAAGCGTGTGGGTTTAAAAGTTGAACATACTCAGGGCTTGCTCTTGAATAGATATTAATTTCGGATACAGTAATTCCATATGCAAGTGAATATAACTAAAAAAAACATGGAAAAATGACGATAGAAAAGCTGAAGTCATCTTGTTTAACATACGTGTTAGGTGTTGGCCTTGGTCGTCTAGTCAGTAAACATTCAAAAATGAAACAGACGTGGAAGAATCTGTGGTGTCTTTTACTTCAAGTTTACTGGGATATATATGTATCAAGTCGAGTTATGATGGAAAATAACCAATATCGAATTGAACAGAGTGTTTTCTTATTCTTATTTAAAAGTTTTACAAATATTTGGAAGCATGGTAGACAAATTTTGATCAAACAATAGCCTGCTGGCAAACAAGGTTATTATATTGACCATAGAATTAACGAAGAGCTGATTCTACGATCAAAATTTGAAAATACCTGCATCATCAACTTGAGTCAGTAGTCTCCGTCTTTTTAAAACTTGGCTGAACTAATAACATACTTATGGGTATAGAATAAATTAGGAGACATAAAACCGTATACAGGTTATTTAGATATATTGTTCAAAGATAGGGAAAGATGAGGATTAAAAAAGAAGACTGAAGGCATAAAATATGTATCGCTTCCGGGCGATAAAAAAATTTAAAAAAATAAGTGACTCCTTTGAGAGGTTGTATTCTAAAAGTAAATGGCTTTCTATCTGCCACTGTAATTCCAGCGTATATTCAAACGCTTTCAAAGAATAAAATTCTTCAAATGAAACAAATATGATAATGGACAGTATTCAAAGTCCATAAAACAATACAAAATAGAAGCAGAGCAAACACAGACTTCCAAAACATTGGTGGCTGGGTCAGGTGCAATGGAGGGGTGAGCATCCCCTGCTGACCGGTCACACCCACCGTGTGCTCCTTCTCATGATTGGGAAATAACGGAAAAAGCCGTCTTCAATTCAGTGTGTAAATAATGGACTAACAAATAGTATGAAAAACGTCAGTCAGCATTTGACTCAATGATAAATTGTATTTGCTGACAAGGTCGTTGTATCGACCAAAGAACTTGCGAAATCAGATTTCAGTATTTAATACTTTATATCATTTTTAAAAGACTTCAGGGAAGTTTTTAAGTTCACCTTTTTGCCAACTCAAATAAACAAATATAATTTTTCAACACTTTATATATACATCCTTTCCTTATAAAATTTGAGTTAAGACTTCTTAAAACAATAGACAACTACTTTATTTTTTTTATATCTTGTGATTAAACATCTATAAATTCGTAGCCCCCACATGACAACAATCAATTTTAAAAAACAAGTCAGGCTACGAAAAAATAAATGAATATAACTCCAAATATTAGTAAATGTTCTTCAACTGACGGATATGGAAACATTATTTAAAAGGTTACAGCTTTGATGGTCATGGTACACTCATTACGACAGAATCACATGTAAATGATGTCAATATTATATCATTGTTTTGGAAGAATTATTTTCTGTACATATCTACTCAGAATTCTCTTTACATTAAGCAGTTATGGTTCATGTTCATAAAAATATCTGTAATAAATACTCAAACCAATTATTTTTTCATAACGTGTACGTATGATAAACCTCCTAAGGGAAATTAATTATATTTTCATTTGAAAAGAAATACACGTTCCTGTGTAAAATATCAATATCTCCATTTGCTGATAAAATAACAACATTTGTTCGTTTCTCTCAACTCAAGCAACTTTCTGATTCTTGATTCTCAATATATGTATTTAAGTAATAAAAATCTCAATCTCACAATTTCTACCTGTATTTATTTTTTTAAAATCTCAAGTGTGCTTTAAATACAGGTTGTATGAATATTTCACTTCTAGACAGAACATCAATTAACTTTCATTATAAAAAAGAGAACCATTTGTCGATATCACATGCTTACAGTTAGTATATTTTATTTTCTCATGGAAGCAAACTTGCTTTAAAGCTGATTACACTTTTTACTCAATATTTAGAAAAGAAGTGAAACAATGAAATTTGCAATGATTATGTGTTAAAAAGTTTGTTACAAAATGGATGTTAGAATTTATAGAAAAATGCATTGTTGAGGCGAAAAGGGTATTTAGCTTATTTTGTCCTTTCTATCTTTAACGTTCCCCGTATAAATTAGTTTTTTTTTATCACTATTTGACACATTCTTAAAATTATAAAGATTAAATTTCATGTTGCTTAAATGATTTAGAAATTACGTAATTTTTAATTTAGTTTCTAATTTAATGCTTCTAAAAAACTATTTATTTTATGATTTCAAAAAGTTTACGAATAAGAAGAACGAACGATAGTATTGTTCTCCCGCTTATCTCTACTCAATTCTCAAAATTTAAAATATTCGAATGATTTTCAAAATTTTTCATAGATATTTTTATGAATTTTCATAAAACGTTACTAATTTGGGATGCCAAAGAGAGATAACTCTATAATTTTGGTAAAACTTTTGTTTTTCACTATAGAAATCAATGGAAAACGAAAAATATTTTTAAAAAACATCTCCCCCCCCTCCCCCCGTGACACAAAAATTTCTTTTCACGGGTAATATGGACTGTCATTTTACAAATTTATGCCAAAGCCTTTTGCTTGTCAATAAAATATGTTCAATACAAAACAAAACAGCTTTTTTGTGTTTCACGGGGGGGGGGGGGGGCATATATTTAGGCAAAAAACGAAAAAAAAATGCTGATTTTTCACCAATTTTAAAGCTATTTACAACTAAATACTTGTATTTTATTAATTTATGTATGTTTTATTTATTTGCGTAAAACACAAGAAAAGATATGAGATACATTTTATCATATGTAAGACTTTCAAATTATGGGGATTCTTGAAAGTTCGATATCAATAAAAAATATCGTCTACCCCCCCTTTTTCAAGAGCTGTAACTAATGATAATTTACTATCTAGCGGTGAAATTAAATTGATTAATCAATTACCATAGAACTGTTCTTTGTATTTAACAAAGATTTAATGGTCAAATTGCCATTAATATTGAATTTAATGGGTGCAAAATGTAGACAGGAATCAGGAGTTAGAGTTCGTAGTTCTTTATTGATTTTTTTTATTAAATATGTTTAAGAAATGAAATTTTACGCTAAACCATCAAATTTAAACATACTTGTTTAAGTCATGTGTAAAGACAATCCAGTTAAATAACAAAAGACCAAGGTAATAAAGGATTTGTTTGATTGATCAATGTTAAATTCTTTGTAGTGTTCATCAATTCATTAACCTTACAGTTTCTTACCCCTAAGTCTATTTGTAAAGCGATAGTTTCTGATAGAATAACAACATTTGTTTGTTTATCTCAACTCAGGAAACTTTATGATTTTTGATTCTCAATTTATGAATAAGAGAAAAAATCTCAAGCTCACAATTTTAACCTTTATACATTAGTTTAAAATCCCAAGTGTTCTTTAAATACAGGCTGTATTAAACTTCTAGATTGAGAACTTCAATTAACTTTGATTATAAGAGAAGAGACGCACATACTGATATCACATGCTTACAATTACTATTTCTTATTTTCTGATGGAAGCAAAATTACATAAAAACTGATAACACCTTTCACGTTATATTTAGAATACAGTGAAACAATGAAATTTGCAATAACTGACAATGTTTAATAGTTTGCTACAAACTGGATGCTGGTTTTACTTTTTATCTTTATAGAATACAGAATTCTAATGACTTAAAAACCGTTGAGGGGTTTTAAGCTTACCTCGCCTTTTCCATCGTCGACGTTCCCCGTATACACATTCTTTTATCACTCTTTGGGACATTTTTAGAAATTAAAAAAAATTAAATTATTAAGTAAGAACGTTATCTAGAATGCAGTTTTCAATTTTATGCTATTCGTTAAAGCCATGTGAAAAGACGGTTCAGTTAAAATGAGTGAAGTCCAAGTTAATAAAAGATTTGTTTGAATGATCAATGTTTAATTCGTGGTTTTCATCTTTTCATTACCTTGACAGAGTTACTTCCCTCTAAATCTTTATTGAAAAGCGAGGAATTTAATCACTGGCTATACTAAGAGAGATAACCCCAGTAATTTATATGTCTAAATATAATGTTCATTAAACATAAATTTGTGAAAGGGAATAATTTCTTTAAGGTCAGACGACACGTTCCTCAAAAATATGTTTTGTATCTCTTGGTATTATATGAAAAATTATTCATATTTGTCTTTCTCTTCTGATTTCTACATAATTTTCAAAATGTTTTTAAATATAAGTACACCAAAAATTGTATTTTAGGCTATTTTGAAGATGACCCATAGGGGCTATATAAGAAATATGACCCCATGGTATCTTGGCCAAATGCCTGGTAAGGTACCCTAATTTTTTGTGAGGAAACTTGTTTATGTACCTTTAATTTCAAAATTCTTAGGAAAAATTATACATTTTTGAGGAACGTGTCGTCTGACCTTAAGTAATTTTTGATATCCTGTATTTCAAAAAATATAATTTTTGTAATAATATATATACTGTAGATCACAATACAAATTATTTTCTAACATCAGAGGTAGTTTTACACTCATGAAGGAGCAGGCATCCCCTGTCGAGTTGTCACACACGCTTTTCGCTCCTTTTCCTGATCGGGAAAAGGCAGTAAAAAAAATCAGTAGACGGTTGAATAATTATAAGAAAAAAATTACATGGTATGAAACAAAGTTATTATAAGACTATAGATTTTACCAAATAAATAAATAATATTATTATTAATGTAAATAACTTTTCTTACAGAATGAATATAATGTAATTTCATGTTCTGGAACTGAATCAACTTTGATACTCTATTTTGTACACAACAATTAGCAATCGTTTTGGTGTATCCGCGCAAAGAAATATCAAAGTATCATGAAATATGATCATGACTTCTTGCACGTAATTTACCATAGATATACGTTGAATTTAAATCACCAGAAAAAAAAAACTATTTGAGGCTTGGAATCAGAATAAAAAACTTTTACAATTTCCCCAAAAATTCTATTTCGTAGGGAAGACTCAAAAGTCCTTTCACAACCAATTTATAAATACATTACTAAATAACCACGATATAACCATAGTTATAAATCTTTCGGCATTTAACATTTAAAAAAATAAATGATTTTGTTTAAAAATTTTGGACCCCCCTTTTGATACTTGTCTATATATAACCTATAATCAAACCCCATTCAACTTACATGTAGGTCATGGATCTTTAAAAGGCTTATCGATTGAACTAAACGCTAAGTTGGTATTGATTGAAAAATTCACTATACCGTATGCGTTTTTCAGTCCCAACTGTTTGTGATGTTTGGATTTAAAGGGCAAGGACTAACTGTTTAAATAAAGAATTTTCTGACGTATACGTGGATGTCTTTCAAAACAATCTTGGTGCTGGTCGCCATTTTGAGGTAGAACGGAGTTGTGTTTTAAATATGGGATGTTTGTCGTCCTCACAGGCCAGTCAGCCCACAGTGACAATCAAAGACAGACAGAGAAGCCTGTCCTCACTGCCTTATAAAGGTTCAGTAATAAACGAACAAAAGGAGACGTCCTGGATACGTCAGGAATCTTTTCATGAAGAAATTAGAAGTGTTCCAAAGACAGACAATAAAACTGATGTATTTGTGTTAAAACCGGAGGAGCCTGAAGAGGAAAGACAGTCTTCCCAGCATTCCTTGATTCTTCATGAAGTAGGCAGACGGGAGGAGAGCCTCGCAAACAACGTTGTGGAGACTGATAAAACTGTTATCAGACAAACATCTGATTTTTCCAAACCTGATACATGTAATACAGAACCAAATCAGAGAGTTAGTGTGAAAAATGATTTAGATTTTTCTCATGATAAAATAAACACAACTCAGACGGCTACAGTTGTGAGACAATCGGAAAATAGCATTACTGTTGCAGGAAATTCTAAGGAACTTCAATCAAATCAAAGTGAAGAATATAAAAACCAGAACTTGGGTGATGACGCAGATTCCGGGTTTGAAAACCCAGAAATTGCCTCCGTGTCTGCTTACAGTCCTGATGACTTGAGTGATGATGAAATGTTTTGATAAGTTAATGGATAATTAAAAATCATGAGGATACCGAACTTTCATAATTATGTAGATAGAAGGAATATCTCTTAATCTAACGAGCTAACGCTCTATTTTAAGCATTGCATCACTAATCTAGTCGTATGCTCCTATGGAGGGCGATTGTTGAAAAGCTAGGCAAATGTTTTGTTTAACAGTTTAATTTATTATACCATACTTGAATTTGTTTTTGTGACCGTTTCAATAACCCTTGATTTTTATTGTTATAAAATTAATCCCATCGTTAGTATGGTGTTCACCATTTTTTACTTATACTGTCATATAACTATATATAAGTTATACCCTGAAATTACATGACAAATATCATTTCAAATATTTTACACAAAGTTCACTATAAAGATAAAAAGAAAAATATTTTTTATAATCTTTTAAATATGAAATATATAGTCTTTCCTTTGTCAAAATTACGGAAAGAAAAAACTAGCTTTTGAAATCAGAGTCAAAACAATTACTTCATTTTAAGAACTATTTAATGAAGCATATAGACATCTGACCTTTGACCATCATTTAAAAAACTGTAACATTGCGTTTCATAAAGTAACCATAACACAATTTTCAAAAAACAAAAGGTCTTAAGTGTTTTCGAGCTACCCTTAAAACATCTTATATAAATCTAGAGAATTGTGTTATCATTGCTGGCATAGTGTTTTACAAAACATCTTGTTTTGATATTAATTGGGTACACTTTTATTCATATTTAATGGTTTTTCGCCAACCAGGAATTGTAAGTAAGAGCATATGCGTTTCAATCGCTCACGTTTTGACATTTGCCTTTTTGCCATTTTGTATAATTATGTACAGACAAAAATTAAGAGCACGAAGTGTGCACTGTCATGAAATGGAAATAAAAGTTAAGAAAAATGTGCACTGTGCAAAATGTACATGTCAATGTACATTTTAGGTACAAATTTTAAAAGCATGTAATTTGTACAGATAAACATATCCTTATATCCATGTACGAGCATTTGACTTAAATGTCTGATATGATGTGTTTGCTGACAAGTTCATAATATCGGCCATTGACATACGAAATGATTTTAAAGGAGACTGTCGCTATTCTTGTTTTAGCAAGTTATTTATCAATAATTTACTACGATTTATAAAAGTTTATATTGAATAAAAGGGTAATTGTTCTTCATAAACTAAATATATCCTTAACACTCACTATTTGGACCTCTGAAAATCTGAATATAATAGATACACTACTCAATTTATTCAAAATATGGTATATACTCATGAAAAAGAAAAAAAAATTTAAATAAATTTTGGTCAGATTGGTCAGACTCCGGAAATTTATATCCTGGTAAACTTGCCAACGACTTGATGACAATTTGGACATGTGTGAACACAGTCCTTACATCCTTCAACGTAAAACGGAATCAAACAGCAGCCAAGCCAGCACCTTCAACAGAAATCAGAACAAATTATTACAGTAATGAATAGTCAGATTAGAAAGGTTCACAAACGTATCCTATTAAGGTAGGTGAACTTGATCATATGAGTGCACAAAAATAAAAGAGAAAAAAATAGTAGATAATTTAACAAGAAAACTAAAATATTAAAAAACATATTGTTCAATTATCACGCATTTAATTTCATGCATGATAAAAAGTCCTGAAATAATTTTCAATTAAACTTGTATTTAATTTGAAGTATTTGTATGCTAAAAACCAACTCTACAGTTTTTAACAAAGGTTACATGTATAAGCGGATTAAGAAATGTTAACGTTTTACAAGGATTATAAACAGCTGTTGTGACATTGAACCTTCATTTTTAGGAAATGAATATTAAAGTTATTATTATCCTGGTATACAAAAACTTCTGAAAATTTTTATAGTAATTTGAGATGTATTTTGTTGTTGTTAATATCAATTGTTAATTTGAAATTAGTTACATGATAAGATACATGAATAGACGAATTTTGTAACTACTACACAAGACAGGGTGAAAAAACGATGATGAACATAATCGATAATCAAACAATGTAATTATATACCTGAATAACTGTTTTTTTGTGTGTGTCATGATCAATTCATCTTCTTTGCAAACAATAAGAGGTAAATGCATATTTACTTTTAACATAGATTTATAGAATAAGCACTGCATTATTGAATTAATTTGATTATCCGTTTTATAAATCGCATTAGTCAAGCGTTTTCTCTTTGATTTTACAAAAAAAAAATGAATAAACTACGAAAATTTTGATTTGGTTAGGTTTAAAACAAGAATTAGAATTAATATTCAGTCAAGTAACTTCTGTATGTTACCTCTACTCCCCCTCCCCCCCCCCCCTCCCCAGGCCTTCTCCGAAAAAAGGAAAAAAGTTACCAATATTATAATTATAATATAGCAAAAATATCAATGATGAGGTTTATACCCAAATAGAATTAAAACGCCACAGATAATCCAGGTTAATGTTCCTGTTTCGAAGGAAATGGCTGTTGTTATTTGATGGTGGCAATGCTGACAGACCATGTTGACCGGGATGTCCCTGAAGACAGGGGTGGGTGGCTGTTGTACCACGGTCACATGCTGATGTGGGGCTGAATAAAAATTAAAACAATACTATTCAATGATGAAAAAAATCAACGATGTTGATTCCTTAACAAATATTTACATCCCAATTTCTTTTTCTGAGAAACTGTGTTTAGTCAATATTTTTAGGTTTTTTTGTTACATTTTTACTGTGACATATGTGTTTTGCAAACATTGTCTGTACATGCATTAGACTTTTTTGTTTAAATATTGTTTTCAAAAATCAATTGATGTGTTCATGAACACCAAATTTATGCACAGCTTCAAGCATGAGAAAAAACTAAGTAGCAATTAAGAAAGCGAATTAAAAATGTGAATTTGGCTGACACCTTCTCAGGAGTATCAAAGGTAAAACGTAAATCCCTGAAGCAAATTGGTGGAACTCATATACATAGAGAATGAGAATAATCAGGTTAAGCGGTCACATCTTAATTACTAGTATTAAACACATTAATTATTTATAAAAAAATATATTTAAACGATAAATAAATAGATAATAGATAAAGATATTATGTCCTAACAAGAAATTACATAATAATAGCATTTTGAAATTTATTTTAAAAAAATATTTTTTTTTCAAATATATTTTACCCATCCTTTTGACTGTTCAAAGTTCTGCGACAAGCCAAGAGGATTACATAAAACAGGTAGCATTTGACATTTATTTTAAACAAAAATTTATTTTTTCAAATATATTATACCCATCCTTTTGACTGTTCAAAGTTCTGCGACAAGCCAAGAGGATTACATTAAACAGGTAGAATACAGTGTGTATCTACTTACGTGGTTGAAGATTTGACATCTTTTAAATTAATTCCCAGAAAAAGTGTAGACGAGAAAAGTTTGTTAATAATGTTAGGAAAACACCGTAAAGAGACAGGGCGATTCACCTGTCAGGTAACGATGTGAAAATAAGACACAGCAGCAGCTTGTACGCATGTGTGATGAGTAACAATGTTTGTTTATATGATTTTATGGGAAGTGTTTGCCCATTAAAACTAATTAAACCGTAGGACTATCCCCACGGAAAACTGGCACTTGGGTCGAATTCCCAAACAGAATCGCTCTCTAGGAGCAGAACCTTTTTTGTGGAAATTATGCTTTAGAGTGAAATTCCAACTTCTCCCTCTCAATGGCAGTTTTCTCTATCTGATAATGCCTTATACAATATTTTAGAATATTGCATTTCTGACAGCAATGAGGTCATTAAACAACACTAAAAAACAGAAGAGATAATAAATGTTTTATCAGTATGAGGATCACGATTTACAATTGGCCGAAACTTTGTTATTAAACATGCATTTAAAATGATACATATTTAAATTTGGATTTATTGATTTATGTTATATGTATATGAACTATTAGTATTAATTAAGGAATGAATTAAATAGCAACCCAAATTATACAAATTATAACCTCGAAGCGGTTTATAAAAAAGCGTAAACTGCTCCAACCAAGGTTATAGCAGTATAATTCAAGGGTTCCTATTTAATTCATTCCTTATAATTTAATTTTCAATCATTAAAAACATAAAACAAGACAACTTCTCTCTTTAAAACGCCTTCAAATTGTTCATATTTTTAACGAAACGTCAAGCGGATTGATAAGATTTTGACGTAAGTCATTGTGACGTAAGCAATCCAGATTATACAATTTAGATTAATTTTTTATCCAATCAAATGACGCGTTCCAACCAAAATTAAATTATTTAAAAATATCAAACACCACCAAATGTTTTTCCATAGATTTCCATACAAACTTGAGCCCCTGTCACTCATGTATATATTGAATTTTGGGCAAATGACCTTTTTGCTGTGAAAGTTCGAAATATTGGAAAACAAAACATGCCAGAAAAAATATACCGTGCCGTTGCACTTTTACTTTCAATTTCCATTTGTTAACAACTAGGTGCGTTTACCATCAAATGCAAATCTCTGAGCATGTGCATCCCTCTCTTCAAATTTTTACCTGTAACTCCTATATACCTCAAAGAAACCCAAGTCTTGAAATGAGATTTTTATCAACTCTATTTCACTTGTCAAATACATAACAAGTCTTTTTTCTTATTGACCAATCACGCGCCAGGTAGCATTTTCTCCTCCGCACAACTTTGGGAGTCCAAAATGTCTGCGCCCATGTATTTGTTTATGCAGGGGTTTTTCCATAAAGGCTTTACATCTTTCAGTTTCTTCGATGAGCAAGAACATGCTTTACGTATGAACAATTTCTAAAACGAGGTAATGAAAATTGTCAAGTGACTCGTTTAAATTCTTCATTTCGTTAGTTCGATGGTCACAGCAATGATCATGTCATGTCAGTAAATACAATCTATCATTAAAACAAATGCTGACTGACTTTTTTCAACTGTTAAACCATTATTTAGACACTTTATTGTCAACAAATGTTTGCATTATTTCCCGATGTGCCAGGTCGGCAGTGGATGGTCAGTCCTCTAAGGCACTTGTTTCGCGTTTGCCCTTCTCCTGCTTTGTTTTATTTAATGAACCAACGGCAACGTATTGATTCAGAACCCCTGGCTTGCGAGGATGTCTTATCTCATATACACTAGTTGATTTTTTTTTGTTTTATCGCATTGAAAATCAAATAAGATATGTATACATGTATTCTTTTCAGTTTTCCTTAAGAAAATGAAACTAAATGAAATGTACATGAGTCTGACTTTAAATTTTAGATAACCAATTTCGCTCTTCATTTTCGACTTGAGCAACATCAGCTTTACTCAAAGTTACCGAATTTAGCTTTGATATATTGTAATATATTTAGACAATTAATACAAAACCTCAAATTATTTTTGAAAATAACCACTGTTTTTTTTCACATTTTATTACATAAGTTTTCGTTGCACTAAAGTTGACGATGACGATGTTGTTGAGGACATAAAGAAGTCCTTATGTCTCCATATCCTTTATGACATGACTATAGATAAAGTTTCGTAGCTTCTGGATTCATGTTTTTATCAAATACCTAATGACAAAATTGAGTTGCAACCATGATAGTAGCAGTGAATTTGAAGCTAATGCTTATTTATCTCTGATTACAAACTTATGGCATTGAGTCGCTTCGAGAAACAACCTGGAGCGTGTTGCACGGAAAACAACAAGAAAAAAGAGAAAAGTAATGCAGGAGACCTTATAAGTAGAGTCTTGACCAAACATAGACCTCTAAAATATCATAGAGGACATCAAGTGCCAAGGAGGGGTGAGCAACCCATGCCTTTTAGTCATACCCACCGCGTTCTTGGTGTTATTGCATCTATCGGGAAATAACGAAAACTCCGTAGACCATTCAGTGTCTAGATAATGGCCTTACAAATTATATGAAAAATGTCAGTCAGCATTTTGGCTAATTGATTGCATTTGCTGAAAAGCTCATTGAATCGACGATAGAACTTATGAAATGCTATACTGTAATGTTGATATTTTTGTTTCATCCTTTTTGGACATTAACTTAACTCATTTTCGAAAGTATATAGTGTACATACGTTAAGCTTGTTTTTGCGTTTCAAATAAACAAGGATAAAATAAACCCCATATGCAGGTGATTAAGGTATATTTCTGCATAAGTAAGGGTTGACAATTGAAACGTTAATGTCATCTAGTTTATTATAAAGCTTGGTTTATAGATTGCCATTAACTTCTTTATTTAAAATAAAAGATTGAAAAATAGCAAATGTTTTCTTCTTTTCATGTAAAAAAAAATTGAATTGATTATGCTTCGTAAGAAAAATTTTCCAAAGGTTCCGCGGAATTTTTAAGCATCAAAACGGATTTACATCACTCCTTGAATATATTTTGCACAGTACTTTTGAAAGTTCCCCTTCACTCCTCTAAATATTTAAGCAAGGTGTAAAGAAAGAGGCTTGGGAGAACAGTTACCGGAACCCGCTATATATCCTTGTTTGTAAGGATTTTTATCAAGTTACGGAATCCAATATAGATATGGTTATTCAAATTCATTTTGGTCTTTGGGATTATGAAAATTACATTGTATTCAAAACGGATATACGATTTTGAAGAATTTTATCCAAGAAAGAGAGCTTTGGGTATAAGTTAGGTTAACACTTATAAAATTAAATCCATTAAATTCCTTTCAAATACATGTGCATTTTAAATAATAAGCATTGAAAAGGTACCACTGTCATTAAACAACGTAAATGAAGTGCATATAATTAAAATTGGGTTAAAAAGATAAAATTAAGACAACAATGCTATTACATCTACAAAAGCCTAATTGTCAGGAAGACCATAGTTTCAAAATAATCCTGTAATAATACTAACAATTGTCCTTAAAAAAAATTCAAGAAAATCCTTCAATTAGCATTTAGATAATAATGAGTTCAAGATAATTCTAATAATATAACTTATTGCGCAAAAGTAATAATTTTAGAGAATTCACAAAAATAAACAAAAGCATTCCATTTTAATACCAATTAGAACATATATTACAAGTAAAACTTGATAAATTAGATTTAGCCTTATTTACCTACGGAAGCCCATTTAGGACCTATCAAAATATATTTTTTAATTCGTTATAACGATTTTTACAATTCGTTATAACGAATTTAATTTGTTATAACAGATTTATTGAATTCGTTATAACGAATTTAATTTGATTTAACAGATTTATTGAATTCGTTATAACAAATTTAATTTTTTTTATAACAGATTTATTGAATTCGTTATAACGAATTTAATTTGCTATTACAGATTTATTGATTCGTAATAACGAATTTAATCTGTTATTACAGATTTGTTGAATTCGTTATAACCAAATTCTTGAATTGGTTATAACGAATTCAACAAATCTGTAATAACAGATTAAATTCGTTATAATGAATTCAATAAATCTGTTATAACAAATTAAATTCGTTATGACGAATTCTAAAAAATGACATAACGAATTCAAATTTTTTTTTGATAGGTCCTAAATGGGCTTCCGTATTTGCCTGTGTCTAATGAGTTTAAATTATTTTTTTTTTTTAAAAAAAATCCCTTTGTCTCGATTTGCATTCGCGTCTCATTTTAAACAATTTGTTCCGTTCATATTCGAACAATTAAAATACATATGTTATCAATACCGCTATTATGACTTTACCTGGATGATAATCAAATTTAATATAATGTGTTGTTTTATCTGATGAAATGATAGTTTAAGTAGTCCAGAAGATTTGGTATCCGAGCTAAGTTAAAGTATTTGTTAGAAGAATGGGGTGTTGTGCATCAACAAAAGTTAGTGCATCAACATGGGTTGGTGTAAAAGATGACCAAAGGACTCCCTTACTTACTGCAGAAGATAGCATTCAAGAACCATCAAAAGTAAACGGAGGTACTCTAGCCGAAAAAAGCCAAAAACCGATAGAAAATAACTTAGTGAGATCAGTAGAAAAGCGACAAAAACCGACAGAAGAAAAATCAGTTCAATCGGTAGAAAACAGTAAAGGGACGATAGAAGATGATTTTATTACTTCGACAGAAAGCAGTCAAAATAAACAAATTACTCCAGCGGAAAATAGACAAAAATCAACAGAAGATGATGTAATTCCGGCAGAAAACGGACAAAAACCAACAGAGGATGATTTAATTACTTCAGAAGATAACAAACAAAAACTGATAGATGAAAGAGTGAATGAAAACGGTCAAAAACTCTCAGAAGATAACTTTATTAGTCCTGCCAAAGAGGATCAAACGCTGTCAGAAGAAAAGTTTATTACTTCGGGAAAATTTTTTGAAAAAGATAACTTTAAAACTTCAACAGAAAGAGGAAAGGAATTGACAGAAGATAACTCAATTAAATCGATAGAAAATGGCCAAAAACCAATTATAGAAGATCGCCCAGTTACTGTGGAAGAAAATGGCCAAACACCAATAGAAAATCGCCCAGTTACTGTGGAAGAAAATCACCAAAAAGCAATAGAAGATCGCCCTGTTACTGTGGAAGAAAATCCACAAAAGTCAAAATAAGACAGGAAAACGATAAGACAGAAAACAGGAAAACGAACCAAACAGAAAAAGACGAGAAAGGGGTCTATGAATTAGTTGATGCGCATGCAATAAATGTAAGTAAAATCTTAATAAAGGTATCTATATTTAAGGATGTTTTTTTTTAGATCAATCATTATTCAATTTGTTATATTTAGCTTTCAAATATTAAACTACCGAACATTGAGGAATTTGCCCGGTACTTCGGATAAGACCCTATAAACCAAGCTCCCTTGTTACACTAGTTGGTGGCAACAGAAAGATCAATTGCTACTTACTGGGCCTGATTGTGAAGTATAGGTCTTAATATGTAAGGGTTTTACATGTTCATTGACTATAGGATTGAAGGAGAATAATAAAAATCTGATTTTAATCAAATTGATTGATGAAAAACTTTCGTATTTTGTCCAAGTGTTAAAGTAATTGTAAAAGTCAGAAATTTTCGCAAAAGTTCATTACCGGATTTTTTACGTTATTTCTTCTAAAGTCTTCTTGGAAAACTGACTTATCAGTAGTATTCCCTTCAGAAAAAGTTTTTATATAAAATTCATTTTGCCTTGGGGTGTTCCCTCCCTATTTAGCTCACCAGAGCTTTTTTTTTTAAATCAAATTTTGTCCGTTTTCTGTTGTCATCGTTGGAGTTGTCCTTGTTGTCGTCGTAAACTTTTCACATTTTCATCTTTTTCTCAAATACCATTTGGCCAATTTTAACCAAACTTGCCGTAAAATATCATTGGGTGAAGAGGATTCAAGTGTACTCAAAAAAGGACCTCTTTCAAGTGAGGATAATTATGAATTATAAATGCATAAAAGTTTTACATAAGAATATATAGGAAATATCTTTTAAAAATCTTCTTTTTAAGATCAGCAAAGTCATGATTGTGAACAACAATTTAAACATCCTCTGGTTATTAATTTCATAGCCCTTTTTTGGACGATGTTATTATTTTTAATTGTTATATAAGTACAGGTGACTCTCGATGGCTCGAACTCCGATCTCTCGAAGTGAACCTCTGGTCCCGTTTTTTCCTCTGTATAACTAAGCAAATTTACTCCTGATCTTTCGAACTTCTATCTCTCAAATTTCTCGATCTGGCAAACCAAAACCTGGGTCCTGTTACACATATTTCATTGAATTTTACTCTCTATCTCTCGAAATTTTGATTGCGCGTGTATACACGCCGATCAAGTGTAAAATTGAGCTCTTACCTAAAAACCAGGTGAAATCTGGCATGGAGAATTTTAATTGGGTGTTTACATAGATGACACTACATTTATGAGTCGTCCGTGTGTTGATATAATTAATTGGTTATTATTGGTAAATTATAAACGAATTCATAACTTATTTTGGGGATTTGAACACACCGATAATTTTTAAAAAAAATTTATAGTTGTTGGTCAAATAGTCCCATAGACTATTAACAAAATTACTAGTAGCTATAGTCTACATAATCCCAGTATGTGCAAATTTTTCACACAAAATTCCTTTATTAATTAAAAAAATCAGGTGAACAGTGATGAAGGACCCATTAAAACCTATTTAAGCAAATCACAGGGCTATTCGGGTTTCATGTTATCATTGAACTTCGAGAGATCGAGAGTCATCTGTATATGTTTAGCATACAACCTTTGATGTAAATAGTACAATTCTCCGCAATCCTTCGACTTTCAGTAGGCTATTCTCGAAAATATTAGCTTGAAATTTTCACAGCTTTTCATTCACTGTTGATATATATATATATATATATATATATATATATATATATATATATATATATATATATATATATATATATATATATATATATATATATGAAAAGTCTGGCGAATGTAAACAAGTCCCCCCCCCCCCAAAACACACACACACACAAAGAGATGGGGCTCATTTCACTGTTGTCAACAACAATTTTTTCCTGTTGTTATTAATTTCATAACCAATGAGAATATATTTGCTTTTAGAGACTTTTTCTAGGTAGAGTAAAAAAAAAGTCCAAGGATGACAGAGAATTGTATTAATCTGGCTCTAAAATCTGGATACACTAGAGAAGAATAAAAGGACTTGTTTACTCTTTGGCTAAATACTTTGAAATTTTAATAGGTTAAAACAAGATTTTTCAAGAAGAATTTCAGATAGCAAATATTAAGGTCAAGATCGTTAATTTGAATACCGATATTAAAAAAATTATTAATTTGCCTTTTTTTGTTTGAATGATTATTATAAATTATGTGGAAATGTTTTATAATACAGGAGTTATTGAACTTACATTGGTGAATATTGGCAAGCTCGTGCATTTGAATAGCCAACTCGTGCCAATATTCACCTATGTAAGTTCAATAACCCTATATTGTTTACTCTTCAACTAAATATTTTGAAATTTTGATGAGTTAAAACAATATTTTTCATAAACGAATTTCAGATAGCAACTATATAAATAATACTTAAAATTAAAAGAAAATTTGCTTTCAGCTGGTATGTATTGTCTATTTTACAACAAGTTCAATGCACTGAAATGCATACCTAAAAAATTACAAATATTATCCTTATTCTTTTATAAAATTTACTGATAATTTTAGTTTAGTTTTTTCCAAACAGGCACCAAAACATGTAAATACTTCCGTAAATAGCTTGACTGAATATCTGATTAAAGGAGCAAAGTCGGACAAAGAAAAGGTTCGAGCTTTTTATATATGGATAGCCAACAATATTGAGTAAGTAAGCATACATCATTGAATGATTTAGGTTCAGTTTATTTTTGAAGTATGCAAAAATAATTTTAAAAAAGTTTTTTTTTCATAAAAGAAGCAAAAAAATCTTTATTCATAATATATTCATGACCGTATTGCAACTGAATTTTATGACATAATCTAGAGAATATGAAATTATTATTTTATCCTATATTCTTAGTTAAACAAAAATACCTAAATAAGAATATACATCCCCAGCGAATAGAGTAGAATCTTTCATTATTTCGGAATAATAATAATAAGTTTTATTTCTTTATTTAGATATGACACAGATGCATACTTTGGCGGGAATTACGGGGGGACAGACGCTGATTCAGTATTAAAACACGGGAAATCAGTGTGTAGTGGTTATGCCAACTTGTTCGAAGCCTTCTGCAAGTAAATATTGTCCCTCTTTTACTCTTTTCTCTTATAGATATATCATACGAGTAAAACTAGGCATTCTCAAGCAAAGAAAATCCTGCAAATAACTTTTTTATAATAATTTATATAAATATCCCCTACCTTCCTAGGATATTACACCAGTTTTGAAATATTTATTAAATCAAATACATGTAATATGCAATTTGGATAGGATTTTTTCCTTTGTTTTGTAGATTGCTTAGCAAAGAGATTGCAATAAACTTTGAACTGTTTTACTTTAGAATTGCAGGGATACAGGTGCAAGTTATTTCTGGATTCTCAAAAGGGTACAGCTATTCCCCAGAAAAACCCTTTACACCAAACACAAAGACTAATCATGCCTGGAATGCGGTGTTTATAGAAAATAAGTGGCAATTCATCGAGTGTACATGGGGTGCTGGGCATTTGAACAATGCAGGGGAATTTCAAAAACAATTCAACAACTTCTATTTTCTGACAAATCCTAGACATTTAATTGTCGATCACTTTCCATTTGAGTACAATGATGAGGAATTTAGCAAGAAATGGCAACTGCTTAAAAATCCCATCTCCCTTGATGAGTTTAACAGGAATATTAAACTTTATAGCAAATCAATCGAGTGGGATATTCATCCAAAGTCGCACAAGTATGGTGTCATTGAAGTCAAAGGTTCTGTTGAAATTACCATAGAAGACAAAAAAGGACATCTATTTAATACATCCTTTGTATTCTATGAATACCCGAGTGGGGAAAGAGTAGAGGAATATGGATTCTTGCGAAAGGAATCTGCATATGAAATAAAACTCACCCTTAACCCACCAAAAGTTAAATCTTACAGGGCTGAATTATATGGTAATATAGACCCGTCTCAGAAAAGCTTAGATCACCTTATGACGTACGCTATCAAGTGTACACAGGCAGCCAATGTAAGTCCTTATCCACGACGTACTGAGCAATGGGGATTTAGCCAGAAAGCTTATGATAATGGATTTTTAAAGTCAGACCAATTCAAAATACCAGCGCTACAGCAAAGCAGTAATGGCCAACTGGAACTTAATCTGAGAACAACTAGGAATGTACCCTCCATGGTAAAACTCTCACATGCCAAATATGATTTAGGGAAAAAGTTTGCTTTCGTCACAAGTGGAAAAGACTTTTTGAAGATAAACCTGAAATTTCCATCCATCGGATATTATCAATTGATGCTTATGTGTGAAGAAGAAAAAGGTACAGACGACCGTTACCATGAAATGGGAAATCTCTTAGTTGAGTGTAAGAGTCCAGCTGACTCTTGTATTCCTTTTCCAGTAGCAAGTTCAAAAGCCCAGGAATATCTTTGCATACTAATTGAGCCGTTAAACGGGCAATTACCTGCTAACCAGCAGGTAAAATTCAAATTTCAGTCTCCCGTTGTTAAAAAAGCTATAGCAGCTAAAGAGGACATGAAACAAAATGGAGACGAGTGGTCTGCTGTGATCACAACCCCTGGACCTGGAGGTAGTGTTCAGATAAGTGGAAATGATACTGACGAGAATAGGTTCTGGGGACTATTTACCTTTGAAATTATATGAATATAAGGGAAGAAATTGGCCGCAGCTTTCGCACTGAGAACACTTTTCATTACAGAGTAGATATAGTCAATGAAACATTTTAATTAGTGATTGGATTGAAGACATTCCCAGTCAATTACTGTTTCATTATATATTATAGAGAAAATTTTATAGTTGATTTCGCATTTATGCCAGAGTTCTTTGATGTCAATGTCTATGTAGTCCTGGAGACATGTTTCATCAAAGCTAATAGTAGTATCGTTGATTTTGAAAGAATGCTGGAGTTCTTCAATGGCAATATGCATGTAGTTTCGGAGACCAGGTCTTCCAACAGTGTAATGGAATTGTGGCGTTGTAACTTTCACAATAGGAATTAATTTTAAAACTTCTACATGAAAGAGAACTATTGCTGTGATCGTTACCTCAACATGACTATAGTTTCTTTAAAATAGTTGTATATCTCATTTCTGGAAATTTTACGGATCAAAGAAGATGAAAGTAAATTACAAATAAAACTGTTAGAGAAACAGGATGATTTCACCTTACCTTTTCCACTGTCATTTATTTTTCAAACCCTTCAGAGACATTCGTAGATGTTGTGTCCTAAAATGCCAACGTTATAGATGGATAAAAAAGTGTTTCGTACGTAAACACGAGAAAAAGATTAGAACAATAAACAAAAGCAATTTAAAAAAACAAGACATTATTATATCTTTATATCTTTATAAACTTCATTGATTAGATGTACATGTACAAGAATATGATATTGTATATCAGATGAACAGGCAGATCATAAACACCACATACCTTTGGCAAACTAATTTTTGTCAATACATTTTTTCCCAGAAAATGTCAACATATTTGTTGACAGGATAAAATGGAGACATATAGTGAATCTGGCCATTTTTCGTCAGTCGTCGGAAGAGGGCAACCTAACAAATTTGTATATTCTCAATTTTTTTATGTTGTAGTTATTATGTATTAAAAGCTGTTTCAAAGAATAAATGCGCTTCCTTTTTATTATGATGCGAGGAGCATTGCACAATGGAAACCTCAGTCGACCCCCCCCCTCCGCTTTTCGATATGGATCAATATTCAACTGTAGTGTTTCGTCAATTGTGGGAGAGGACACAATATATATACTCTGATATAAAATGCATAACACACGATGATTTGTTCATTCTCTTTTTACATTTTGTAAAATACTGTACATTTAAGTGTATTAAATAAACAAATGCCTTTCATTTTATTGTTGATTGTGAAATCGTTTTTATTTTGTAAATTATTGGTGAGGCTCCTTTTTTCACTTATTATAAGGTTAAAATTGAAAAATTATCTATCTCGCGTGTCCTTTGAAACATTGTACTTTTATGACACATTGCATTGTAACAATACCTATCAATAATCAATACAGGTATTGACCCGTCTCTTGGACGATAGTAGAGTTATAGAATACGTGTAGTTTAAATTAGTACAAATTCTGACTAATCGACAAGGAAGTGTGGAATCAGAGCTGATTACCTGTCCCTGTCAGAAGAATGGGGTGCTGTACATCAAACGCCGTGGCAATAGATGACCAAAGAACTCCTTTGATTACTCCGAAAGATAAAGGTGAAAATGTATCAACGGTAAAAACTATCCCCGCACAAAACAAACCGAAATTGTCAGAAGATAACATTATAACTACAACGGAAAGAAGACGAAAACCGTCAGCAGATCGCAGAAAAACAGTTCCAACAGGGGAACTCAAGAAAGGTGCCTACGATCTCATTGATGCTCATGCAATAAATGTAAGTAAAAGCTGTATTAAAAGAATGATAAATTATCAGTTTACATTTTTGGGTGAACATGTGTCATTAAAATTATTTTTAAACCTTCATCTATTCTTTTCTAATGTGGAGTGTTTAAGTAAATTAAAATGGTAAAATAATTATTGACAACAGTGTAAAATCATTAAAAATTCTCATGAGTTGTTTAGTTACATATATATTTGATTTATTTTTCTTGAAAAAAAGGAGGGGGGTTAGATGAAAGGAAATGTAAATAGCAAATTCAATGTTTAAAGTGTAGAAAATCTTAAGTTGAGTCAGAAACAGCAAAAAATCAAAACTCAGGATACAAATCATGACGATATATAATTGTAAATATGATAGTTTGTACATGAATATCAATCCATAAAATGCATATGTAACATTTATGTGAAAAGGTCTTTTGTTTTCCTTTATACAAATCCACTTAAGTGCATCTTAGGCAAATTATAAAATTAAAATAAACTTACCTGTAGTATTAATTATAATTTAATACATATATACTTGTACTTGTTTCCAATATAAAACTTTAGGTACAATTTTTTTCCAAACAGGCACCTAAAGATGTCAAAACGTCTCTTAATTGTCTTGCGGATTATCTTATTAAGGGGGCAAAGTCGGATAAAGAAAAAGTTCGAGCTTTTTTTGTATGGATTGCCAACAATATAAAGTAAGAATGTAAATCTACATGGACTTAGATATCATCATTTGTTTTTAAAAAAAAAGTATGCATTTTATAAGATAGTGTGATGATTATAAAAACAAAGCCAAGAACCTTAAGGTTTGATTACACTTTATCTAGAACTGGTGACAACATTACCTTCCTGCTCTTTATATTCAATAATGGTAATTCAGAGTGATAAAATTATCTGTATACATGTAATTTAAACTGACGACCTGTAAAAATTTCGGAGGTAAGAAATTATGTAATACATTTGTATTAGGGATGTCAAAATTGTTAATAATTGATATTCGAATATTCGATAGAAGTATTCGAATATTTTCGAATATTCGATAAAATAAATACATTTTGCATTATAAAATATATATCTTCACTCTCCTGTCATGCAGAATAGGTTTTATGCCATTATTTTGGAACAAAAACTCATAAAGAGTTTGGTAAATGTGCAATTATATATTTTTTTTAATTATCGAATATATGAAGAGCATACATTCAAAATGTAATGCTTATTTTTGGTGAAATTTTAAAAGATTCTTTAGCATGTTCCAGATTTATAGATCATCTTACTAAAGTCTATACTGACAACTCCTACAAATTTATACCAAGCAGAACAATTATCTAAAGGAGAAAGATTCCTGATAATGATTTTTATTCTTTAATGATATTTACATAAACAATGGATCCATGTGTATACTGTAAAAGTGTTCTTACAACAATACAAGCTGACTGTAAGTACTGGACACTATTTTACCACTAATTAATGATCAAATAAATAAATTACTTTGATAGATACACTCTTCACACCTTTCTGGTAATCCAAGAGGACTGTCTTTTAATTTTGTACAAACTTGATTCAATTTCTAATAAAACTTTCCAGGTTTTTCTCTCTTTTTTTAAAAAAAATGCTTTTAAGACTTAGAAATCAAAGCCAATATTAAAGGTTGATTAAATTTATATTCGAATATCAACTTCTCTTTATATTCGAATAATATTCGTGATAAAATTATCTATATGGTTTTAAATGACAACCTGTCAAAATTTTCGGAAGTAAAAAAATAATTTAATATTGCAACATAGAATACATGACTTACCTGAATTGTTCATTATTAAGATAATTAGTGGATAGCTGTTGAATTTAATCATTAGGACACATTAAAGGTTTTGATTTTTTTTTTTAAGATATGACACAGATGCTTATTTTAGCGGTAATTACGGAAATACAAATGCTGAATCAGTAATAAAACACGGGAAATCTGTGTGCAGCGGTTACGCCAACTTGTTTGAAGCCTTTTGCAAGTACGTGCTCTATTTTATTAAATGGTTTTATCATCTCATTTAATTGATTTATACAAATCTGAGTGTAATTAAACAGACAAAATTTATTTTATCTCCAAAGTTAAAGATAATTCATTCTTTACAATTCAACAATGTCTGATAAAAAAGCCATGGAGGGACATTTAATTCTGTTCTTACAGTTTGGTTATCACTTGTTTACTTAACCCCAAAAAACGTGAGATGGAGGCTACCTGTAGTTTCAAAAACGAAAAACAGTAATATTTTTGCCTTTGAAATTATTTCTAATAACAAGAATTAATACAAGTAATAGTTATGTTCATGTGCATCAATATATACAAACTAGAAAACTGAAACATAACACTTATATTTCAACCAGTAACAAATAATCGTTACAAATAAATCACAACAAGCACGTTATAACAAAAAAGTCATAAGAAGTAGGCCAATCTCTCTCCAAGGCTTTCATAGTCATCTGCCTTGTTGTTGATTAAATAGGTGTAAATACAGTTGGGCAGGAAAAGTTTATTCTTATTTAAAATTGAACAATATGAATAAGAGGATTTCGACTATTTTAGTCAAAATACTGATTTGTGAAGGTCATGCTTTATTTCAGAGGGGCAGGGATACAAGTGCAAGTTATTTCTGGATTTTCAAAAGGTTATGGCTATTCCCCAGAGAAACCAATAACACCAAATAGAAGGACTGATCATGCGTGGAATGCAGTATTTTTAGAGAATAAGTGGCAATTTGTCGAGTGTACATGGGGTGCTGGGCACCTGAGCAATGCAGGAGAATTCCAGAAAGCATTCAACAATTTCTATTTTTTAACAAACCCCAGACATTTCATTGTCGACCACTTTCCATTTGAGCACAACGATGAGGAATTTAGCAAGAAATGGCAGCTGCTTAAAAATCCCATTTCTCTCGATGAGTTTAATAGAAATATTAAACTTTCTAACACTGCCCTGGAGTGGGATATTCACCCCAAGTCTCACAAGCACGGTGTCATTGAAGTCAAAGGATCCGTCGAAATTATCATAGAAGATGTAAAAGGACATTTGCTGGATACTTCGTTTGAATTCTATGAATACCCCAGCGGTAAAAGGGTAGAGGAATATGGATTTCTACGAAAGGTATCTACACATGAATTTAAAATCACCTTTAATCCACCAAAAACTGTAACGTATAGGGTCGAACTTTTTGGAAGCATCAAAGAGTCTCAGCATAAGTTAGATCAACTGATGACATACACAATCAAGTGTACACAGGCAGCCAATGCAAGTCCTTATCCAAGACATACTGAACAGTGGGGATTTAGCCAGAGAGCTTATGAAATTGGGTTTTTAAAGTCAGATCAATTTAAGGTACAAGCGCTACAGCAAAGCAGAAATGGTCAATTAGAACTTACTCTGAGAACAACTAGGAACATACCCTCCATGGTTCAACTCTCACATGCCAAATATGATTTAGGGAAAACATTCACTTTAGTCACAGGTGGAAAAGACTTTCTTGAAGATAAACATTAAATTTCCATCCACAGGGTATTATCGCTTGACGCTAATGAGTAAAGACGTAAAAAGTATCGACGACCGTTACAACGAAATTGGTAACTTTTTGATTGAGTGTGTCAAGCCTGAAGATCCTTGTATTCCCTTTCCAGTTGCATATCCACAAACCCAAGAGTACCTGTGCATACTTATTGAACCACTAAACGGACAATTACCTGCTAACCAACAAGTCAAATTCAAATTTAAGTCTTCCTCTGTCAAAAAAGCTATAGCAGGTAACGAAAGGATGACACAAAATGCGGATGAATGGTCTGCTGTGATCACGACCCCGGGACCTGGAGGTAGTGTTGAGATCAGTGGAACAGATACTGACGAGAATAGATTCTGGGGGCTTTATACATTTGAAATTGTATAAATATCAGAAAAACTACAATCTTCAAAATGAATCTTTAAAATTCACAATGCATCATTCTTAACATTTATTTTTTAAAACATTATTTTCAATAATTTACCTCGTATTAGAAATTGTATAATTAAAGTCATCACGTTTATCATAAAGCTTGGTTGTTAGATTACCATTAGCGTCTTTTTCAAGTAAAATATCCAGGTATGAAACATGAAGATAAATCAAATAAAGTAATTCAAATTCATTTTGGTTGTTGGAATATTAAAATATTCTAAACTGACATATGATTTTGAAGAATTTCTTCCTTAGAAAGGGAACTATCTTAATGGGTATAAGTTGTATTACCACTTGTTGTATTAAATCCAAGTTCTTCTAGTATACAATTATATAATGAGCCTTAAAAACGAAGACAGTGTTGTTGTCTACTTTGTCATATTCACTGTACATATCGATTAAAACTTAAATTAACTTTATAAAATAAAGTGGATTAACATTATGCCAAATACTCTGTTTACATCATTGTGTCATCATAAAACGACTAAATCAAGACGATAAACGTGTAAGAAAAGTAACAAGTGAGGTACTTTATACCTTTATTTTTCAGTAGGACGAAGAAAAAAAATTATTACTACTCATAATTTAACGTTCTTCCATATACAGATTTAGGTTTAAAAAGTTAAATTATAGGGTTAAGAATAGTTTCCCATGACGTTAAAAATATTGGAAATACCACGTTTTCACTAGAAGTGAAATATATGGAGATAATGAACAGTTTTCAAGCTAAAAGTCCATAAAACAATACAAAACAGAAGCAGAGCAAGTACAGACCTCCAAAACATCAGAAGAGGGATCAGGTGCCATGGAGGAGTTACCACTGCCTTGTGTTCCTTGTCATCATCGAGAAATAATAGAAAAATCCGTCGTCCATTTAGTGTGAAAATAATGGACTTACAATTAGTATGATAAACGTCAGTCAGCATTTGACTCAATGATAAATTAATTGTATTTGCTGATAAGGTTATTGCATCGACCAAAGGAACAGTTTAAAGGTATAATATATACATTAAGTTATTGAATGATCACTTTAACAAACTTTAACAATCTGGCAAAGTTATCTTGTATAAAGGTATATAACGCATTTGAAATGCTGTGTATTATAATTGTAACCGATAACCCTTTTTTTGATCACGTTTCATCAAATAATTGTTTCATTGTGAGAAACTGGTAAAGTCAAACTGGAAAACGAGGGCTATTTGAGACACTGCATTAAAAATGAATGGTAAAGAATCAGTAAACTAGAGTGAAGTTACAAGCTGCCGTCCTTGGAAACCACAGGACTGACAACATTCGAGGTAAAGTCTGCCAAAATTTTAACAAATTATCATTGATGACGTTTGATTGACTTTAGGATACATTACAAATTTGGTATTCATAGAAAAAATCTCATACTTCAGTGAATCAATCGATGATCAGTTACCTTGATAATTGATACAGAATATGAGCAATATACACTGTATATATATGTCGATGGGATATGAAGATAACAGTTTTCAAAACAATTTTTTTAAACATTGCAAATTGAGAACATACAGCAACCAGAGACCTCTTAAAACATCAGAGGAGGGATTATGTGTCACTGAGGTGAAAGCTTCTCCTATCGACCGGTTACATCTGTCGTGTTCTCTATGTCATAATGGGGTAAACGGAAAAATCGGTAGAAACAGTGTGTATATAATGGCTTAACCTAACAATTAATCGGTAAAACGTCAATCATCAGTTGATCTAATTATAGAATGTACTAGTATATGCTGATAGTGACATTGTTTCGATAGAAATAAAACTTGGGAAATGGTGACTTTCAACCGAGACCAATGATATCCATGTTTCATTAACTTTATGGTTAATAGCTTGCTTTGTTTTAAAAAATTAATCCTACCTATAGAATGTTCTCGCGTAAGTTTGGCTTAATGGTAGCTTAGAGGTACTAAATGATGGCTTAATGGTTGATTCCTAAATACATGACATTAGATACAGATTTCAACAAAGCAAACGTATTGTTTTAATTTATTTTTATTACTAACAAATAAACAAAGATCACCAGTATTATAAACATTTCATTTCCTGGTGCCAGAAACTTAAAGTTCATGACAAAAATGATTAAAATGATAAAAATACATGTACCTCAGATCACTTATTTTTTAAAATAATCTTCGTTCCGACTGAAAATGCACAGGGATGGCTGAGAAAAATCCAAATCACTTACAAACGTGGATGATAATAATGTCAAAATAGATACATTCTATTGTTTTGTAACAGTTCCTCTATCACAAAAAAATTGGTTTTGATAATACTTTGCCCTGATATTGTAAGAAACTCTTTGGAACACGTGATGTTCCATAAAAAGGTGTTTTACATTAGGAGAAATCATGAATTTATTTAAGCTGTTTTGCAAGCCACCGGAAAGCGTCACCATAACCTTGACGATAAAGCATGCTGGTCATAAAGAGCTGGCACTCTCGACTAGAAGTGACACTTTCTTCACACTGAAAAAAAAATCAAACATGGTAAAAATAGTTTATGTACTTTATAAATTAAAATTTCTTTTCTTTTTAACATGATCGTATTTTTGTGAGATATCTTTTGAAAAGATATTACCCATTTGACATAGAACAACTCGATTTTGCCGATTTGAAATAGAATTACATGTACATGGTTTTTCAAAATTTAACTATTTCTAGGATTATTATTATTTTACTGGTAGATGTGTAACTTACTACATTTATAGATGCATTTCTATTTTAAAAAATATTTGATGTTAAGGACAGACGAGACGTTCCTTAATAATAGATAAATTTTTCTAAGTAGATGTGTAAAACATATTTAGTTTATAGATGCATATAATCCTTTGGGGAAGAAAAATCAAAAAACATTTGATGTTATAAAAATTTGGAATATTTTTCAAACATTACGAAGATATACAAAAAAGATTTTGAGGAACGTCTCATCTGATCTTAACATGACTCTGACTTACTGTTGTAATGTATTGTTGCAATTCGAGCACCTGTACTAACTCTTCTGTACCATAGCAGTCTTTTTTATCTGTTTTGTTTCCCAATATAGCTACTGGAATCTCTTTTGGAAAATCACTCTCAAATAACCCCTGTTATACATGTAAATGCGTCAACAAGAGATTATGAATAAATCGTATTATGTCCTCAAAACATAGATACAGGGCTTCATACTATAATTTTCAATCATTTTTTTAAACTCATCTATCTGTCCACTGCTAAAAGGCTTTGTGTTTACATACCTTTAATTCTGCTCTCGTTTCCGAAATCCTGACTTTATCTGAAGCATCGACAACAAACACAACTGCGTTAATGGCGGGCATATATTCCTTCCAGAGTCTTCGGGCTGTCAATATAGTACATGTATACAATATAAGGTTACGTTACCAGTGCATATAAATTATGTAATACATTGTATTAGGTTACGTTACCGGTATGCAGTATACATACAGTTATATTATGTTACTAGTACATGTATTAGTATACAATATTGCTTCGCCTCGGTCAATATTGATATTTTTCTGGTGAATAAATACCATATTCACCATAGAAAAATCCATATAATTGTGTAGTAATATGCAATATTGAAGTGCAGTGACAGTGTTGTACAGTGAGACTTCCACAATCGTCACCCACCCTTCTAAATGAATTGAATTATGAGAGTTTCCGACTCAAGATATTTTGAATTAAAATATTTGAATATTTAGATGAATTTTGAGTCTACATCAAATTTTGTTATCTATATACGAAATTGTAAAAGTAGTCATCCTCCCACATCAAATAGATTCGATGTCTCAATTCTATACAGTAATGTTTCTTTCCCATTACAAAGTTTTCACGCCATTAATCAAACATATTCATTTATAAATGGTATATGCTTATGTATACATTTTTGAAATAAAGTAAAATCTACTGTACCCATCTGGTGGCCGCCTAGATCATAGGCTGTAAACGTGATACCGCCGAGAGTCATCTCCTCTGATACTATTAAAGAAATACAAAATACATTTTGAATATTTTTTATTTATATATGATATTCTGACGTAAAGGGAAAATTATTAACGACTTTACACATTAAATAAATTAATATATATTCAATTTAAGTTAAAGAAAGATTGCACTATAAAGGTACATTTTGTGAATGAAATCTTTTGAAATAAAATACCTGGACGAGGAGTTGGCGGGTGCTGGATTAGTTTTCCGTGTTTAAGAAGAGACAACAGTGTGGATTTACCGGCATTATCTAGGCCTATTATCATCAATTTTGCCCGCCTATAAAATCCTGAAGAAAACAACAATTAATTATTAAAGACATCAAAAACAATCTTAAGCATAATTGTGAAAATATTTCAAATATTTCTATGAAAAAGAGGAAATTAAAATATTGAACTGAAAATAACTTTTTTACCTACCGAAATAGTAAAGAATTTCCCAAATCCAATTTATAAGCATGATTGTATCGACAAAGTTAAATTTATAAAACTCTCTTCCTAAATTTGATAGATTCATACTTCGATTGATAGACGTACGATCATTTTATATAGGTTTATTTTTCATATGCAATGTAAACATCATACTGTACGCGTAAATTCAATGTGCTGTACGCGGACACGTGTTTTCTCAGTTTTTAATTAGAGTTATCGCTCTTTGGTCGTTAAACTTAGCAGTCTTGGATGGCTGACTTCTACTTGTAAACAAGGTACGTGTACCAATGAAATCAGAGCGCGTTGAAAATATGATTCTAAATTTAAATTATATTTGTTCCTGTTTCTGATATTTTGTAATCAAGGTAAGAATTCTTTAAAATCTAATTTTTAGAGTTAAAATTTGATTATTTTCAATCGAATTTACTCTGAATTTATTACAGAATATGAAAGAGGTAAGTTCCAAAGTTTGCTGTTCATTTTTGTTTGCAGTAAGTGAACTTTTGTACACACTTAGTTCTTTTTTTATCAAATGACTCAACTAATTTTTGTATAAAAGAGAAGACAAAAAAGTCAATAACTTGATATTATTAACCTTGGACCCCGAAAAATGGAATCATGCATACTCATCAATAATTCAGTATCATTTGTATCTCGAATGGCAAAAAGCAGGTGTTCTTTTTCGCGTGTAAATTTTTCTTTATCTAAATGCGTCTTTTTAATTTTTTTTAAAATACTTTTTCTATTTATCTAGGTAGTAAGTATGGTCAAAGTCGTCATTACCGACATTGTCCACCGTCCAGGGGCGTTTCTGGGATTGCTGGGTCTTCTCTCCGTGGGACAGGGATTATTTTATCTGGTGTTCTCCGGACTTACGCCCGCCCCACATAACCCACTACTGGTGCTGGCTATAAATGCCCTGCTAACCGGTATCACCCTCCTCATTATAGCAAAAGTTTGTTTTAAACCTCAAAGTGTCGAAAAACTAGAAAAACTGGCGGGAATGCAGAATGGGAACGCTAACACAACTAAATTGAAAGTTTTCGGAAGAAGCCATGATTCACTGACGACTACAGGCAGCGAAGACGACCATTCGTTTGACTTTCTTCATTCGGATGAAATAATGGACAAAAAACTGAACTAAATTGTGAATAACATATCAACATTTGTACAAATACAGACATACATGTACATTAGTTTTATTGATGTTATACTTAATTTTTCATTAAATCATGCATTATTTTTTTTATATGTTAACATGTATTCACTTCAGGGTTATTTATATAACATTCTTATATATTAAAGATATGAACATTTCAAGACATTTGTCATTAATCAGATTTATCCATAAAAAAGTTTTTGTTCTCATAATGCCCCCGTAATCGATAAATCGGGGGCATATAGTTTTACTTTGTCCGTCAGTCTGTCAGTCTCTTTGTCTGCAAACAACCTTAACCTTGCCCACAATATTTCATTTGGTGGAGCTATATATGATTTCCTATTTCACATGAAGCTTTTGATGATGTATACCTTGTGTTCTTTGGATAACATCATATTTGACCTTTTGATGTTGTCCTTGTTGAGAATGAAGATAATTCTCAATATTATAATTATGGACCGATGACCGATGTTGTCTTCAGGTCCCAAAGCTCTGATAAGATTTATTTAATACTCAGGTATTTGTCAATGTTATGCTGGTAAAAGCTTACAAAGTGCATAAGAACATACATTTAGCGTATTAATCAACTCTGCCAATTGCCATTACGGCTCTGAAAATATGTTTTATTACTATATTTTTAAATTTTATCAGATCAAAAGTGACTGGTGTATTGGACATATGTTATGCAGCATTATCTTGTATGGAATCATAAAATAAATTTGTATTTACTCTGTATAAGTGTTTCCTTACTTCAGAAAAAATTATATAGTTATCCAAACCATTAGAAACATATTCAAGTTAAAAAAAATACAATTTTTTAAAAAAAGAAAGCATAAGGCAGAGTACGACTTGATGGCATCGCCAAGGATAATATTGATAAAAATGAAACAATTGGGAAAGGTACATTTTATATAAACTCCATCGATAAAAAATTGACGTACATGTATAAATGAGTATATAAGTAAAATTTAGCAGCTTAAAGTTTCATTTTCTAATTAATGTCCTTAAGCCGAGATATTTATCTACAGGTATATATATCAAATTTAAGTTGATCACTTCAGTACTTTCAGGTTGTAGAACTCTTTAAATGTAGTTGATAATGTCCGAGTCGATAAACTGGAGAAGTGAACTTCCGATCGAAGATGATGCATGCTAAAAGAAAATTTACTTTTTGTAATAAGATACACGCGATGAATCCTCCCTTATAATAATGGTTTCATATGGCGTAGACAGCTCAGAGGCACGATTGCGATTTCTTCTCAATAGCTCCTCATCTAGAGAGGCAAACCTCATAAACCGTTTTGGGAGTTGGATATCTGATTTTATCTCTGCTTTGAAGAATTCATTACAGTCTTGAATAGCAGCGCATGCGTTCTCTGTCACAGGTTCTATTTCCGCTTCCTGTTCAACCTCTCCCTCAGTGATGACATTCTGATATATGTGCTCCTCCACTAGGGAGTGGTACTGATGAGATGAGTTCTGTCCGGGCAGGCTGAGGGACCGCTCATAATTCGCCTCTCTTCTTGTCTTGTTTCTACAATAAGTTTATTTCTAGCATATACATCCACAGATAATCTTAACCTATTACTTATTCATAAGGGCTTGTTTCAATTTACGAAACCATCTCAAGGAAATTGTATATTAACTATTAAGATAATTAACAATAGCAATATTATCAATTCTTCATTAAAAAAAATCGCCAGATGAATTGAATGATAGAAGTATGATAACGTACAAATGTATCATTCTTTATTTAGCAATAAATATGTCAAATATTGCAGTTAATTATTTGATGAGGTCATGATCTAGAAAAAGATGGGTTTACCTTTCTTTTTGAAAACGGCAAATTACCACGAGGAAAACAATGGAAAATGCTATCAATAATGCTGTACCTCCTAATATCATGACGTTATTTACCATGGCTGAAAACGAAACAACAAAGCAAATAAAACCAACGAGGCCTAAACAGAATAATTCAGTTACGATCAGCTAATTAGAGCGGGGTAGATCTTTAAAATAATTTTGAGATTCATATTATTTATTCATGACACTACGAATGAAATTCAAAAAAGGTTTCTTACAATGAGAGGAAATGGGCGCGTTCTTCCCTGATACGTCATCACAACTTCCGTTGTTCATGTAGCACCCTGTTTTACATCCTGCGTGACATACACCCGTACAGTCGCTCCCATACCATCCCGTGATGCACTGCAAGCACTCGCCACTGGTTTTGTTACAAAGTTCACAATTTATTGGTTGGCACAATGATTCACAATAATCACCATAATAACCTTTTTCGCAGGTAATGCATTCTCCATTCATGTAACATGATTTGTTTTTACATGATGAAAAACAACTTTGTGTGCAATGGGCGCCGAATTTTCCATTATTACATTGTTCACAAGTACCGTTTACAGGATCACAATCACGTGACCTGCAGTAGTCGCATTCTTCTTGGCACTGCTCACCATAATAACCTTTCAAACAAGGATCACACTGTGTCCCATAATGACCCTTTTCACATTTCAAGCATTCGCCTGTTGTAGCAGAGCAGAGAGAATTCAAACAGTTACTTGAACACTCATTCTGACAAAATTCTCCATAAAACCCCTCTTTGCAATCAGTACATTTACCTGTTTCGGCATCGCAAACTTCATCTTTACATTTGGTATCGCATTTCTGAGAACAATTTGCTCCATAAGACCCACTTGGACATTGTAGACACGTCGTACCATTAAAACGATGTCCAGATTGACACACTTGGCAATGGCCAGTTTCTCGTTGACAGTGTGGAGAACAAGCTTTCGGACAGACTCTGGTACAGTTTGGTCCCCAGTGGTTTGTGTCACATTGATGGCATTGTCCGGTAGTTCTGTTACAGCCGGTTTGTCCACAGAATTTAGAACAGGTTAAGTTGCAGGAATCTCCGAATTGACCAGCTGGACATTGGTCACACTTTCCGGTTATCTTGTTACAACTTCTGTGACATTCTTCTGGACAAAGTAAGTCACATTCTTCACCATATGTGCCAACAGTGCAAGCTACATTAATATAACACGATAGTCATTATAATAATGATAAATGTGATAAATTCATTGAAAAAGGTCTGAATTTTGTGTCATTTGGAACGAACCTTCCATGAACATTTTATCTGTTTAAACAATAAAAAATGTAGGTGATACAGAATCAGAAGTCTGGTAGCAAGCATACCTAATTATGTTTTACAGGAACTTAGTCAGCTTTGAGCCTTTATACGAAAAAAAAATTTCCTTGAAAAAGTTTAGCCTTTCACTCAATGTGGGCAAGATCCAATATCAGAATATATCTTGTTTTGTATTATTTAATAATGCAGTTTAAATCTTGGTCAGGCCAATTATTACTTGGATATGGACCTGTTTCCTTAGCTTCCTTAACTGACAATCACAAAAAGACCGTTGATGTAACATAAGTTTCCCGACTTCATCAATGAAGGCTAAAAGTTCAATAAAGTTTTCACAAATTAAGATGAAGGTAAAACTGAACCAGAAGTCTCTGATGAGACTATAGTTCTACTGGTCTATATAACAAAAGAAAAGTAACACTTAGACTTAAAACTTTGTGCAATAGGCATTAACAAATAGAATTTTGAACCATAATGTACTCTACTCATGCGCCAATTTATAATGAAATCAATCCAAAACATTAGGAGGAGTAGTGAGTTAAAAGTATTTCAAAGAAATTTATATTTTTTAAAATCAAGGTAACACCGTCCATGGAAATCAAAAACCGATACATTAAATTATGTATCTTAGTTCAGTCTACTATGTGCCAAGTTATATTGAAATCAGACCGAAACTGCGGGAGGAGAAGTTAGTGTTTAAATGAAATTTCTGAGAATTATATTTTTTAATAACCATGGCAACGCCGTCCATCAAAATCAAAAATCGATGCACTAATTCATGAACCTTAGTGAAGTGTACTTTTGTGCAAAGTTATACTCAAATCGGACCAAAACAGTAGGAGGAGTAGCATTTTGAAATAAAAAATTGTTTACAGACAGACGGACGGACGACGGACACTTTACTATCGCATAAGCTCTTCTGGTCTCTGACTAGTAGAGATAAAAAAATAAGCCCTTTTATCACGCTTACATGCTGAGCCGACTTCGTAGATAGTCAGAGGTACGTGAGGCGGCGCCTGAATCTCAATAGTGCTGCCTACCATGGCATGGGAACATTGGAACACCACACTTCTGACTTTCTGATCAGAGTCAGATTTCTCAGTATCACATAGAGAATGAATGTTTGTCACAAGGGAATCATGTGTTACATAGACGTTGTATTCAATATCAGACACTATATCAAAAGAAGAAAAGAATAATTCAGAGATTTTTTTTAAAACAGAAATTCTAATATCAGCTGCATGTTTGACATCGGAAAAAAATATTTCAAATGTGTTATTAACTATTTCAATGACAGGAAAATAGAACGTTTATAAATTTCTTTTGTTCATATTTGCAATGTAAGAACTTTTTATAACCTCTGCTTGAAGCAAAATTGAATTATTGTCGTCCTGTACAATAATGATTTCTTATATAATACTATATATTCGGTTTACAGAAATATTTCTTCTGAAACATTTTAAAACTTTATTTTGGTTTCATTGATCATAATGATTTAGATTACATACAGATTAATCATAATAACACATTTTACCAGCAAAATAAATTCTCAAAAATGAAGCTCATATTCCTTTAATTCAACATTGTCGTACCCCAGTCCATAGTGACGTTGATTGTTGAAATGCTGTGGTCTCCATCTAACCTGACCCTCCACCAGATGGCGTTCTCCGTCTCCTGAACTCTAGAGTAGGTCTTGAGGTCCCCGTCCACCGCCCGACTGGAATCGAACTTCGACGAGTAGGTATTCTCTTGCCATGTCCGTTTTTGATACACTATATTTTCTAAGATTGAAAATATTTATATTTTCATTAAATAGATGTCCAAAGAGTATGACATAATAGAAGCATCTTACCAACAAAACATACATAAGTAATCGTATTTTAAAAATAGAATAGCTTTCATCATATTTACATAAGTATGTAAATGTAGATACATGTGTACGTTATATGCTTGTCATCTCTATTTCAATTAGCCAACATTAATATGGCAATCATGGAAGTTAAGAGTGATAAGGAATATGTCAATATCTATTTTAATATTTCTTAAGTTTGGAGCACGGGATTTTCTATTTTTTCTTTTTTTCTTAATCGGGCATATTTTATAAACTCTACATTACATTAATAATGATTAAATAGATGTACATGTAGGATGTAAAATTCATAGTTTGATATTCATTAACAAGGCTTTCAAAAGTAAGGTGTAATTGAACATGTCTGTTCACTGTCAGAGAGAGCACATTACTTGAATCCATAAAAATAAGAAAAACAGGTTTTCCACAATTATTGTGAAGAATGGCGTGAAATATCTGTGTATGTACACACACATTTTAGTGGGGATAAAATTTCATTGTTATATCTTATATTATATACTTTATACATGTATTATGTTATACCTTTTTGGCAATGTTTTCTTTTGGATCCACCCCATCCTAAATCACACGTCTGACATCCATGGTAACAGTTGTCGTGACAATGACATATGCAGACGTGAGTTGAGTTTGGAAGAAATTTACATTGACCTTTTGAAGAATGCAAATTAAGGCTTAAATAAATAACAAAAGTATTGCAATTCATACATTCTAAATGTTTAAGTTCATACATAGAAACAGAAAGAATATTATCATAGCAAACAATAGTTTCCTGATTTTTGTTCTTCACTTTCATGTCAATTTTTACAAGGATATCTGAAGTAAACTAGGACTGCGAACGATAATATTGTTCTCCCGCCTACTAGTTAGAAGTCGATTTTTAAAATTAACATGTTTGAATAATTTCTCATAAATATTTAAGAAATCACTGTCTAGGTTGTTGTGTATACCAGTGCAAACATATTGAACAATACTAGTAGTTGGAAACGTGGGATAATTCGCAAAATGGGCGAATCACAACAAACTAGACAGTGATTCCTTATATGTACATTTCATTGTGAAATAAACTTGTTAAAAATTTGAGAAATGCTGCCAATAGATTTAAATTACACGAGGCCTGAGAAATTTCAATCTCAATAGTCTCCCCGCCCACTGATGTCAAACACAAAGACAGACCCACGAGATGTACATGCATAGAAGGCTTTCTTAGCTCCTGACCTTTCACTTTCCGGTTGAATTATCAAGAAATCAACTCACGTAACTTTAAGAGTTATCACATAGAAAACAAATAGATATGGAAAGATTTACAATGTATATGAATTTTCATAAAACATTATTATTTTGGGAAAACAATTTTTAATTGCCAATGAGTACATGTCATTGGCAATTGAAAATTGTTGACTAGTGAAAGACAATAGTAACCAACGGAAAACATTTTTATAACATCTACATGTCCCCCCCCCCCCCCCCCCCCCCGCGCGCGCCGCGCGCGCGCGCGCGCGCGCGCGCACTCTGCGAAGCAAAAATTCCTTTATACAAGTAATTTTAACTGTTACTTTACAAATTTATACTAAAGCATTTTGTTTTTCACGGGGAAAATATGTTTACATACTAATTTTTTTACATACTAAAACGTCAAAAAAATGCTAATTTTCACCAATTTCAAAGTAGAATACTTAGTATATTTAATTCTTTATTTAAAGTAAAACATAAGAAAAGATTTCTTTATAAAAAGAGCTTGAATGAGAGTTAATTAACTTGAACACTGGTATTAAGAAAATCAATTACTACTGAACTGTTTGTTTACATTCAGCAAAGATTTTATGACCAAAGGAGATGGGTGAACATGACGAGAGATAAGCCCATAGCGCAACAAACATGAAGGTGAAAAATTAAATCTCAATTATATCAAAATTTTCCTTAATATATCATCTAAGATTAAAGTATACTTTAAGTAAAATCTCTACAACTTGCACAAATCTCATGAAGATAGAAGTTTTTTGCCAATGAAATATTATATACACTTGAAATAGGACAAAAGGAGTCAATTTTTTTTTATATTATTACACTATTTTTCGATATGAAAGGGTCTTCTCTCCACTTTTTTTGAAAATTAATCCTCAAAGTTTGAATATAAACATACATATTTTGGTTTCCAAAAACATGGAGCAGAAACCCAAAATTGAATTCCCTTAAGTCAATGGTTTTATCACAAACATGATTTAAGGACCAGGGGCTCGTAACATAAAGCTTGCTAAGTTTTTGACTTAAGTAGGGTCGTAAGTACGGTTTAGGCATAATCTTAGGACCTGTCTAAGTACTACTTAAGTATGTCTTAAACCGTAACATAAAGCGAACTAAGCTAGGTCGTAGCTAAGTCAAACTTATGTTAAAAATATTTCGTATGAGTCAACCCATGGGTTTTGATTTTATATAGATATATTGCTAACAGTGATTCAGTTAAGGTTTTAATTAATTACATATTAAAGTTGACGTCCTTGCCTATCGGTTTAAGTTATGTTAGATTAGATTTCGAATTAAAATCATAATTATGTTATAAATAAATTATTCAGAATGTTTGGAAACAAATACTGCACGGTCAGAAAGTGGCGATTTGTGGTTCATTGTAAATGTACGACAATTGTTTTATCACCTGAGATGTTTTTAGTGCATATCAGAAGCAAAAACTGCGGAAGTTTTATGATATACTCATTTGCTATTTAATCAAGGATACAAAAAAATATCGGGATATCTTTTCATATGTCTCCACTTATCATCTCTCTCTCTCGTAGTGAGCCCTGTGTACAGTTAGAGAGAGGCGCGTTCTACATTTATTTTTTCTACTTTACAGATACTTTTTATAATATTACTGTTACTGTCATCATCCTCTTTTCTGTTTTTAACAAATTATTTCAACTCATATTTTCAAAGTGAACATACAGATCCATGGTTTATTACTGTGTTCATTTCTATAACCGAGGTCCCACTACATTTCAGACGTATCCCTAAAATTAAATTTTGTATTAACATGAATGCTGTGTTGGGAGTAATCCCTAAAATTAAATCTTGTATATATATGTATGCTGTGTTGGGAGTGATATTATATTGGAATCAGTGATCCCCCCCCCCCAATGAAAAAATAAAATTCTTAAATCAGCGTCAGATACAGATAATTATTTTCTTTAATGCATAATATGAATAGAGGACTGTTTTAACATCGAAAGTCAGCATTAAATAATTCTAAATATATGTACAAGAAAGTAAAGATATACTTAAGTCACCTCTACCGGCCGCCTAAGTTTTGCTAAGATTGCCAAATCTTAGCACGCTTCTAGCTACGGTCTTAAGTTTTAGACTGTACTTAAGTCCTACTTAAGCACTGTCTTAGACTTAAGTAGCCTTTATGTTACGACCCCAAGGATACCATATTATTTTTCTTTAAAAAAAGAATAAATTTTAACGAAAAATGTTTCTCAAAACTTTTTGTTTATCATTATTCCATAAAAATCATTGATGAGAACTTCACTCTAAATACTATATTCACAATTTGAATATGATTTTTATATATCTGAAGCTAGTGAGCTTTCTGGGGGTCGTAACATAAAGGCTACTTAAGTCTAAGACCGTGCTTAAGTAGGACTTATGTACAGTCTAAAACTTAAGACCGTAACTAGAAGCGTGCTAAGATTTGGCAATCTTAGCAAAACTTAGGCGGCCGGAAGAGGTGACTTAAGTTTATTTTAACTTTCTTGTACATATATTTAGTATTATTTAATGTTGACTTTCGATGTAAAAACATTCCTCTATTCATATTATGCATTAAAGAAAATAATTATCTCGATTTGACTCTGATTTAAGACTTATTTTTTATGGGGAGGGAGGGGGCTTATCACTGCTTCCAATATCACTCCCTACACAGCATACATGTAAATACAAAATTTAATTTTACGGATACGTCTGAAATTAGTGGGACCTTGGTTATAGAAATAAGTTGAACACAGTAATAAACCATGGATCTGTATGTCTACTTTGAAAATATGAGTTGAAATAATTTGTTAAAAACAGAAAAGTAAGAGGATGCTGACAGTAGCAGTAATATTATAGAAGTATCTGTTAAGTATAGAATAAATGTAGATCGCGGCAAATGCGGATTTAGACAGGGCTCACTACAGTTCGATCGATCGAGAGAGAGACAGAGAGAGAATTGCTGATAAGTGGACGCATACGAAAAATTATCATTTTGTCCAAATGCCTGGTAAAGAACACTAATTTTAAGTTTTTAAGTTTTTTGTATCCTAGATTAAATTGCAAATGAGTATATCATAAAACTTCTGCAGTTTTTGCTTCTGACATGCATGGCCTGATATAGCGGGAATACAGCATGTATTTAACTTTTTAGAATTTCAATTTTAAGTAGATAGACGGTCGATTATCTTTTCTTGTCTGCGATAATAACAGGGTAAGTGAACATTTGTCAAAACAAAAGAGTTACAAAAGGTAAACTGAAAACATCTCAGGTGATAAAACAATTGTCGTACATTTAAAATGAACCACAAATCGCCACTTTCTGACAATGCGGTATTGTTTCCCAAACATTCCGAATAATTTATAACATGATTATAATTTTAATATAAAATCTAATCTAACATGACTTAAACCGATAGGCAAGGACGTCAACTTTAATATGTAATTAATTAAAACCCTAACTGAATCACGTTTAGCAATATATCTATATAAAATCAAAAACCATAGGTAGACTCATATGAAATATTTTTAACATAAGTTTGACTTAGCTAAGACCTAGCTTAGTTCGCTTTATGTTACGGTTTAAGACGTACTTAAGTAGTACTTAGACAGGTCCTAAGATTGTGCCTAAAACGTACTTACGACCCTACTTAAGTCAAAAACTTAGCAAGCTTTATGTTACGAGCCCCTGCACGCTAAGTTCACCCATCTCCTTGCCATTAGTATGGAATATTTTTTTGTAAAATGTAGTCGGGAATCAAGAGTTAGCGTACGTAGTTCTTCCTAACAGTACACCGAGATTTGATCGTCGTAAATACATGTGCATATATCATCAAAGTTTATATTCCCAGATGTGTAAATTTGTTTACAACAAGAGGGATCAGATTTAAGTGTCTGCATAAATCAGATTTCAAACAAGTCATACTGCATTCAACAATTGACCAAATACATGTATGACAGAAGAGGACTATAAGTGCAGTTTTTCCCCCTTTTTACAAACTTATTTAAAACAACTTTGGCAATTTTATAACTTTCCTTTGTAATTACCTTCTACTTTAGGACTAATAAGTGCAATAATCCCACAGATCAGGAAGAATATTAACTCCAAAGACATTTCACTTCCACTTATATGTCTGGCACATCTATTTATGTTTAATATTTCCACAATTTAGCCGCCCTTGTTAAAAACACCTGTCCTCAATTTCAACAATTCACAAACCTTCCTCAATTTTGGCCGGAAGTTCTTATACTTCGTATGTTCATGAATAGCCCAAAAATACAAAATAACGGGAAATCGGAAATGTGTTCAAATATTTTAACAACACTCAAATTCATACCACTTAAATAAACTTTGATCTACAATAAACTATTTGCACATTTATATAACATACAAACTTGGGTTACATTCATTCACAGAGGGAGTATGAAAGAAAGATTTGCATTAAGCGAGCTTTTTCTGAGACAAAATCAATAGATTTTGCAATTTAATTTTGATCGAGGTCTGAATCTTGTTCAATTGCAGATGATTTATTCAATTATATAAAGTTTTCTAGTTATGTGGAGATTAACACAAAAGAAATAATTTATATATCTTCACTCCAATAACAAGATGTTCTTAATCAATTATGCAGGTCTTTTGAGATTTACACATACTTCTATTTTTTTAAAAATAATTTTCCCTTTGCATTCATTATCATGTAAAACAATGACTTGTGATAAAAAGAAATTCATGCACTTGTACATACATTATATCATTACAATATCTGGAAAGCTACTGGAGTAATTTTAGAAATATATTCTTGGCTACCTCCATGTTGTTTTGATGATATTTCTTTGTAAAAATACTAAATTTTAAATATTTTGTGCAAGCTAAATGTACATAATTTTTTAAAAATTCTTATGTACATGTAGGAACCAAAAGCCAAAACGTTTTAATAATTTAATCAGTATTTTATTATGTAAAATTAATTTTACATAATAGGATATTAATTATATATATAATCAGTCACGCTCCAATAAGCAAATCTATTCTCTAAAAAACAAACTGCAACAAAATATGTCTTGCCATTTTTTACATTTACAAGTCATATACAAGTACTAATATGATAGAATTCTACCATCATGAAACATATGGAGATAAGGAACAGTTATCAAGATGAAAAATTCATAAAACAATACTAAATTGGAGCAGAACAAACACGGACCCTCAAAACATCAGAGGTGGTATCAGGTACTGTAGATCACTTAATTTTCGCGACACCTTATTTTCGCGAGATAGTCATTGATAATTGATTAGCGACACAAAATTTTCACGAATTGTGGTTACTGCTCTATATGATCTTAAGGAATACTATTATACTCGAAAATTAAATTTTCGCGAGCACATTGTCTCGTGTAATTACGCGAAAATAAAGTTCACGCGAATAAAAAGTGATTTACAGTATCATGGAGGAGTAAGCATCCCCTGCCGACCGGTCACACCCGCCGTGTGTTTTTTGTCATCATCGGAATATAACGGAAAAATCTGTCGTCAATTCATTGTATAAATATGGACTAATAATTAGTATGAAAAACGTCAGTCAGAATTTGACTCAATGAAAATTATATGCATGTGCAGACAAGGTCATTTTATCGACCATAGAACTTATTAAATGATGACTTTAAACGAAACTGTTGGTATTTCTGTTTCATCAACTTGTTTGTCAATAATTTATCTCCCTTCAGACACTATTTATACTTAGAGCATGCTCATGCGTATCGAATCAACTGAGACAAATAAACTCCGTATGCAAGTGATAACATATATTGCTGCATAAGTAAAGGAATTAACAATTATTAAGTAAAAGTCAACACAATTATCATAGAGCTTGGTTGTTAGATTACCATTAACGTCTTATTCAAGTAAAATATCCAAGTATGAAACATGTGTCTCCGACTCTGTGGTATCTTTTATCTCGAGCTCACCGGAATATATCGCATGGACATAAGAATGAAAATTATCATTTTGAATTGACAATACGTCGTCGATTTGTCTAAATGTCTGTTGAAGGCCAAAGCAAAATTTCCTTCTTTTCAAGCATAAGCTGATGGATAAATTCTGCTTCATATGAATACAAAAATAGATCTGCAAGAATCATGAAAAGAATGTGGCAGACTCCGTGTTGTCTACTAATTTAAGGTTTTAAATAAGTCTTGCTTTAATGCAATATAAAAAAAATGCCAAACAAAAACGGTCACATTTGGTGCCCATCGAAACTCCAACACTTAGAATAATTGGTGTCTGAAGAGTAAATAAATGTTTTCAATGAAAAACTACATTATCCTTTTAATATGAACTCCAAAGTACTTGTATTTAAAATAAAAATGTTTTAAACAAAAAATGACCAAGCACAATGTATTGCAGAACAGGTAAACACATTTTAATTGTTCAAACAAGTATTGTGAATTTGATACGAAAGAGATTATTTATTTTCCGATCAATGCAATTGTAAAGATCAGATCTTCCAAAAATTATTTGGAATTCCAATGTGTACTTAATGCGGCTCGCTATTAACAAATTTATTTTGAAATGTTTACTTCTTATGATGCAGAATTTATTTAAAAAAATATTTAAAGTAAAACACACTTGCTTTGACTTCAAGGAAGGATATGGAGATAACCACCACTATTCAATATCAAAGTCCATAAACAATACAATTCGTCGTCAATTCAGTGTATGAATAATGGACTAACAATTAGTATGAAAACCGCCAGTCAGCATTTGACTAAATGATAAATTTTATTTGCTGACAAGGTCATTGTATCGACCATAGAAATACGAAATGATGACTTTAAACGAGACTGTTGATATTCTTGTTTCATCAACTTGCTTGTCAATGATTTACCTATTTGAAAAAAAATGTTCAGACGTAAAACATGCTGTTGCGTATCGAATCAACTGAGATATAATTATACACTCCATATGCAGGTGTTGAAGGTTTATTGTTGCATAAGTAAGGGAAGTTGACGATAGAAAAGTTAAATTCATCACGTTCATATAGCTTGGTTGTTAGGTTACCATTAACGTCTCTTCCAAGTAAAATATCCAAGTATGAAACAGATGTGTCAGACTCTGTGATATCTTTTATCTCAAGCTCACCGGAATATATCGTATTAACGTAAGAACGGAAATGACCATTGTTAATTGACAATACCTCGTCGATATATCTAAATGTCGAGTTGAAGGCAAAACAGCAAGTGTATTCTTCTTTTCAAGCAGGTTGGATCCTGTGATCTGTACAATTGAGAATTTTTTGTCATGTAATTTTTTTAGAATTTCCACACAAAGCGTGATATAAATTAAAATTAACGGAGTAATTAATATGAACCTTTTATACACTGATTAGGTATAAAACTTAACTCAATATTTCTTAGTTTTTCCACTGATATTTTTATCCACATGAATTTTGGGCATAAAAACTTTTTTTTTCATTTTGAAAAGTCTCACATTTAAATCAATGGCAATAGAAATATTCAACTTACTTTGCATAGTCTATAATTCGACCTTTCTGCATTTAAAAATGTTATTTTTCTACTGTTAAAAATTAAAAAAAAATCAATAAAAGTATTTGAAAGGAATTTATTTTTTTTCAAATTTGAGTAGAATGGTTAAAATTATCGTATATACCGGGTATTTGGAAAATGAAATAAAAAGTGAGAGGCTGTGATGTTAATTTTAGATACTACAAAAATGGTGCTAATTCCAAGCTTAAATTGGACCATTTTTATACCCCCTCCTCCAGCTTGAAAAGTGGGTGGTTATATGGTAATCGGTATGTCCGCCCGTCCATCTGTCTGTCTCTACATCCGTCCGTCTGTTACGCTTTGGGTACCTATGGCTTATACGCAACTCCTCTTATACATGTACCATTAAATGAAATTTGATGAAACTTTCACATAATTTTTATTACATAATGGCATTGTGCACCTTCTATTTTACTTTATGATCCGACACAAATTTTAGGTTTCCAACTGCAAAACATTGACACTTCATTATATTCATACGTATGGCACGCAAAATTCACAAAAATGAGCTAAACATAGTTTCACAGTTGATAAACTAGGTTTACCGATGTTAACTATAGTTTACAAACCGTGAACTATAGTTAACAATTCGTTAACTCTAGTTTTCATTCTGTAAAACTATATTTAACGGTTGTTAACTATAGTTTACGAATGTTAATCTACGTTTATTTGTCTGTAATAAAACGTTAATAATAGATTTTGACGATGGACATAGATTTACGTCTGTAAACTATAATTTACAATCGTTAACTATAATTAAGAGTAGTTAACAATAGTTTCACAAATCGTGAAACTATATTTATCAGATTGTTAAGTATAGTTAAGAGTTGTAAACCATAGTTTAAAATCTTGAAATTGTATTTATCAGATAATCTATGTTTTGCAATCGCAAATGATTGTTTTCAGTGTTAAGTATAGTTTACAATTCTGAAACATAGATTATTGCATTAACTATGGTTTAGAGATGTAAAATATAGATTAATATTGTAAACTGAAGTTTACAGTCCGTAATCTATAGTTTACAACCGATAAACCTAGTTTATCGACTGTGGAAACTATGTTTAGCTAATTTTTGTGAATTTGGCGTGCTATACATATGGGAGGCGGGGTGTCATTTAGTGAGCTCATTGCTCAGTTTCCAACTGCTTTCATGATAAATATGATATATTTGCCATATTGGGCAATTTAATAAATAATTTAGGACCAAATAGAACATATTACCTCACATGATTACTCAGTTTGCAGGCTGCATGTAAAAATAGGATTCCAAACTTCACAATCCTAAATACTTCAAAGGAGGAAAACATCATGATGGTCTTTTTCTTACAAAAAAAAACCCTCCTCAACAAAGTACAATTCCTCTCTAAACGTTTTCATCATGGGCTTTTATAATGGGGTTTTAATGGAAAATAGTTTATTAGCATTAGAGATTCCTTTAATATTCTTTATAAAAATTAAAATATTATGCAGACTATTTTTAATAGAGGTAAAGACAAAAATCTGTTTAAAAGCCCGGGAGCGAACCTCTTTATATAAGATATTTAGATACTATCAATTAATAATACCATATTGTAATATGCATGGGGGTTGGACTTTAGAATTTTGCATATCAATTACACTGACAGGCTGATGGTGGAGTGTTTTTTAGTGAATTAAAGTAGCATCCAGTTGTAAATTTATAAGAAATGTTTTATTGTTCATGTTATTTCATTATCTTATTGCTTACCTGAATTATTGATGCAATACACATTGCACTTCGACATTGTTATGTAAACAAATGCTGTTTTTGTATTACTACACGATCTAGTGAGATATTGTTGAATAGACAGTAAGAGACAGTTATACTGAGTTGCTGTATGTCAGTTTTTCATCATTATCTACCATATTACGACTGTAATTTACTTACTTATTTCAGCATTATCACATGTGTTGTAAATTGGGCGCTTGCCATCTTTCTTACGAAGGAAGTAGTCATGTGACACATAAACATTGTTGTTTTACAATTGATAAGATCGAAATAACACTGTCCGTGTCCTCAAATATTCATAATTGATAATTAAATGTTATTTTATTGCAGTATTGCCATTTAATTATTTTTTTTTGACGAAATATTTTGGAACTTGAATGTGTAGCGTAAGACTTATGTGTATGCATTATTGTTCGGTATATATTACTACGCCACGGATTGTGTGTCCGTTTTATTACAGATTGTTTGTTGAACTTATTTTATTATGTACATCGAATAGAATTTATAGCTCCTACTTTACATGTAGAAAGGACATTTTGAGCGATGTTATTTTCTTTGTATTACACATTTTGTATGTAAAGTAGTTCTGAGAGGCTCCAGAAAGGACAATTATTCATTGGTTGTTGTGATCACGTGACCATTATAGAAGGATATATATACGAGGAGCGAACGTCAGTTTCACAACGACGATCATAACGATCAGATCATATTACGTCATCAACACCACTGACTATAAATTATTAGCAACTTGGGTATGAGAAAACAATGTAAACTAATACAAATTAAGTAACGTATAATTTCTCCACCGCACGGACACCGCAATCCACTGTATTTTTTTAGTCCAGAGATGTTAAGCTAGGACTTAGACTCATATAGATGTACTGATTGTTTTGTTATATTTCATTGAAGTCTTTATTAAATGAAATATTTGAAACGAGAAATGGAACTTGGTTATGATTTACAAGGATGTGAAGTAAATTATTTAGGGTGTTTAAATACATGCAACGGGCTGAGGATGTCCCCCTTTTTATATGTGGACGGATGTCATGAGTAGTCCTGATAAAAGATAATTAACTGAATTTACACGGGATGGAAACACTGTAAGCTGATTGGCATTTAACAGGGTGCTGAGGAAGCTTACAAAATTTTATTCTTACAGACAAGAAATGTGTCATTTCAAAAAGTAAAATAGGAGATGAACAATGGCGTTATGTAATGGAAAATCTGTTATAGTATCATTAAATTTCTTTCAATGGTATAGGGGGATTTGCGGATAAGAGATGAGTACCCTTCAATGTTACACAAAGGATGGCAGTGTCCATGTTTTGCATGAAATATGTGTTTGATCAAAAGGTGAAATTAGAGGGTGCACAATGGCACAATGTAACAAAGATTCCGTAAAAGCATCGTTAAAATTTATTCAGTGGTATAAGAGTTGCGGATGGAAGGGACGGACGTACAGGTCGACAGATGGAAAGATATATACAGATGGACGGACGTACAGGTCGACAGAAGGACAGATTATACAGACGGACGGACGTACAGGTCGACAGAAGGACAGATTATACAGACGAACGGACGTACAGGTCGACAGAAGGACAGATTATACAGACGGACAGACGTACATCCTGATCACTATATACTTTCCTACTTTTCAAGCTGAATACCACAGATACCACAGAGTGTGACACATCAGATTTATATTTGAATATTTTACAAGAAAAAAGTCGTTTGTAACCTGATAACAAAACTTTATGAAAAACGGGATGGTTTTTTCTATACTCAGCTTCATTTACGTATAAAATATAAATGCTTTTTTCTAATCCGTCAGTCATTGCGCATGCACTTGTATTAAACACGAGCGTTTTTGATCTGTATAAAATAATTGACAATATTATAAATAATTGTTTGATATTTGTTCCAAACTGATGATGATTTCGATTATTGTGTGTAAATTTGGTAATTTTTTTTTTAATTCATAGAATTTATTTTTGCTTTCATATTTACAGACTATGTACAATAGATTTGTTTACATTCAATACATACTTTCAATTTTTCTCCCATGTAATTTATATTGTATACTTAATACAAATTCTCTTTGGTAAATGCTAAATACAAGTTCATTTCATAAAGCTGCAAAAGATATATGACATTTGTGTATATTATGAACCTTCATTGTGAAAGCTTTATATACAAAGAAGTAAACAAAGAGGAGGGTGGAGGAAGAAAAACATTTTTTTTTAAAAAGTGAAGTGGGGGAACAGTTTTCACTATTTTACCATACTTGTACATTTGAGTATAAATTCGAAAAAAAATAAATACATTATAGCATATCACAAATAATTTTCCAGTTCTTTTCATATTCTGAAAATTTACAATTTCTTTAAAAAATAGCCTTTTCAACTAGTATTCTATCTACAATATTTTTTTCTAGCATTGCAATACTTAATTTAGGCATATTTTTAAACCTACTGGCAAAAATAAATTGAATTACAGTAAGTATTATTTTATTGTTTAATCTATACATGTTTTTATTGTTGAATTTCCCAAACGGTATATCTGTTCTATCAAAATTAATAATAAAATGGAATTTTTTTTTATAAACCACTCCTCTTTATGACACCATATTTTTTTTTTTTTACACAGAAACATTAAAAAAATAAATGTTCTATTTTTTCAACTTTTGTTTACAAAATGAGCAAACAGGTGACTCAATTAGTTTAAGTTTGTATAGGTATATATTTGTTGCAATAATCCTGTGCAGGATTTGAAATTGCATCCACTGAACTTTTGCCGCTTTTTAAACTTTAAATGGTAGTTCAAAAAGTTTGTTCCATTCTAACTCGCCAAAGATATTCCATTATTTTCCCACTTTTCTAATGCTTTAATTGTTTGCTTTTTCTTCTTGATGAGTATATTGTACATATCTTTACAACCATTTGTGCTTTTATAAAAAATGTAAATTGAATTTGGGATAAAAGGTCCACTTTCTTCTCTTTTTTCAATATCAATACTTTTCAATATCTTTGTAACAGCTATTTTTAAACCTGTATACTCTACAAAATTAGTTTGTACATTCAGATTATTGAGGTACTCGAGGCTTATAAATTAGGTAAATTTAGTGACTCAAAAATATACGGAAGTTGCCAGCTATATTAAAGAACCGAAAGCACACTGTTTCATATGATATTTGCGAAATGTTCGGGAGAATAAAGGCATAAAAGTAAGTTTATTTAGACTTTTTTAAATGTAAATTTAGCACATGGCTAAATAAAATGTGCTTGTATTTAAGACTAATGTGTTTGCAATTTATTGAAATGTTTCAATGAAGCCACTTTTTATACTTATTATATAGACGAGGTAAAATTCAGTTAACAGTTAATTCAGTTTACATTCACACTCTCAAATCCGATATTCGAAAGAAACATTTAACATATTTAATAAATTGTACGTAATTGTTTTTAGATGAAAACGTTTGGATCCCTTTTTATAGTTCAGTTTTAATTGGTGACAAAGGTTTGTTTTCACGAGTATATAGGTAAAATGTGTAAGTTATGATGTAGAAAGATTTTGTTTATTTCACATAAAAATTGGCCATTTCAAAGACAAGTTCTATGACCCACACATTAAATGGTAGAGGGGAGGATGTCTTTTAGTTGATGTATGGCTTTAAATGTATACCTTTTAAAATTTCGGAGATAATTTTAACAATTGTATCTAATTGCTGGATAATCAACAATAATTTTGCAACATGTTGTGTCTACTATTGAAATAATTATTCCAGAAGTCGTTAAAAATGCTCTACAAAACAAACGATACATTGTATCAACTAATCACAATACTTTTAAAATAACAACTGTTATTAAAGTAACTATTTCAATATTGTATTGATGAGAGGTTCTTTCACGTTTACCAGGCCTGTTCACTTGGCTGTGGTTTTGCTAGATAGTGGATATAGGGACAGTGGGAATTTCGTTTATCCATACGAAGGATTCCTCATTACAACCACTATCGAAAGGGTAATATTGAAAGATATTCAAAGCTTTAATGGTAACGAGAAGCAAAACAAAATGATAAACATGGCGGCCTCGTTTTTTAATCGTAAGATTTCCTTATTAACTTATATAGCTATGTACCCTAATCTCCTGCATATGGGGTTAAATGATTCCATACACAGTAGCAAGCTAATGACAAACAGATTTATGAAATAAGAATACCAACAGTCTTGTTTGAAGTCATCTTTTTGCAAGTTTTATTTTGGTCGCTACAATGTCATTTTCAGTTAATTATACCTATCAATGAGTTAAATAATGACTGAAATAAATTTTTCATACTAATTGTTATTGCCGTACTATTCAAACCCATTTCCCCCGTTCTTCCTGTCCATCGAGTACACGGCTGATGTGATCGGTTTGCAGGGAATGCTCACTATTATTTGGCGCTTAATACCTGATTTATATTTTTAAAAATGGGCTTTGAGCTATCAATATATCTGTTTATGTACAGCAAATGTTGTTTCACATAATTTATATAAAACACACTGCTGAAATATTATTGGGTATTACCAAGTTATTCAGTGATAATCTTTTTTATACCATTAATCAAATAACACTCTCGATCGCAATAATGCATTTATGGAGTATCTTAGGCATAGAGTCTTGTTTTTGTTGAAATGGCAAGTTATTTTATAGAAATGTTGGTAGAGAGGTATACATCACTTTAAAAGTTGCATTTAGATATAAATAAAAACTGCGAAGCTCAAAAATGCGAACGCTTCAATGGGAAAAACATCTTTGTTTACAATGAAACATTCACTTTTCAATTTTGGTATGTTTTTCTGTTTTGTTAAAAATCGAATGATTATACGTCTTTGGAATAGCTAGTGTTCTTCCAGTGTGTTCGAATCATGGCCGCGACTGAGGCGATCAGATTCGCGTCTGACCCTCAGCCTATGGAAAATAGGAACCAACCGTCTTTAGTCCAAATGCTCGGCACTTTTGAAATGAAAGTTGCGGATCCTTCGGATGAAACCTTAAAAACCGAGGCCTTGTGTCACTACAGGCGTTGGTACGACTGCTTCGTAGCAATAAAAAGTTAAATTTGAAGCCCTTCGCAGATTTATGGCGACGTCTGTAAAATTCTCGACCGGGTGGTAAAACAAAATACATGTGCAATCAATCAATCAATCAATCAATCAATCAATCAATCAATCAATCAATCAATCAATCAATCAATCAATCAATCAATCAATCAATCAATCCCTCTTATTTTTGTTTTGAATTTTTAGTACCTCGGGTAACATAATGATTCGTTTATTTGTAAATTCGTGTATTAATAATATTTATTATTTATATTTATTAATATAATTATTATTAGAACACATACACTTATATTTTCATTTGTCTAAAAAAAAACTCATTTTTATCATAAAATCAATTAATTTACCGATTAAATAAAAATATTAATAAAAGGGGTGTGATTTACTTCACGGGTTGGTAAATAACCGTATTAATCTCAAAAACAAGTGTTTATACGGTTTGCATTTTTCTGGTGATTATTAGGGTAAAATAAATATTGGAGTACATGAATTATGTAAAATGTTTTCTCGTGTTTTGTTCTATAAACAGCAATAGTTGTAATTGTTTTAACTTTTTAACGAATTATTAAATATTTGACAAAAATACATTAGAAGCGAAAAAAATCCTAATATAATATTCAGTGTAACAAAGAACCATACCCATTTCCTGTACCTTATCGAAAATTTCACAATTCAATTTCGATACCTCAAATCATAAAAAGTGTCCAATTTAACATCTGCTTCATTGTTTTGGTCAATATTGTTTTCAATTTATCAGGACAATTTCTGAGTAATGCTACATGTGTTTGTCACTGTGTGGATTGTACAGAACCGTGTACAGAATGTCTGCCTGGATGTGGTGGGTCAGTTAGAATTAAAAGAAATAAACAAAGAGATGAACTACGTTAAGAATGTGCTATTATTCTTAAGAACTTTCTGTGTATAGGACAGAAACTCGGAGACCCTTACCTACGAAAGCCCAGAAGGCTCATTCGAGATTCGAGTTTCAAAATACGAGATTCGAAATTCGAAATTCAAAATTCTAGTTTCGAGATTCAAGATCCAGACTAACCAATCAAAAGCGGGTTCAATATTTGATTACTCTCCTTTATTATGTGTTTACTATCAAGAAATCGTTGAATATATTCATAACAAATGGGCCTTCTGGTCTTTCGTACTTACCTGTCCTAGACCTGTCCGAGTACAGGACACACCTCGGGCTGAAATACTCACCTGTCCAATAGATGCGTCCAATAAACAGACCTGCCCAGGTGCCAGATACATACAAATTAGTTGTTAGTTTTTAGCTCACCTGAGCCGAAGGCTCAAGTGAATTTTTCTGATCACATTTTGTCCGTCGTCCGTCCGTCCGTCTGTCCGTCCGTCTGTAAACTTTTCACATTTTCGACTTCTTCTCAAGAACCACTAGGCCAATTTTGACCAAACTTGGTACAAAGCATCCTTGGGTAAAAAGAAATTTAAATTGTTAAAATGAAGGGCCAAGTTCCCTCACAAGGGGAGATAATCAAGAAAAGACAAAAATAGGGTGGGGTCATTAAAAAATCTTCTTCTAAAGAACCACTGGGCCAGTAAAGCTGAAACTTCTGTGGAAGCATCCTGGGGTAGTGTAGATTCTAAATTGTTCAAATCATAACCCCCGGGGGTAGGGCGGGGCCACAATGGGGAATCCAAGTTTTACATAGAAATATATAGGAAAAATCTTTGAAAATCTTCTTCTCAAGAATCACTGGGCCAGAAAAGCTGAAACTTATGTGGAAGCATCCTAGGGTAGTGTAGATTCTAAATTGTTCAAATCATGACCCTCGGGGATAGGGCAGGGCCACAATGGGGAATCCAAGTTTTACATAGAACTATATAGGAAAAATCTTTGAAAATCTTCTTCTTAAGAACAAAGCTGAAACTTATGTGGAAGTATCCTGGGGTAGTGTAGATTCTAAATTGTTCAAATCATGACCCCCGGGGGTAGGGCGGGGCCACAATAGGGAATCCAAATTTTACATAGAAATATATTAGAAATTTTAAGAAAAATCTTCTTCTCAAGAACCACTGGGCCAGAAAAGCTGAAACCTTATGTGGAAGCATCCTGGGGTAGAGTAGATTTCAAATTGTCTAAATTATGATCAATGGGGTAGGATGGGGTCACAATATGTAATTACAAATTGGAAATCTGGTAAAAAACAGAATGGCCAAAGCTTCTCAGGTGAGCGATGTGGCCCATGGGCCTCTTGTTATGATTTTGATAGGAAATACTAATAAATCTGCATATATTAATTAATTTGTTTTTCATATATGCTTTATCATCTTTCATATTTGTGATCTATTTCTAGCTTACATAATCATTTGTTTATTTCATTTGCTTGATAAATGATCTACGAGGGCTGTACGAAAAGTTCGCTGACAAGTTCTATTGTGAGCGCGCTATTTCAATGAAACCGGTAAAACTCTCCAGTTAAAAACCTTACCTATTTTCTAACAAATATACAAAGATTTGGTGTTTTCCAGTACTCCTTTAAAAATATACAGCTATATTATTTGATACAAAATGCTTCACGGAGCATGCTCCTTTTTCGCACGTTTACATTACATACGCATTTTAATGAAATTAAAAATTACAAAGTTGTAGCGCAAAAATAATCTTGATATTTTACCAATCGCTTCAGTATTCATGAAACTTCTCTTGTCAAAATTTTTAATTAAATTAGAGGACTGTTTATAGCCATTTAAATGTAATCAACACGTAAAAACAAAGCCAAGAATGGGGACGTCATTGAACTTAATGGAGCATCGAGCTACTACAATGTATGTGTGCAGACCACAGGAAAATATAAAAAAAAAAATAGACTAAAATTCTTTTATAGATGTTGCTGGGAATTTTATATACGTACAAAGGACAAAAGTATTTAAATAGTAATAGCTTTATAAAAATAAAGGGCTTAACATTTTTAATGATGAACTCTTGAGATATCTCAGTACCCCACTTATTGCATGGAAGTTGCGCATATAGATTTTGCATTGTATCGATACCTGATTGCTTATCTGCCTAGACATCTATTTTAAGATCTCACTAATATCCAAAACAATACAAAAGACATTATAGAATAAGAGTGACATGTTTTGGTATAGATACATGTATTTAATTCGGCATTAGAAAAAAAAGACGAAAGAAATGAAAGGTATTTAGAGCTAATGAAAAGCTTAACGGGTTTGAGATCTGGTTGTCACTTCATTTAACGTCAATTGATTTCTCCATGAATCCTATGACATCGATTTTGCATTGTCTCCATACCTGATTGCTTATCTGCCTAGACATCTATTTTAAGATCTCACTAATATCCAAAACAATACAAAAGACATTATAGAATAAGAGTGACATGTTTTGATATAGATACATGTATTTAATTCGGCAGTAGAAAAAACGACTAAAGAAATGAAAAGTATTTAGAGCTAATGAAAAGCTTAACTGGTTTAAGATCTGGTTGTCACTCCATTTAGCGTCAATTGATTGCTCCGTGAATCGTATGACTGCATCGTAAAAATCGTTGTAAATTTTCAAAATTTTAGTAAATGGACCTAAATTTTCACATACTAATAAACAAAAGAAAGGAATTTAATCAGAAATAGGTCATAGTACATGATAGATTTTCCGTAAAGACAAACGGCTGTAGATGTACCGTGTAAGACGCATCTCTGGGTGCATCATTCTTTTTTTCCTTCTTCTTTTTTTTTTTTTTTTTTTTTTTAAACAATTAACCCTTCCACAAACCATCACAACATTGCAGATGAAAACGTGTCAACAATATACTGAATATTCTGGAACCTCCGCCATTATTCATTTCCCAGAAAATATTGCGTTCTTCCGTGATTTTCATTCTTAATTGTTTTAACTTTGTGATGAATTATTAGATCTTTGACAAAAAATACTCTAGAAGCGAAAATAATTCTAATAAAAAATTCAGTGTTACAAGGAACCATATTCGTTTCTTGACAATAAAAACAAGATTTTATTCAATTTTCTTTAAACCTTTAGAGAGCACTCATATAGAAAGTGACACTTTTCTCTCAGTGGTTATATCTTGTGATGGTTTTTTATTTCTCCAAATAACACAAATAATATTTGAGTCAACTCAGTGATCAATTACCAGTCCATTACAATCATTCTTCATTAATAACTAAGGAAGCTGACGGAGGGACATATTTGTATGCGATTTCATTTTGCTTTCAGAATAGAAAAGCTACTTTGGGTTTTGATAATTTAGGATATAATTTTGAACGTGTGAAAACATGAAAGTAAGTTTTTTTTTTTACAAATAATATTACTGAATGTTTTCCGGTCGAACTTTTCACTTAAAGCTTGCATGTACCTGAAATAAATCTGATTTTGAAGAAGTATTTAAAAAATTGAACAATGGAGCATTAAACATTTTGAATTCAATTTCGATTATATTAGGATCACACGTATAGATGAAATGGATCATACATGTATTTCATAAACATTTTTTTTCTAGGTAAATACTCTGGGATTCCTGATTATAATTCAATTTGTAGTAGTCAAAATATCCAAAGGTATGTAGACACTTAATTTATGTATAAAGAAATGCTTGCTTTTTAACATCAAGGATTTCATCTGAGTTAAATTATTTATCAATTCTTAGTTGTAAGGTTGAAATTGAATACAATGTCTTTATACATGCATATAATACTTACTGCGAAAGACTGAATTCAATGCAAAGATTTTACGGTAGCTTTTTTAAGTTTCTAATTGTCTTTCAAGTGAATCGAACTTTTTCATAATACTTACTTTTATTTTCCCGTTATTTCTCAATCATGACAAGGAACACAGGGTGGGTGTGACCAGTCGGTAGGGGATGCTCACTCCTTCATGACACCTGCTCAGACCTGCTAAAATACCTTTCTCGAACTTTCACCATTACTTTGGAACCATAAGAGACTTCAAATGCCATCAAGGTCAATGACCGTGTAACCTTGACTGTTACCTATAGGCTAAAAATACGTTTTTCGAACTTTATTGCTGCCGGACGCATAGTATTTCATAAACACATCTTGTTTTAAATATATAATTACCTGTAGTTTTCTGATTGGCTGAAACTTAGCATATTGCAAAAAATATATATATATATCGAAAACATATAAGTTAATATAACTTATGAAAATTATGTTTATTTCGCTCGATCTTTCAGGTTAATACAACGTTTTCGTATATCATGTATATTGTGCCAAAACATTTAAAATAATGCCAAATACATATATACATGTACGAATAAAAAATTCAAGAAAGATACATGTAAACGTCTAAATCTGCTTTTGAGAAAGAAGTATCAGACAGGCTTTATTAATAATAGTCTAGCAAAAGAACGTATTTTGCATTTGGTAAAATTTTGATTTTAATTCTTCAGGACAATGTCTGAGTAATGGTACGTGTGTTTGTCACTGTGTAAACTGTAACAAAACATGTACAGAATGTTCTCCTGGATGGGGTGGATCAGTTAGAAATAAATGCCAAAGAAGTAAGCTATGTTTAGAATGGTTGTTTTATCTGTTACTACTTTTGCCTCTGATATGAGCTTTCTAAATGAAAAATGATTTTTTTATTTAAATTTGTTACCATGATCCAGTTTTTTCCAGATTCAACCAATACTTCATTTCAACATATTTTGAAGAAAAGCACCCCCTATATGTATATATGCCTCACGCCCATAGAAAAATGAAATCATCAGAGAGTTGAATGTCATTTATCTTCCATGTTAAATATTGCAGAAATAAAATTAGCATCCCCTGTAAGAAAAAAGAAAACAATTACAAGAACTTTAAAATAGACTACACGAAAGTGTTAAGAAAAACCCATATTTTGTAAAGCAACCATAAAAGCATATATAGAAAAGAACATATAATATTAAAAATACTGAAGTCTCGTTAAATACAGTCGTATGGAAAAATGTAACTGTACATCACCAATGCAAAAATGCTATACTGTACGCCTCCAGCTAATTAGACTTGCATATCATACTCTGAGTTGACATAGATGAGTAAAAATATATAGTCATATCACAACTATTACCCGTGGTAAATATTCCTATCCCCTTTAAAGAGGTATGCAACATATGCTGGGGAAACCCCTAGGGCTGCCATGTTTGATGGCTTGTTAACGCCCCAACACCAGCTTCAATCAATACTTTATTTAAACAACTATTGAAGAAAAACACCCCCTTTATATTAACTATTTACAATTTTAGCTAATTCCTCATCTTTATTCTCTATATATTAAGTTGACATTATACTCCATGTATGATCAGTCATCAAAAATGATTGCTTCAGTCTTCTTGACTGGGTAACACGGTGGTTATTTATGAATTCAATTTAAAAAAAATAAAAAGTAGATGTACTACGTATGTCTACACGATCAAACAGAGCCCTGTTCCTTGTGAACAAAGATTTTGAGGCTGGAAACACAAGGTGAGAAGATAAGAATAATCAATTTTTTAGCACCAATGAATGATAAATCATTAGTAGACTTATGGAAATATATATACTCATAAAAACCAAAAATGTAGACTACGTGTGGATTGTTTGTTTTTATTTGTAAAATGTTCTGACTTTTGTTGCTGAGATGCGCTATTTAAATTAAATGCTTGTTTTGCTTTATAAAGTGAATAACATGCTAATTATCCAGTTTCCTTTTAGCTAATACTTTATATCAAGCTGATGTTGAAGAAAACACACATTCTAAAATACTGGATGATGATCTACGAACATCTGTAACGGATTCAAGCCAGTTACCATTTGTACGAATCCAGCTTAAAAATGCAACACAAATTGATGAAGTAGACGTTACCTTATTCCTTCGTAAGTATACCTGTATCTGATATAATGTAAATGACACTCTGAAAGTTGGCTTTGCTTATCTGTGATTGAATTTGCAGGAAGAAACACGAAGTGCACATTCTATGTAAAGGAGAGGGAATATGTACGTGAACCTGCAGTGACTTGTGACACCTTATTACACACTGAAGAGGACATAGAAAGAACCATAAAGATGAAATGTAGTGAACCTCTTACCGGGAAATATCTCGAAATTGTATCTGAAGGAAATCCCACATTACAGGTTTTTGAAATCCAAAGATTAGGTATGTTGATATCAATTTTAAATTAAGACTTTGGATATTTTTTGATTAAATGCTGTTTGGTATATGCAGAAAAAATGAAATAATTTCTGTTTTCATTAACCTCCAAAGTAGAGAAAAATATAATCAAGAGATACAGCATGAAATGTGACCGTTGACTCTTATATTTGTGCATAATGGGGAAGTACGAAATGTGTTACTTGAAAAAAATCACTGAATAAAAAATTGAGTATTGATTTTTACAAACATACATTTTGTAACATTATCACACCTCATGGAGATAAACAAATTTTGGAATAATTGATAAAAATATTTTTTTTTCAATTTATAATTAATTAATCAATATTTGTATCTGAACAAATAGTATGTTGAGACTCGATTGAAAATACCTGAATAATATAATGAAGAGGCCCATGGGCTTTATAGGTCACCTGAGCATCATGCAACAACTTTCCAATCTTGAATTTGGTTACTGTTAAACTAGGCTGTAAAAATTCACAATTTTGAAAGAGGCACTTTGCTTATCATAACTATACACTTAGGATGCTTACTTTGGTTACTTATTATCCATATATAAAGTAGGGGAAGAAAAAAATGCATTTCGACTAATCAGTAATATTTAGCAATAATTAGTAGTGCCACTACCACACATGAACCCCTAATCCTTGGTCCAGACATTTCACAATTTTGGAAAAGGCACCCTAGCTTATCAAAAATGTTTTATTAATACCAAGGAGCATATTTCAATTAATTAATTCATTTTCAGTATATAAGTAGAGCCCCCCCCCCCCATAATGGGGAAGTACGAAATGTGTCTTGAACAAAAACCACTGAATAAAAAATTAAGTATTGATTTTTACAAACATACGTTTTGTAACATTTTCACACCTCATGGAAATAAACAAATTTTGGAATAATTGATAAAAATATTTTTTTTTCAATTTATAATTAATTAATCAATATTTGTATTGAAGCGTAAGTTGTTCAGACTCGATTGTTAGAATACCTGAATAAAGAAGAGGCCCATGGGCTTTATATAAGTAGAGCCCCCCCCACCCCCCCAACCCCCACTATGGTACCCCTGATTTTGGGGCCTTGAAATTCACAATTCAGAAAATATGGCCCTTGCTCTTCATAGCTATACAGGTAGTTCATCTGCATAATACCCAGGAGCAGAGAAGATTTTCAAAGAATTCATATATTTTCACTATATAATCAATTTTTCACTATATAATCAATAGAGCCCCGCCCAACACCAGGAACCTGACCCTGGGGCCATAAAATTCACAATTTTGGAAGAGGCATTCTCGCTCATCATAACTATGTACTTACTTAGTTTGTTTGATACCCAGGAGCAGAGAAGAAGATTTTTAAAAGAACTAATGTATTTTCACTATGATAATCAATACAGCCCCACCCTAACACCAGAACTCCTGACTCTGGGGCTATAAAATTCACAATTTTGGAAAAGGCATTCTTCCTCTTCATAACTATTTTTTTCGTTAGTGTATTTAATACCCAGGAGCAGAGAAGAAGATTTTCAAAGAAATAATGCATTTTCACTATACAATCAATAGAGCCCCGCCCTAGCACTACAACCCCTGACCCCTGGGCCATAAATTTCAAAATTTTGGTAGAGGACTCAATGGTCATTAAATTCATGTTAACAATTTGACTGCTTGATGTCCAGGAGAAAAGAAGAAGATTTTTAAAGATTGCATTAATTTTAGTGGTTTTGGCTCCACCCCCAGGCCCAGTGGGACAGGGACCATGAAATACATAATTTATATTTCCCTTTACCCATAGATGCTTTATGCTAAATTTCGTTGGAATTGGTTGAGCAGTGGCAGAGAAGAAGCTGAAAATGTTCAAATGTTAACACACGATAGACGACTGACGATGGACGACGCACGACGACGGACGAAAACAGATAGCAATAGGTCACCTGAGTTTACTCAGATGACCTAAAAATTACTAGCTATTCTATGGTATCCAGTAAATGTTATTGTTTTTTTTTTTATTTTATTAACAATCAAAACAGAGAATTCTTTGAAGATAAAAACATATAAAAATGTTTCCATCTTTAATATGGTCATTTTTCAAAAAATGAATTCAGTTTTAATTGCTTTGGAAAAGTAGATTGTACAACAGGCACTTTCGGAAGAAACTGCAGTAATATATGTCCATCAGGATGCAACAAGGAATGTGACAAAACGTCGGGAGATTGTGTTTGTCAAAAAGGTTTATATGGAGAGTCTTGTGGCGAAACATGCTCTTCATTCTGCGATGAGAATGGCTGCAACTCTAGTACCGGTGATTGTTTTGGATGCAAAAATGGACATTTTGGGGACCAGTGTGAGAAAAACTGCTCAATTGGTTGTCAAGATCAATGTCATAAGACGTCTGGATATTGTTCATGTAAAAGAGGTTTTTATTCTGAAAATTGTTCAATGGAGTGTCCTTCAAATTGCTTAAATAGATACTGTAATCAAACAACGGGTTCCTGTTTGTCATGTGTTGATGGTTATTATGGCAAATACTGTAATGATGAGTGTTTGGGGAATTGCAATGAAAGTTGTGATAAAACCACTGGTTTGTGTGCAAAGTGTCCACGGAATATGTATGGTCGTTTCTGTAATCTCACATGTCCTTTGAATTGTAAAGGCGATACATGTGATAGAGATGACGGTGATTGTAAAGAGTGTAAGGCCGGGTATAGGGGAAATAAGTGTAACGGCCAATGTCCAAGACATTGCAATCTATGTAAACAAACAGAATTCATCTGCGTTAGTTGTAAACAAGGTTATTATGGCCTGACGTGTTCTGAAGAATGTCCAATTTCATGTGGAGGTAATAAATCCTGTGAAATAAAATCAGGATATTGTCATACATGTTCGACAGGATACTATGGCAACAAATGTAAACAGAAATGTAGCGATTTTTGTGACTTACAGAGACAATGTAACAGAGATACAGGGCACTGTGAACAATGTATTGCTAGCAAATACGGCCCTTTTTGTACAGAAGTTTGTAGTGAAAACTGTTTAGAATTAACATGTTTTAAAAATCAGACGTGTTCTTTTGGGTGTAAAGATGGATGGTTTGGAAAGGAATGTTACCAGCAATGCAGCGCTGCAATAAGAAGTTGTACACACTGTGTCCAGCGACGGGATACAGGAAAGATAGAATGTCTAAAATGTGGTGATCAATGGTTTATGAATGGATCCAAGTGCTATAAATGTCCCGAAAACTGTTCATCATGTGAATCAAATGATATGTGCACGAAATGTCAAAAGTCCTATTTTTATGGGGAACGATGTCAATATCAATGTAACAACGCTTGCATAAATAACATGTGTAAAATGAATGGGGACTGTTTGAATGGATGTAGTAACGGTAAATACGGTAGTGAGTGTGACCAGAACTGTCCTAAAGGTTGTAAGCTGTGCTTCAATTCTTCTAAATGTTTGGAGTGCGATGATGGTTACTATGGTGCGATTTGCCAAGGTAGGAAAAATAATTTTCTGTTTACCGTTTTCAATGTAAAGTTAAGATAGGGCAACTTTGACTTGGACAAAACTTTTATAATACAATAAGCTCTTAAAGTAACATAACTGTCCTAAGTGAAGGAATATTAATATAGAAAGTACAAAGAAATTCACTCAGACAGTGGAGCCTCGTTTATTCGGACGCTTTGGTTATTAGTTAATTTGCCCGGTTATGTGAAGCATCCGGATACCTGAATTATCAGTTAAACAAGATAAATAACGTTTAAAAAATTCCGTTCTGATGAAAAATCGTCCAGATACTGAAGCATCCGTATATCTGGCGTCCGGATATCTGAAGGTCCACAGTATATGAATTATACCCACTTTCTCCCCAGTCCGTGGTTGAACTCTCGACCTACGGAATCTGTTTCCTAGCAATACAATTTTGGTTTAAGCTGTTGTAAATTGTGTTTTATAAATAAAATTAAATTCATACAACATGTATTGGTAACGATCCTCTAATATTGATAGTATATTGTTTAATGTCCCTCTCGAGAATTTTTCACTCATATGGAGGCGCCACCACTTGCCGGTGGAGAGCTGCAAATTTTGTCCTATACTCGGCTCTCAGGGCCATTGAGCAGGGAGGGATCTTTTTCGTGCCGGTTTATACGGTCTCATCCGAAGGACCGGTCTCCATGTCCCACAGTGGGATTCGAACCCGCGACGTAAGAATTGACTCCTTACTTCGCGACTCTAGAGCAGACATTCTAAACCACTGCGCCACACGGGCAACCGATTCTCTAATAAAACTTGTGTCCAAATAACTGTACATCACTTCTATTCTTAATGATCTTGTAGTATAGGGCAGCGCTGTGAGAATTCCATCGGCATTGAAAGCATTTTTTGACTTGCCTAGATAGCCGAGTGGTCTAACGCGCTGTTCCTGTATTGCTAGGAGACAGATTCCGAAGGTCGAGAGTTCAACCCCGGGCTGGGGCGGAGGATACGGCTCTTCGGATCAAGTTACTGATATAATGATAAAGAAATACGCACGCTTACTCTTGATTCCCGCCTATATTTTGGAACCATTCAATTCAATATAAATAGCAATTTAGCCATAAAATCTTTGTTTAATATAAAGAACTCAAAGAATTCAATGGTTAGTGATGGTTTGAATTATCCATAATTCCAGCTCTTGAAAAGGGGGGAGGGGTGGGGTAGACGATATTTTCCATTGAAATCGGAGTTTCAAGCATCACCATACTTTGTTTTGGAAATAATTAAATGTTCTTCATATCTTTCCTTATGTTTTAGGCAAATAAAAAAACATAAATATATTAATGAAATATTATGTTTCGGTTGTAAATCGCTTTGATATTGGTGGAAAATAAGCATTTTTATCGTTTTTTTGGTCAATAAACATACATTCCCCCGTGTCAAACAAAAAGCTTTGGTATGAATTTTTGAAATAACATTCCATACTACCTGTAAAAAGGAATTTTTGTGACACGGGGGTGGGGGGTGTACTTTTGAAAATTGACTTGGAGGTAGGTGGGAGAACAATACTATCGTTCGCAGTTCTTTTTTATACACCCCCTTATAACTGGATAAATATATTAAAATAAATCTTTAGGGATCAATTGTATACTAGTCAAAATTTCTAAGTCCCCAAGCAGATTTTTGCTTTACACCGCTATTATATTGAAATATTTTAACAGTTTGATTTAATATGTATACAGGATAAAAAAGTAGCAAAACAATTTTTGGCACTTAATTTATATTTATTGAAGCACATTAACACAATATGCAGAAACGTTAAGGCACCCTAGAATTTAAAAAATCACAACGTTAAATACTGCATTAACCTCCGTTCAAACGAATTCACAGCAAGACAACCGTTCCTCAAAAAGGTCACACTAGTGAAGAAAAATTCATTTATTGAATGTTTTTCCATGTGGTAACTAGGTCTTCCTCTAGTTCCGCTAGATTCTGCTGCTGGAAAAGTTGTCTCACACTCCGGTCTATCTTCTTCCATACGTGTAAGTTAGGGTTGAGATTATGATGACAAAGGGGCTTACTGAAAGTGCATGTGCCTTGCCGACAATAGTTACATAATGTCTCATTATATGTATTCCCCACTCCTCCAGTTTGACATTGAGGGAGGGCACTTCCGGTTCCGGTTCCATTGATTTTTCCTCATAAATTCCAGGATTATTCTGTTGCGTTTGTTGATAATTATAAAGTAATTATAAAGTTTTTAAGTAAAATAAAGTCATACAGTGAAAGGAAACAGAACTCTCGTTAACTACGACCAGCTTGGGCCAATTCAACTTCACTTTCACATTGTTGTCAGGTATATAATCAATCTTTTTTTTCTGTTTTTCGTTATTAATTAAAGATGAAGAACACATGGAAGTAAAAAATAAGAAGAACACACCCGAAAAACATATGGAAATCGAACTTCATGCTTTTTAACAAAAATGGTCACTGTCGAGTAATTACACATTAGATTACAATTTTTTTGGCCTTGACAGGTAAGTATTGCAAATAGAAGGCAAAATTGTAAGCAACTAGATTATTGATGTAAAGGTTTTGAACATTTAGAAAAAATAAAGTGTGGGGACTTAGAAGAGATTTTGACAAGTTTATAATAATAATACATTAACAAAGCATATTAACAAGGGACATTTTAACGCGCAAAAAAATAACGTCATATTTCTGCGTAGTACGTCATCAGTTTCAGAGGGTGGTGATATGAATTCAGAAAACCACAGTGTGGTGATCCGGAAAGTCGGATCACGACGTCACGTTATTGCATAAAATCAACAGTAAAATTGAGTGATACACATCAGGTATATAATAAAGCATACTATGTCCAGTATACTTGGTTTAATAGTTTTATAGTATTTGAGGATAAATAAAATGGTACACAATTTCCTCAGTGCTATTATTTATAAGAACTGTCTATGTAGGGTTGCCTCTTGTCTATTTTTTTTTACAATCAACTCGTTCACAAATCATATCATCACAACATTGCAGCTAATAACGTGTGAACAATATACTGAATATTCTCGCACATCCGCCATAATTCATTTCTCAAAAAAATATTGTTTACTTCCGTGATTGTGATTTGCTGTACACGTGCAGAGTGATGTCAACGAAATCAGACGGAATGAAGTAGAGGCGTAAGTAATAACAGGTCTGTACTCAAAACTATTAGAGAGCACTCAAAGAGAAAGTGACACTTTTTTCTTACTGGTTATAACTCCAAATGGTCATTTCTCCAAATAACACGAATAATATTTAAGTCAACTCAGCGACCAATTACCAGTCCATTAAAATTATTTTCATTAAATAATTACGGAAGCTAACGAAGTAATTCTTGTTCATGGACATGTTTGCTTTGAGCAGTACAACTACTTTGGGTTTTTGATAATTCAGGATATCTTTTTGGATGTGCTCAAACATGAAAGTAAGTTTTTTTTTTTTTTTTACAAACATTTTCATTATTTGTTGTTTACATTGTTGTTACTGAGTGTTTTCCTGTCGTTCTTTTCACTAAAAGCTTGCATGTACTTGAAATGAATCTGATTTTGATGAAATATTAAGCAATTTGAACAATCGAACATAAAGTTTTTTGGATTCAATTTCGAAAATTTCATGATCGCATGTATAATTAAAATTTGTCATATTTTCTCAAACAATTTTTTTTAGATAAAAACGCTGGGTTTCCTGATGATAGTTCAATTTGAACTAGTCAAAATTTCCAAAGGTTTGTTGACACTTAATTTATGTATATAGATGAAAGGGCTTTTAGAAATGCTTGCTTTTCAACATCAAGGATCTTATCTGAGTTAAATTATTTATCATATTCTTAGTTGTAAGTTTGAGATTGACTGCAATGTCTTTATACATGTATATAATACATGAATACTTAAAATATGAAGTTTAAGCTTAAGCTTTCTGAATTCAAGTAAAGATTTTATGGTATCTTTTTCTATAGATTTTTGATTGTCTTTCAACACTTTATAATCTCTGTCTTAATACTTAATTTCATTTTTTCCCCCGTTATTTCCTGATCATGACAAGTAGCACACGGCGGGTGTGACCTGTCAGGAGGGGATACTCACTCCTCCGTGGCACCTGATCCAACCTGTGTATTAAGCCCGTGTTCGCTCTACTTCTGTTTTGTATTCTTTTATGGACTTTGATCTTGAATACTGTTCATTATCTCCTTATGTTTCATTTTTTAATATAGTATAATAGTATTAATAATCTATTTATAAAAACAACAAAGAAAATTTATACTAACTTGTAGTTCTCTGATTGGTTGAAACTTATCATTATACAAAAAGAAAAAAAACCGAAAACCTGTAAGTCAATATAACTTATGAAAGTTATGATTATTTTCTCTCGATCTTTCAAGTTAATACAACGTTTTTTTTGTGCACTGTATATAAATTAAAAGATATATACAAACATACATGTACGAATAAAAATACATTTGAATAGATAAACTTCCAAATTCTGGTTTTGAGAAAGAAGTGTCAGATAAGCTTAATTAATAATAGTGTAGCAGTAGAAAGTAGTTTGCTTTTGGTCAAATTGTGTTTTTTTTAATTCTTCAGGACAATGTCTGGGTAATGGTACGTGTGAGTGCCACTGTGTAGACTGTAACAAAACATGTACAGAATGTTCGCCTGGATGGGGTGGATCAGTTAAAAATAAATGCCAAAGAGGTAAGGTTGTTTTTATCTGTTACTACTTTTGCCTCTGATATGAGCTTTCTAAATGAAAAATGTGTTTTTTCCCTTAAAATTGTTACTCTGATCCAGTTTTTTAAGCCTATACGTTATTTCAACAACTATTGAAGAAAACATCCCTTGTATGTATGTCTGCCTTACACCTATAGAAAAAGATAATTTAATCAGACAGTTGAATGTCATTTATTTATCAAGTTAAATATTGCAAAAAACATACGGCTGAAAATAAATGAAAGAATGAAAGAGAAAAACACAATAAAATTAGCATCCCCTTGTAAAAAAAGAAGCAACAATATCTACAACTGCAAAATAGAGTACAGGAATATATATATATATATATATATATATATATATATATATATATATATATATATATATATATATATATATATATATATATATATATATATATATATATATATATATATATATATATATATATATATATATATATATACCACTGTTCGACCGTTAGGACCAAAAAACTCAATGAACCCGTTGGGGAACATTTCAACCTTGAGGGTCACAAATGGGAGGACATGACAGTAGTGGTGATTGACCATAACCCAAGATGGACAGACGCTCAGAGAAAAAGCAAAGAAAAGTTCTGGATGCACAGATTGAAGTCATTCCGCCCTAATGGTATTAACAAACTGAATGACTTCACCAGAATGAACGTAGACTAGACCCAATTCCTGAAGATACTAAACAAGATTATTCTCTCATTTTAGTATTAACTCTACAGTTAATTTGCGTCACCAACTCTCGAACAACCCACATAACTATGAATTGTTTACGCCTTTGTTAATTATTTTTTCCCGATAATAAGTCCTAAAATATTTCAAAATTTATAACAGATCATAATTCATATTTTAAAATATCCCTGCTATATTATTTTTCTTTGATTATTCTTCAAGTATAGTTACGCCATATTGAGAGAATGAAACAATGTACGATTTACTGATTGTCGTAATTAATTAGCATAATTAATTCGTTCAATTATGTAAATTGCACTTCACCCGAGTATACCCGGTAGACCGGACGTATTTCATAGCGGTCCGGATTTCTTTCTTTAATAGTGTTCTTAAAAATTTCCAATTCAACATGTAACTAAGTTTGTAAATATGTAGTGTTTAGTAGTTTAGTAGTAGTGCTAGTTGTTTTTGTTTTATTGTTCGTGTCGTTGGTCATTTTTATTTTTTCTTTGCTTTATATATATATATATATATATATATATATATATATATATATATATATATATATATATATATATATATATATATATATATATATATATATATATATATATATATATATATATATATATATATATACGGAAATGTAACTGCACATCACAAAATGCAATAATGCTATACTGTGTACATCTCCAACTAATTATACTAGCTCATCATATGCTGACGAGACATACATGAGTAAAATTATGTCTACAGTCATATCAACTATTAACCATGATAAATATCCCTGTGGGGCTTTACTCTCCCCCCTTAAAAAGGTATGCAACTTGTTAACGCCCCAACGCCAGCTGCAGTCAATACTTTATATCAACAACTATTGAAGGAAATGTTACTATTTACAATTATAGCTCATTCCTAATCATTTTTTCCTTTATGTATTAAGTTGACATTGAACTCCATGTATGATCAGCCATTAAAAATGATTGCTTCAGTCGTCTTGTCTTGGTTGTTTATTAATTTATTTTCTAAAAAATAAAAAGTAGATGTACTGCGTATGTCTACACGATCATACAGAGCCCTGTTCCTTGTGAACAAAGGTTTTGAGGCTGGAAACACAAGATGAAAAGATAAGAATAATCAAATTTTTATTAGCACCACTGAATGATAAATTATTATAATTATATCATAATTAGATTTATCAAACTATATACACATGTATATACTCATAGAATCCAAAAATGTAGACTACGTGTGGAATGTTTGTTATTATTTGAAAAAATGTCCGACTTTTGTTGCTGAGATGCCCTATTTAAAATAAATTGTTGTTTTTGCTTCATAAAGTAACTGACATGCTAATTATCCAGCTTCCTTTTAGCTAATACATTATATCAACCTGATGGTGAAGAAAACACACAGTCTAAAATACTGGATGATAATCTACAAACATCTATAACGGATTCAAGTCAGTTACCATTTGTACGAGTCGAGCTTAAAGATGCAACACAAATTGATGAAGTAGACGTTACCCTATTCCTTCGTAAGTATACCAGTATCTGATATAATGTAAATGAAACTCTGAGAGTTGTCTTTGCTCATCTGTGATTGTATTTGCAGGAAGAAACACGAAGTACACATTCTATGTAAAGGAGATGGAATATGTTCGTGAACCTGCAGTGACTTGTGACACCTTTTTACATACTGAAGCGGACATTGAAAGAACCATAACAATGAAATGCAGTCAACCTCTTACTGGGAAATATCTCGAAATTGTGTCTGAAGGAAATCCGACATTACAGGTTTTTGAAATACAAAGATTGGGTATGTTAATAGCCAATTTAAATTATCACTTTGGATGTCTTTTAATTAAATGCTGTTTGGTATACTGTAGACGTACTATTTTCCACGGGGTCATAATTCTCGATTTCTCGTGAATCCAGGGGTAGAAAATTACGCGGATTTCTTAGATTCTCACTATATTCCTTACAAGTATTTTGAGTATGATTGGGCAAATTTCCACGGATAATTTGTGACCGCGTACATAGTGTAAAGTAATACCACGCAGAAAAAGTACTTCTACAGTAATATGCTGAAAAAATGAAACCATTTTTCCTTTTCATTAATCTCCAAAGTAGAAAAAAATCAAGTCAAGAGATAGGGCATGAAATATGACTTTTGACTTTTATACCAGGGGTATTTGTGCATAATGGGAAAGTATGAAATGCTAATACTAACGCAAAATAATTGTTTTACGTATTTTAATCTTAAACATTTTTTAAAATGGTAAAAATGTTTACCTTAATAAAATTGAATGAATTTGAAGCAATTTTCTTCTCTTGAGCATATCGATTACGTTTACTCCAAATTACAGTATGGTGTTAATTTTAACAAATGTGTATATGTTGAAAGGGGAGAAAATATACACATCAGCTTATGCCGTGGGGGGGTGCATTTATATTGTTTTATCTGATACTACTTCAGATTTTCACAACTCTGCTACTTGAATACAAACCACTGAATAAAAAAATGAGTATTGATTTTTACAAAGATACGTTTTCTAACATATTTTCACGCGTCATGGGGATATACAAATTTCGGAATGATTGATAAAAATTTAAATTCATAATTTTAGAATTTATCAATATTTATACTGGAGCGTAAGTTGTTCAGACTCGATTGTTAGGATACTTGAATGATAAACTACTAGCTTTTTTTTAGCTATCCGATGAATGGTAATGTTTTTTCGTTCAATTTTATTATCAAACAAAAAAGAGAATTCTTTGAAGATAAAATAGATAAAAATGTTCTATCTTCAACATTTTGAAAGTCAACTTTCAAAAAATGAATTCACTTTTAATTGTTTTGCAAACATAGATTGTACAAGTGGCACATTCGGAGAAAATTGCAGTAATATATGTCCATCAGGATGCAACAAGAGTTGTGATAAAACGTCGGGAGATTGTGTTTGTCAAAAAGGTTTATATGGAGAGTCTTGTGGCGAACCATGCTCTCTATTCTGCGATGAGAATGGCTGCAACTCTACTACGGGTGATTGTTTTGGATGCAAAAATGGACATTTTGGGGACCAGTGTGAGAAAAATTGCTCATTTGGTTGTCAAGATCAATGTGCTAAGAGTTCTGGATATTGTTTATGTAGAAGAGGTTTTTATTCTAAAAATTGTTCAATGGAGTGTCCTTCAAATTGCTTAAATAGATACTGTAATCAAAGAACGGGTTCCTGTTTGTCATGTGTTGATGGTTATTATGGTAAATACTGTAATGATGAGTGTTTGGGGAATTGCAATGAAAGTTGTGATAAAACCACTGGTTTGTGTGAAAAGTGTCCAAAGAATAGGTTTGGTCGCTTTTGTAATCTTACATGTTCTTTAAACTGTAAAGGGGATACATGTGAGAGAATTGGTGATTGTATAGAGTGTAAAGCAGGGTATAGGGGGAATACGTGCAACACCACGTGTCCAAGAAATTGCCAACGATGTAAACAAAAAGAAATCATCTGTGATGTTTGTGAACAAGATTATTATGGCCTGACGTGTACTGAACAATGCCCCACTTCATGTGGAGGGAATAAATCATGTGAAATAAAATCAGGCGACTGCAATACATGTTCTTCGGGACACTATGGCAGTAAATGTGAAAAGAAATGTAGCAATCATTGTGACTTACAGAGACAATGTAACAAAGATACAGGGCACTGTGAAAAATGTATTTCAGGCAAATACGGTCCCTTTTGTACAGAAGTTTGTGGCAATAACTGTTTAGAATTAACATGTTTTAATAATCAGACGTGTGCCTTTGGGTGTAAAGATGGATGGTTTGGTGAGAAATGTAACCAGCAATGCAGCGCTGCAATAAGAAGTTGTACACACTGTGTCCAGCGAGGGGATACAGGAAAGATAGAATGTCAAAAATGTGGTGATCAATGGTTTATGAATGGATCCAAGTGCTATAAATGTCCCGAAAACTGTTCATCATGTGATTCAAATGATTTGTGCACAAAATGTAAAAAATCCTATTTTTATGGAAAACGATGTCAATATCAATGCAACACTGCTTGCATAAATAAAACGTGTAAACTGAATGGGAACTGTTTGAATGGATGTAGTAACGGTAAATACGGTAGTGAGTGTGACCAAAACTGTCCTAAAGGTTGTAGACTGTGCTTAAATGCCTCTAAATGTTTGGGGTGTGATGATGGTTACTATGGTGCGATTTGCCAAGGTAAGAAAAATAATTTTCTGTTAAACTATTTTCTATATAAAGGTAAGATAGGGCAACTGACTTGGACAAAACTTTTAAAATCTTTCTTTCCATATTTTGCGTTAGAAACTATTGTATCATGTAATCGAATCCATTTCAATTGTAATTTGCATTTGTTTAATAAAACGCTTAAATCCACTGGTTGTGAATGAGAAAGCTCTTTCATTAAACCCCTGATAGGAACTCTTCCTCCGGGCAAGCCCTCGGGAATTTGTTTCCTGTCACGAGATTGATGAAAGAGTTATCTCACTCACAGCTAGGGGATAACAGTTTTATGAATTACGAATTAAGATGATTTTTTTAAAATCATTATTATTATCTTATCATATGGTTTTAGCTTGAAATAACAAAGATTTATCATTCTCGAATACCATTTTTCAGTCTAGAAGATACTTTATATATTCTGATATCTGGATAGGCCTATATGCATAAGACTTTTAAAGAAATATACATTGCAGCTATCAGCGGATTATAGATTAAATATTCATTTGTACATTAAAAAACATCTCTCATTATCATTATTAAAACTGAATATAACCCCCTCTTTTGAATAGAACATCGATATGGTATAGAGCTAAAAGTAACAAATATACACGGACATTCGCTATTATACACATGTATATAGACCATTCTCTCCATATGGTGTAAACTTTACAGTTAATTCGCGTTATCAGCTCTAGATCAACCCATTTACCTATTTATTGCTTCCGCTGATATTTATTATTTCTTTTTTCCGATAACTAGTCCTAAAGTGCATTTCCCAATTTATAATAGATTCAAATTCATATGCTAGAATATCCCTTTTATATCATCTTTCTTTGGTTTCTCTTTATCTTGTATAGTTATGCCATTTTAAGAGAATGAAACAATTAATATACGATTTACTGATTGTCGTAATTTATTATAGCGTAATTAATTCCTTTTTATGTAAATCGCACTTCACCAGAGTATACCCGACAAATTGGACATATTTCATAGTCATCTGGATTTCTTTTTTTTACTATTCATTATAAACTTGCGAATTAAACATTTGACACGGTAGATATATAGTGTAAATGCTTTCAAATTTGACCAAAAGTATTATTAAAAAATTGACAGTTGTTTAGTAGTGGTGATATACTGAATATTCTCGCACCTACGCCATCATTAATTTCCTACAAAATCTCGCGTTTACTTCCATGATCCTGATTTGCTGTACACGTTCAGGCGGAATGAAGTGGAGGCGTCAATAATAACAGGTTTGTACTCATAGGTATTAGAGAGCACTCATATAGAAACTTTTCTCTCAGTGGTTATATCTTGTGATGGTTTTTCATTTCTCCAAATAACACGAATAATATTTGAGTCAACTCAGCGACCAGTTACCAGTCCATTACAATCATCCTTCATAAATGGTTACGGAAGCTGACGAAGTAATTTATGTTCATTGACATGTTTGCTATAAGAACAGAAGAACTACGTTTGGTTTTTTATAATTCAGGATATCTTTTCGGATGTGCTCAAACATGACAGTAAGTTTTTTTTTTTTTTTTTTTTTTTTTGTTTTTTACAAAATTATAAGACATTTTCATTATTTGTTGTTTACATTGTTGTAGCTGAGTGTTTTCCTGTCGAACTTTTTACTTTAAACTTGCATGTACTTGAAATGAATCTGATTTTGATAAAGTATTAAACAAGTTTATACAATGGAGCATTAAAATCTTTGGAATTAATCTCGATTATTATATGATGACACATATAATTAAAATGGGTCATATTTCATGAAAAAAATTTCAGATAAAAACGCTGGGATTCCTGGTGATAGTTCAATTTGTACTAGTCGACATTTGCAAAGGTTTGTTAACACTTCATTTATGTATAAAGTTGACAGTTTTTGTTTTTAGAAATCCTTGCTTTTCAACATCAAGGATCTCAACTGAGTTAAATTATTTATCATATTCTTAGTTGTAAGGTTGAGACTAGAATGACTTTATGTGTAATACATGTACTCGTATATTTATGATATGGAATTTAAGCTTACTGTGAAATTCAGTGCAAAGATTTCATGATATCTTTTTCTTTAGATTTTTAATTGTCTTTCAACGCTTAATGGTCGGAACTTTTTCTTAATACTTACTTTCATTTTTCCGTTATTTCCCGATCATGACAAGTAGCACACGGCGGGTATGACCTTTCAGGAGGGGATGCTCTCTCCTCCATGGTACCTGATCCCGCCTCTGATGTGTTGGAGACCCGTGTTTGCTCTTCTACTGTTTTGTAATGTTTTATGGACTTTTGATCTTGAATACTGTTCGCTATCTCAATGTTTCATTTTTTGATATCGTATAACTGTATTAATAATCTATTTATAAAGACAACAAAGAAAAAAATTGATGATGTGCATATTTTTTTATTATGTATTTGATTAACTTGTATTTCTCTGACTGGCTGAAAATTAACATTATACAAAAAGAGAATATCGAAAACCTGTACGTCAATATATCTTATGAAAGTTATGTTTATTTTCTCTCGATCTTTCAGGTTAATACAACGGTTTTTTTTTAACACAGAGCCACAAAAGAAAAAAACGCCAAATACAAATATACATGTATATGTACGAATAAAATTACATAAGAAAAAGATAAACTTCCAAAATCTGGCTTTGAGGAAGAAGTGACACACAGGCTTAATTAATGGTAGTCTAGCAGTAAAAAGTATTTTACTGTTGATCAGATTGTTTTTAATTCTTCAGGACAATGTCTGGGTAATGGTACATGTGTTTGTCACTGTGTAGACTGTAACAAAACGTGTACAGAATGTTCGCCTGGATGGGGTGGATCAGTCAAAAATAAATGCCAAAGAGGTAAACTACGTGTAGAATGGTTGTTTTATTTGTTACTACTTTTGCCTCTGATATGAGCTTTCTGAATAAAAATGTTTGTTTATTTAAAATTGTTACTATGATCCAGTTTTTTTAACAACTATTGAAGAAAAATATCCCTTGTATGTGTGTCTGCCTTACGCCTATAGAAAATTAAGATCATCAGAGAGTTGAATGTCATGTTATTTTCCATGTTAAATATTGCAAAAATAAAATTAGCATCCCCTGTAAAAACAAGTACAAGTAAACTTCAAAATAGAGTAAACAAAAATGTAAAAAAAGAAAAAAGACAGTTTTTGTAAAGTTTCCACGCTAAAATATATATACAAAAGAACGTATCATTTCAAAAATACTGAATACAGATTACTTACAGTGGTATGGAAAAATGTTACTGTACATCATGCTATACTGTGCATCTCCAGCTAATTAGACTAGCATATCGTACCCTGACTAGACATAGAAGAGTAAAAATATATAGTCATATCACAACTACCCGTGATAAATATCCCTATTGGGCGCAATACCCCCCTCTTTACAAGGTATGCAACTTATGCTTGGGAAAATACTAGGACTGGCAGTCGCAAGTTTGATGGCTTGTTAACGACCATACGCAAGCTTTAGTCAATACTTTATATCAACAACTATTGAAGGAAAACACACCCTCCTTTGTTACTACTTAAGCTCATTCCTATTGCACCACTGAATGATAAATCATAATAAGATTTATCAATATATATATACTTATGAGACCAAAAATGTAGACTACGTGTGGAATATTTGTTTTTATTTGTAAGAAGTTCTGACTTTTGTTGCTGCGATGCGCTATTTAAATTAAATGCTTGTTTGCTTTATAAAGTAAATGACACTAATTATCCAGCTTCCTTTTAGCTTATACATTATATCGAGCTGATGGTGAAGAAAACACACAAACTAAAATACTGGATGGTGATCTACGGACATTTGTAATGGATTCAAGCGAGTTCCCATTTGTACGAGTCCAGCTTAAAAATGCAACACAAATTGATGAAGTAGACGTTACCGTATTCCTTCGTAAGTATACTGGTATCTGATATAATGTAAGTGAAACTCTGAGAGTTGGCTTTGCTAATCCGTGATTGGATTTGCAGGAAGAAAAACGAAGTACACATTCTATGTAAAGGAGATGGAATATGTACGTGAACCTGCAGTGACTTGTGACACCTTATTACATACTGAAGCGGATATAGTTAAAACCATAACGATGAAATGCAGTAAACCTCTTACTGGGAAATATCTCGAAATTGTGTCTGAAGGAAATTCCACATTGCAGGTTTTTGAAATCCAAAGCTTAGGTATGTCGATATCAAATTTGAATTAACACTTTGGATATCTTTTAATTAAGGAGGAATAGGACCTTTAGCTGAAAAATTCCTGTCAATGAATTTTTTTCGTATGTTTTATATTACTAATTTAATATGTATTTAACATTTTAAAACGGCCCTGTCATGGGATTTCTTGACTTATTTAAAAGATATCGCCACACAAATACCGCCCTGTTTAGAGTTTGTATGGAGTTTAGATACTTTATGTTTACGGGCCCATAACGGAGTCCATAATGCGAATTTTTACGCACAAACGATAAATATGATAGATAACACTATATACCCAAATATTTCATGATATTCATAGTGTTTAAATTATCTGAAAGCAATTGTTTTAATTTTATATAGTATTTGGGTGGGATAATTTCTGCATTTTTCAAGGCAGCTTCAACGAGAAAAACCTCGATTGGAAAACATTCTGTCAATAAATATTTCTAAATTTACGATTGAATGTCAGTCCTTCATCGTAATTATTTACTGCATAAATATCACAGGGTGAAGCTAACCTCAATATCGCACAGGACATCGTTGAATTAGACGAAAGCATGATAAAATGCTTCACGTTTGTATTTTCCGAGTGCGGGAAATATCAATTGTGACGTCACACGAAAATATAAACATTCAAAATCATCTAATTAGAGAGAATCTCTGCTACTAAACACGACAAAATATTAATTTTAAAAAAATCTGCTTCAGAAACTTACCACGATACATTGGCTGTGACCTGTTTATTATGAAATAAAACTGATCATGACGGGTGTGTGTACTTGATCTCGTTGCACTGAGAATTCAAACTCTAAGTCTATGACGTCACTGACGTCAGACTGCAGGGTAAAGAGAAACAAATGTGTGGGCAACTTCACAATATCTAAATGATGGCAAGATCTTTCAAAGTTTTATTTAATAATATGAATAATAATTTCTAAAATTAAATGTTTAAAAAATAATTTTAAAATTTAGAATAAAATTACACAAGAACTGTTTATTTCAACAACGTTTAACATGTATATCATCATCGATTATGACGTGATATGTCTTTTTAGTCATGTGACATGTATCCTGTCTCCCCTTAAATGCTATTTGGTATATGCAGAAAAAGATGAAATAATTTTCTCTTTTCATTAATCTCCAAATTAATAAAAAAAAAATCAAATCAAGAGTTTGAGAATAAAATATGACTATTGACTTTTATATTTGTGGATAATGGGGAAGTACGAAATGCTAATACATGCACTAACGCAAAATAGCTATATAAGATATTTTAATCTACAACATTTTTTTTAAATGGTAAAGTTTTTTACCGTAATAAAATTGAATGAATTTGAAGCATTTTTTTTTCTTCCATATATATGTTGAAAGGGGAGAAAATATATACATCATATTATGCTATTATGCCGTGGGGTGGGTCTGTATTAAAATGTTTTGTCTTATGCTACTTTAAATCTTCACCATTGTACTACTTGAATACAAACCTCTGAAAAAAAAAATGAGCATTGATTTTTACAAACATAGGTTTTCTAACATATTTTCACACATCATGGGGATATACAAATTTAGGAATGATTGATAATTTTTAGCTCTACTGGTCAGAGACCAGAAGAGCTTATGCGATAGTAATGCGTCCGTCGTCCGTCCGTCTGTCTGTCTGTCTATCCGTCTGTCTGTAAACAATTTTTCAAAACGCTACTCCTCCTACAGTTTTGGTCTGATTTTAATATAACTTGGCACACAAGTAGACTACACAAAGATACATAAAATAGTGCATCGGATTTTGATTTCGATTAACAGTGTTGTCATGGTTACTAAAAATAGAATTTTCTGTGAAATTCCCTTAAAACGCTACTCCTCCTACAGTTTTGGTCTGATTTCAATATAACTTGGCACACAAGTAGACTACACCTAGATACATAAAATAGAGCATAGGATTTTAATTTCGATGAACGGTGTTGCCATGGTTACTAAAAATAGAATTTTCTGTGAAATTCCTTTAAAACGCTACTCCTCCTACAGTTTTGGTCTGATTTCAGTATAACTTTGCACACAAATAGTCTACACTAAGATACATAGAATAATGCATCGGATTTTGATTTTGATGAATGGTGTTGCCATGGTTACTAAAAATAGAATTTTCTGTGAAATTCCTTTAAAACGCTACTCCTCCTACAGTTTTGTTCAGATTTCAATATAACTTGGCACACAAGTAGACTACACTAAGATATATAAAATAGTGCATCGGTTTTTGATTTTGATGAACAGTGTTGCCATTGTTACTAAAAATAGAAATGTCTGTGAAATTCCCTTAAAACGCTACTCCTACAGTTTTGGTCTGATGGCAATGGCTTCTTTTCTCATCCTTTGTTATAAGTACAAACCAGTAGAGCTACAGTCTCGACAGAGACTTCTGGTTTTAATTTATGATTTTGAAATAAATTAATATTTATATTGAAACGTACGTTGTTCAGACTAAATTGTTAGGATACGTGAATAATAATTTACTTGCTATCCAATGAAAAGTATTGTTTTTCTTCGATTTTAAAAATGAGAATTCTTTGAAGATAAAATAGATATCAAAATGTCTCCATCTTTAACATCTTTAAAAGTCAATTTTCCAAAAAATAGATTCAATTTAAGTTGCTTTGCAAACGTAGATTGTACAAGTGGCACTTTCAGAAAAAATTGCAGTAATATATGTCCATCAGGATGTAACAAGGAGTGTGATAAAATGTCGGGAGATTGTGTTTGTCAAAAAGGTTTATATGGAGAGTCTTGTGGCGAACCATGCTCTCCATTCTGCGACGAGAATGGCTGCAACTCTAGTACCGGTGATTGTTTTGGATGCAAAAGTTGACATTTTGGGGATCAATGTGAGAAAAATTGTTCAACTGGTTGTCAAGATCAATGTGCTAAGACGTCTGGATATTGTTTTTGTAAAAGAAGTTTTTATTCTGAAAATTGTTCAATGGAGTGTCCTTCCAATTGCTTAAATAGATACTGTAATCAAAAAACGGGTTCCTGTTTGTCATGTGTTGATGGTTATTATGGTAAATACTGTAATGATGAGTGTTTGGGGAATTGCAATGAAAGTTGTGATAAAACCACTGGTTTGTGTGAAAAATGTCCAAAGAATAGGTTTGGTCCCTTTTGTAATCTTACATGTTCTTTAAACTGTAAAGGGGATACATGTGATAGAATTGGTGGTGATTGTGTTGCGTGTAAAGCAGGGTATAGGGGGAATACATGTGACGCCAAATGCCCAAGAAATTGCCAACGATGTAAACAAAAAGAAATCATCTGTGATGTTTGTGAACAAGGTTTTTATGGCCTGACGTGTACTGAACAATGTCCCATTTCTTGTGGAGGAAATAAATCTTGTAAAATAATATCAGGCGACTGCAATACATGTTCTCCAGGATACTATGGCAGCAAATGTGAAAAGAAATGTAGTGAACATTGTGATTTAAAGAAACAATGTACCCAAGATACAGGGCACTGCGAGAAATGTATTTTAGGCAAATACGGTCCTTTTTGTACAGAAGTTTGTAGCAATTACTGTTTAGAATTAACATGTTTTAATAATCAGACGTGTGTCGTGGGGTGTAAAGATGGATGGTTTGGTGAGAAATGTAACCAGCAATGCAGCGCTGCAATAAGAAGTTGTACACAATGTATCCAGCGAGGGGATACAGGAAAGATAGAATGTCAAAAATGTGCTAATCAATGGTTCTTGAATGAATCCAGGTGCGATAAATGTCCCGAAAATTGTTTATCATGTGAATCAAATGATATGTGCACAACATGTAAAAACAACCATGTTTATGGCAAACGATGTCAATATCAATGTAGCAATGCTTGCATAAATAACGCGTGTGAAATGAATGGGAACTGTTTGAATGGATGTAGTAACGGTAAATACGGTAGTGAGTGTGACCAGAACTGTCCTAAAGGTTGTAGGCTGTGCTTAAATGCCTCTAAATGTTTGGGGTGTGATGAAGGTAACTATGGTGCGATTTGCCATCTACGTTGTCAAGACAATTGTAAAGTATGTCGTGATAATGTTAGCTGTGATGCTTGCGCACTCGGTTGGACTTACCAGAGTAAAACATGCAAGACTTACAATTTAGGATGTTCAGATGTTTCTCATATCTGTGGTTTCTGTGATCATGGATTCTATGGAAATCAGTGTGAGAAGAAATGTGAACATTGTATTAATGCAACATGTGATGACGAAGGAAAATGTGACATAGCCTGTAAACCAAACGCCAACGCTAAACAGTGTAAAACATTAAAGGAATCTGGTAAGGTTTCCTATTTTTAAAGCATGTCTACGAAATCACCATCAATGTTTCATGTATTTTATATTGCTATCCGTTTTCCATCGTCGTCCGTCGTCAGTCGTCCATCGTGCGTCGTGTGTTCACAATTGAACATTTTCAGCTTCTTCTCTGATACCGCTGAACAAATTTCAACCAAATTTGGTATACAGCATCTATGGGCCGGCGAGGGGGTACAAAAATTGTGAATTTCATGGTCCCTGCCCCCTTGGGGCCTGAGGGGTGGGGCAAAAACCACTTAAATTGACGAAATCTTTAAAAATCTTCTTTACCCCTGGATATCAAGCAAGCAAATTGTTAGCATGAATGTAATGTCCATTGAGTTCTCTACCAAAAATGTGAAATTCATGGCTCCGGGGTCAGGGGTTGTAGTGCTAAGGCGGGGCTTTATAGATTATATAGTGAAAATGTAATAATTCTTTGAAAATCTTCTTCTATGCTCCTGAGTATTAAATAAACTAACTAAGTACATAGTTATGATAAGTAGGAGTGCCTCTTCCAAAATTGTGAATTTTATGGCCCAAGGGTCAGGGATTCTGGTGTTAGGGCGGGGCTCTATTGATGATACAGTGAAAATGCGTTAATTCTTCAAAAATCTTCTTCTCCGCTCCTGGGTATTAAATAATCTAACTAAGTACATAGTTATGATGAGCAAGAGTGTCTCTTACAAAATTGTGAATTTTATGACCCCAGGGTCAGGGGTTTCCGGTGTTAGGGCGGGGCTCTATTGATGATATAGTGAAAATGCATTAATTCTTCAAAAATCTTCTTCTCCGCTCCTGTGTATTAAATAATCTTTGTATCTTAGTACATAGTCATGATGAGCAAGAGTGCCTCTTTCAAAATTGTGAATTTTATGGCCCCCATATCAGAGATTTTGCCATTGGGTGTAAGGGGAGGGAGCTCTTTTGATTATATAGTAAAAATACATCCTGAGTATTATGCTAATGATCCAAGTATATATTTATGATGAAGAAAGGTGCATCTAGTAGAATGGTTAATCTTATGCGCCCTGGGTCCAGAGGTATCGGAGGGGGGATAACATAGTCTGAAAAAAAATAATACTTTGAAATCTGCTCTGTGGTATTAAATTAATCAACCATTTATGATTAAATAAAATTTATGATAAAATTTCCAAAATTTTGAAATATGTGGCTTCAGGATTGGTGGATCCTTTGGGGTGGGGTGCACAACTGGTCATAAAATGGAAGTGTATTTTCTCTTTGTTACTCTGATCTTCCTCTGGGCATTAAGTAAATAGCGTAAACATGCCAAGTTTATAATTATGATAAGCAATGGTGCCTCTTTCAAAATTATGATTTCATGGCCTCTGGTTTAAAACACGAACCAAATTCAATTGTTGAAAAGTTGATACATGATACTCAGGTGACCTATAAGGCCCGTGGACCTCTTGTTATAATATTTGTTCTAAAATCACAAGTCGTCTCCATATTAGTGAAAAATAATCGAGAGGGACGTTAAAAACATACAACCAATCAATCAATTTAGTATCATAATTAATCTAATTGTTATATGTAACAGTCCATTCGGTTAGAAAGTCTGTTTTAATTCTCTTAAGTTTTTTTTCTCTAACAGATTGAACAATAGTAAGATTTGTAAAGGAAGATTAACACTATTTTTTTTTTGCGAAGTAGTGAAAATTTTCAAATCTCGAGTATATTTTAGGAAATTTAAATAAATTTCCAAAACTATGCATTTTCTATTCTTGATTTTTTCTCAACCCTGTTAATATTTTCACGAGGAGTCAAGAAAAAGGTTCTCTAGAGTTTATTTGAACCCACCATGTAATTATAAATGTTTATAACAATTGTTGTGAAGTTTTTGGCATCCAGTATAGATCGATAATCTACCTCGAACTCAAATAGGTTGTCGGTAAACTTGAAAAATAAATATATTATATAAAATGAGTTACATGTGAGAGTATGAAGAATTTCATAATAAGGAAAATTACATGTACTTTAACTATACATTTCATAACTGAATCCAACTAAACTGCAACTATAATAATCCTTACCAGTAAAGAATATGACATTACCTGTTTTTAAGAAGGAACCTGCATACAATAATATCTATGAAAAAGGTGAAGATAACGAATTATTATGGCGATCTCATTCATAAAATAAAAATTCGTGGAGAGGGCATAAACAGGGAACCTGAAACTTCCAGTGGTGGGATCAGGTGCGTAGATGGAGTAAACATCCTTGAGCCCTAACTATTAACGCAAGTAGATAGAATATTCCACAGTGAAATTCGGTCAAAAATCAAACGCTTAACAATTGTTATGAGACAAGTCAGCCAAAGTGGAGACGATTTTTGGTCAAATCTGAAGACAGAAGAATAGACGAGTTTCATATTTCCCTTTCGCCGTTTAATGAAATAGTAAATGTCCACCTTATACTTTTAATCCAATCTAACAGAATCTCAATGTTTTCTTTTTCATCTTTGATCCATTCAATAATTGCGTAGCGTAGGCTTAGACAGATTCCCCAGTAGTTCCAAACCTTTGCCGCAAGTTGTAGAAATTGGGATCCTTACATTTAAATATATTCACAATAAATTTATATTATTAGAGTAGGCCTCGTGAGACAAAGGAAATTATATTCGAATTAGGAAAATTTCGTAAAACTGCCAACCTGAAGGTAATGAACTGATTCAAAGCGTACATCTCTTAATTTTTTTTATAGAATATAAACGGTAATGTCATTCTCACTTACAATATATAAACAATATAAATACATTAGTTCAATTTAATCAATTTAGGATACATATATATTTAAGTTTTGTATGATGCCTATGTTAATATTTGAATAATTTTCACCAACTTTTGTAAATGTAAATCACGTTTGCTTTTTTCAAATGCAACTGAGATAAAATAGAACATGAAATGAACTCTTATAGTTTTTTTTTGTTTAAAATGTTTCATTGTTCACATACACTGTAAAAAAAAATTGCAATAATAATTATTACAAATGTTAAATTAATTTTCTTTTCAGATGGCACCAATCCTTCACCAGAAATCTTGATTATCGCCATTGTACTACTTCTTGTCACTATTATGATAGCCGTAATAGTCTTTATATATCTTAAAGTCAAAAGGTAATATATTTTACATACTTCTTTTTATAAATTAATATTTTGTCAAAGTAAAGCTTTGTAACAGCTAAAAATGAATTTACAGGAAGGTGAGAAGGGTCAAATCACAAGAAGATCAACTGACTATACACGTGAGAAATGGTAATGCTAGTTATTAAATATCTTATATTATATATTAACTTTACGCATTTCTTTTTATAACAGTTCTAATTTTTAGCATTATAATTTTGAGGTCTTGTTGCTGAAAACAATGCTTTATCATTGTATAATATTCATGGATCCCAGGCCCTTCTGACAGAACTTGATCCAGAGGAAGATATTGAGGAAATATCTGTTCCAGTGATTGAAAACCACAACTACTGTAAACGTGGTTATATCGACGAGTTGAAAAACTGACGATTTCTTGTTTACGAAAATTGACGAGTGTTAATTTTGACGAAATATTTAATCAAGAGTTATATATCTTTGAATTCACGGAGATATACAAAGTAATTACTAAAATTTAATTTTTGTACAGACTACTAGTATCTACAATGTGTAAGATTTGATTAAATAACAACTCTTGTAAGTTGGTTTCATTATAAGCGGTCAATTGCCTGAGGTGACAAACTAGGTCAAACACGGCGTGATAATTAGGCTACGTTACGCAAGTAGTGTTCGATATACTAGTTTAGATTCAATGGTTTTTTTAAATGTGATTATATATCTCTGTTTTCATAACTAATACAAAAAATATCAACAGTAACTTTGATCTAGGTTTAATAGGGGAAAGCCGAGAAAATTAAGCGTAATTTTGTACACTGGTCTATGTATGTTGTGACGCTATATGTATGATGCAAAATCTGACGTGTTTATATTTTGACGAGAAAAGAAAAATCGTCAAAATAGTCAAAATTAGCACATCGTCAAAATTTCTACGTTTACAGTACCTTAATGTGAAAATTTCGCGTATTTTCGTTAACAGTCTCTGGGAATTTACTCGAAAGAATAAAGCCAATGATTATCTCAAGGAAGAATTCAGGGTATAACGAATCTTTTGCAGATGAATTCTGTATAAACATTTACAAAATTTAGTGTTAAGTTTTAATTCATTCAATAAAACTGGTTAATTTTCCTTTTCTGCAGGACCTTCCTGAAGGGCTGCTGCTGGAGTGTAGAGTAGCAAAGAAAACAGGAAACAAAAAACTAAACAGATACAAGCATATTTATCCTTATCACCTTACATGTACCATTGTAGCATCGTTATCCTATCATGGCCCTATCGCCTCATTGTGCTGTGTCGCCTTATCACCTCATTAAGCCATAGCATCATTGTCATTGCATTATTGTTGTACAATTTCTTTATCGTCATGGCACTATTGCCTCTTTGCACGATGGATCTAAATCTCAAAAGTTTGGTGAACTTCATGATCCTATCCGCATTCCATAGAGTTGACATTATTTTAATTTCATGTAATTTTTAAAATTTCAAGGAATTGAAAAACCGAGAGAATATATAGCAGCTCAAGGCAAGATACATTATAGTGTATAATATTAATATATAAGTTAATATTGATTGTTTATTTGAACAAAGCTGATCATTATTATATTGAGTTTCTTATGCAATAATTTTGTTTCTAAAGGTCCATTTACTGACGATACGATCAATGATTTTTGGCGAATGATTTGGCAATCAAACGCAAACACAATCATTATCTTAACAAACTTGGAAGAAAACGAAATTGTAAGTATCTTTGAATTTTATTTAATTTGTAAATTGCTAAATTAAAGTTCACGTTTTCATTCATCTATTGAATTTTTTTTAACGTGTGTAACGTGTCTTTGTTCTCAGTGCGGGGATTGGTCGGACGGGTAGCTTTATAGCTATAGACTACCTGATAAAACAGGGACAGCGGGACGGTAGTGTTGATGTGGTCAGCTGTGTGTCTAGGATCAGACATCAGAGAGCACACGCCATACAAACAGTGGTTCGAAGAATGCACTGAAATATCTATATTCTATCCCTCTTTATTCAACGCTCATCATAAATAATTAGCCTGACGCATATAACTTGATTCTTTATCTACATAATGTTTTTTCCTCTCTAAAAGTATAAAAAGTTCTAATTAATGTTGAAAATCTTTTCTCTGTTAGTATACTGTATACAAGATTGCAACATATACGTACATGTATAAATTTATTTTCTCTTCCTCTCATAAAAATCAATATGTTTGGCATTGAATGTATTTCAGTTTAGTCTGATTGCATGAAATGCATTGAAAATATTCTTCTACCCAAAGACTTTCCACAAACTCCATTGATTGGAATGTTGTAACAGCATGTTATGTGCTTTCTATATTCTTTTTAGTATTCTCATTTCAAGTGTGATTAAGTTTTGTTTCGCAGGTCACTGCAACTTGACGTTTTTTTTATTATTTGCACTCAATGCTATTTTTAGGAACAGTATATTTATTTATATGACGTCATCACAAAAAAAACTTACTGGACGTCAGAGTGCTCTACTTAAAAACGACTTTAGAAACTACTTAAGTCAACTTAAGTCGCTCAATCCAGGAACTGGAAAACAACACATTGAAGAGGAATTCCAGGTAATCCTTCATATACCAATAAATTTTACCTTCTTGTGGTTACCAATTATCAAACAGACAATATGTAATTTTCCTTCATTTCAAATTTTTGACCTGTAAAATGTTTAACATTTCTAATTTATGTCAAATGGCCTATTTTGAATGATCTTGCCTTAAGGTCTGGTATACCATTTATAAATAAACTACTATAAGACAAATTCGAAATACCTATATTCCATAAACCTAAAAAATAAGAAAGCAAGTTTCGTAGATAAGATGCTGATCGTAGGAAACCCTGTTACATCCACTTACATGTGAGTAACCTTCCTCTTTAACCTCTTTAAAGCACAATCATACTCGGAACATGCTCTTGAGTATCTATAAGTTGGTAAGGCTAAGCACCATAATTATGCAGGTGGTCGCGAAATAATGCTGCCAATATTAGAAAAAGTTGGCGCGATAGAAATTGAAGTCATATCGATTGTCATACTATTTAACTCTTATGTCGCTCTTATCATCTAAAATCAGTTACACAGTTAAATATGAAAGAGAAATAGCTGACTGTTCACTAAAATTAGTGAAAATAAATATCATTATTGATTGAAAAACGTCAATATAATCCGAATGTCTAGTAGAAAGCCACAGCAAATATTTTCTTCTCATGTAAAAAATTTTGATTAAGTTTTGTAACATTGAGAATACAAAAATCGGCTTAAAAATAACACAATTAGTTTCAAATTAAAATTCTAACATTTCGATGGAACACCAGATCTGCAATTGCTTCACAGATTCGCAAATATGTCGACCATTTTATTTCTCCGATTATTAATTACATGTAATAAAAATATTTATTTAAATATTAGTTTCAATGAAAAGCAACACATTTATATTTCACAGTGTTTATATTTTATATTTAATTATCAACTGTTATTTACAAGTTGCTTGTCTCTTTTACTTCAGTTGATCGAAAAACTTACTCCTACTTTTAATGAGAAGTAATACCAAACAGCGAAAGAAGTGAACAACCTATCAAAAATAGGCATAACAATGTTTTACCAGGTATGTCGTTCATTCAAAAAGGGGTATCCGTATATATGATTTTGATATAATACAAGATGCTCATTAGCCACACTTCTCAACTGAGTCAGTTTTAATACAAAATCTGTTTCTGGGGCGACTCTTGTCTTTATGATCATTAGTTTTTACCAACATATACCCTATATGAAATTAACTCTGTTTTTGACATACCATACCCCGGTATCCATTTTTTCTAGAGATGAATTTTCTCATGGATTATACATTAGAGATATTATGAAAAAAATCGTTACCCGAAACACACCTGAAATTTCAGGGCTCGGGATATTTGCATTCCAATTAAACTAGCCTTGGCTTTTCTTTATATTTTTAGACGACGGTTATAGATTATATCTAAGCAGAAGAGAAAGTGACTAAATCAATGCTGTTCAGCTACCGGTCTGGTGCATTATAGTATTTTGATCAATCAATCATTTATTTGAATCTCTTCACCATTTTACAATAGCGTACAGAGACTACAAAAAACATATAGGTGATTTTATATACAGCAATAGGTCTAGAAAGGCATGCGTGAGTAAGAAACTAAACAAAAAAAAATGTAGGTTACTATAAATGTGAAGTAAGGGAATTTAGGCCAGGGAGCATATTTTATTTATTTTCTTTGCAAAGGAGCACAATTTTCTTAGAGAGCAGTGTTTATTGTTATTCATAATGTTTTTAAAACTAATTATATTCTGGAATTTTATGTGTTTTTCTGTTAAGCATAGTTTTCTTTCTGTTTGTAGCGAGTTGCACTTTACAATGTAATGAAACTCATCTCCAAGTTCTTTTAGATTACAATGGGGACAAATTCTATCTTGTCTTGGTATATTAAGCCAGCATCCACTTTCAATTGGTAAATGATGGTTACATGTTCGAAATCTACAGAATGTTATTAAGTCCTTTTTTGATAAAATATTGAAATAGTTTTCAAATTTTAGTTTGTCTTTGTATATTCTATAATTTAAAGCTTTGGATGAGGTTTGAAGGATTGATTGCCAACTTTGTTTGAATTGATCCAATAATGTGAGTTTAACTTTCGCCTTTAACCATTTAATATTAATTGGGTTTTATTCAAGCCATACATTTGAGAGTCCACAGATATTTAAGATATTTCTAATATTTTCAAGCCAAACAATTTTCCCTCCTATTTCTTGATTTATAGTGAAGCCTAATTTATAACATAAATTTGCAATTTTAAGTTCCTTTCCAGTGATTAATTTTGACCATTAAGATATCATGCGCGTTTTTATTTGGATTTCCATGGGGTGTCGGCCAAGTTCGCCATATATCATAAAATCTGGGGTTGAATCTTTTAAACGGAGTAGAAGTTTACAAAATTTTAGGTGAACCCTTTCTATTATTGCATTATTTGAAAATCCCCAAACTTCACATCCATATAACAAAATAGGTTGCACAATTTTATCAAATAGATCTGGCTGACACTGTATTGACAGGTTATGTAATCTTCCTTTTTTTAATACTTCGTATAGTGCTTTTGTTGCCTTTTCAGCTATTTTCTTTTTTGCCGTTATAAATGAGCCAGATTTACATAATATAACTCCCAAATAGTTCAATTCTGTTACTACATCTATTTTCTTATCATCATATTGCATCTGTATATTTTCTTCACGTCTACTTTTACTAAATATTAATATTTTCGATTTGTCGATATTTATCTTTAAATTCCATTTTTTACAATAATTACAGAATCTATCTAGTTGTTTTCGTAGCTCTTCAGAAGATTCTGCAACCAATACAGTGTCATCTGCGTATAAGATTGCAAATAAGGCCTCACCAATTTAATTTCTTGTTCGTCGGACATTTGATGAAAAAAGTACGCGCAGGCTAGCGGTTAAATAATAATATTATTACTTTATTGTAGGCAAAAATTTTAGATGGGGCATGAAAAAATTTGAGCGGAGAATTATATTTTTTTCTGATTTGCAGAGTAAGTAGATTAAAATTTCTATAAATAGAGCGGAAATGGAACAGAAAACAGCACAGAATTCCCATGGTGCGGGGATTTTAAATTAATATTATTTGTATAGTTTTGTTTAAATACGAGCGCGCGGGTCCGACGAACAAAACATTTTATTGGTGTGGCCTAATTTAAAAAATATATTTAGTTTGTTCTCAAACATCTCTGATATAGTTGATAAACCTTCAATATTGGATGCATTCAGGAAATCGTGTAAATCGTTAAGATACATAGGAAATAAAAACGATGACATATTTTCACCCTGTCTAACACCATTTGCACATTGAAAAAATCTCAGAAAATAAAGATAACAACAATCTATTTATTTATACAGTCAAATTGCCTTACCAAACTTGCATTAAACACGTTTTTAAAGAGGATTTAAAGGCACTTATGCATTAATAATATTATTAATATTATTATAGTATACTGAGTATAAAATTAGTGAAAGTAAAATTTGCTAATAATCACCTTTACAGGTGTTGTAGGATGCCCAGCGTCCTTTCGGATATATCCTGACACAAACTCCATTGCCGAATACGGTGGGAAATTTCCTCTCCTTAGTGGCGGATCATGAAGTCTTAAGTATTGTAATGTTTCAACATGATCAAGAAGAGGTTAACTGTAAGCTTCAGATCCTGAATGACATTTTCTATGAATAGAACATGTTTTTTATTGCTGTATTGATACTTTCCATTAGAACATTTTCCTTACATATTTTCTTTCCATTTTTAGACTAGGCGTTTACTTGGTATAGTTGACATTCTGCAGACGGTAGTTAACAAACAACATCGGTGAATTCAAATTGTTCCGTGTTTGGTAAGAACCTGTTGTTTTACACACTTTGATCAACCCTTTATATTCACATGCACATGTATAGTAAAGCAGATACTGAAATATATATTAATCTATGTTATACGGGGAACAATATGAAAATTAATTATGTTATTGTATATAAATTGTAAATCTTAGGTACTGGAATCTTATTCCAAATATATCGTTCTCTTTTATTTTTAATACCGCCTTGATTTTTGTGAAAGTATTTCTCTCAGCATTTTTCCAATTGATTTGTAAACTTTTGTTAAAAAGTTTTGTAGGTACCCTATATTTCAAAAGCAGTAAAAAAATTTGAAGGCTTTTTTTTACAATAATCTTCTACTGTTTATTTTCTATCTTTTTCAGGCACAACTGGAATACATCTACAATTTTGTAGAAAACTACTTAAAAACAATTAGTGAGAATTGTATCAATGTCTAAAGACATACAGAGTAAACATTATGTGGCCTTTAATTTAGTTTTTTTGTTAACCCTCTTCTTACATAAAGAAAGAGAGACAGCCATCATATTGTGTAAAAATATAAAGCATAAAACACAAGATATGAAATTTTTGGGTTTTTTAAAATTTTAATCAATTTATGGATGAAAAAACATGGAGTCAACATGGATTGAGATGACTTTCAGGGATGATTCAATCTCTGATTGCATTGTAGCTGTTTGATATTTTGTTTAACCCGAATTTTTATATAGCAGGCAGCAGTCTTGAACATTTTGTTGTGTTTTTTAAGGTCACCTGAGTCACTCAGGTGACCTATTGCCATCCGTGTTTGTCCGTCGGCGTCCGTCGTTCGTCGTGTGTTAATATTTGAACATTTTCAGCTTCTTCTCTGAAACCGCTAAACCAATTTCAACCAAATTTAGTATACAGCATCTGTGGGTGAAGGGGAACAAAAATTGTGAATTTCATGGTCCCTGCCCCCCTGGGGCCTGAGGGGTGGGGCCAAAACCACTAAAATTAATGCAATCTTTAAAAATCTTCTTCTTTACTCCTCGACATCAAGCAGTCAAACTGTTTGCATGATTGTAATCAGCAATGAGTCCTCTACCAAAATTGTGAAATTCATGGCCCTGGGGTCTGGGGTTCTAGTGCTAGGGCGGGGCTAAATAAGTAGGTAGTGAAAATGCATTATTTCTTTGAAAATCTTCTTCTCTGCTCCTGGGTATTAAATAAACCAACTAAGTACATAGTTATAATGAGCAAGAGTGCCTCTACCAAAATTGTGAATTTTATGACCCCAGGGTCAGGGGTTCTGGTGTTAGGGCGGGGCTCTATTGATTATATAGTGAAAATACATGAATTCTTTGAAAATCTTCTTCTCTGCTCCTGGTGGGGCTCTAATGATTATATAGTGAAATGCATGAATTCCCTGAACATCTTATCTTTTGCTCCTGGTTAATATGCTAATGATCTAATTACATATTTAAGGCCAGGATTTATTTTATTTTCAGTTTTACAAACCCACCGCTCAAAGTTTTTAATTTTCAGAAAAAAAATTCTTTCCGATGTCAAATTTGAGTCGGGATCGAGATTCCAAATATACGAACTCGCACTTCCGGTTCTACGATCTCGAAACGGCGGGTAAAAAAGCTAGTTCTGAGAAAATGGCTTGGTTTAGTGTAAAATTCATCGATAAGAGTGCCATTCAAAACGTTTCACCCGTTCAAAGGACAAATAAAATGCTGACGACTTTGTTGCACAATGACATGCTGGTGAGATAATTATGTATTCGTTTCAAAAGTATCTGTAAATTATTCCCCCCCCCCAGGTTTTAAACTGCCCGTGGTAGCTATTGCATATTGCCAGCGACATTGTTTAGGTCTCTGTTATAGCTTACAGTCTAAGCATCATTCTTGCTTATGCATCAGATGTAATGAATAAAACTTTGGGAGAAGTTAAGTCCATTTGAGGAAGAAATAAACAATAACCTGTAGAAATAAAAAAAATTCAACTATTAAAAGGCAAGAATATACAAATATATACAGGCATGTAGTATCATTTGTATCAGCCAGAAAAATTATTTCACACTTAATTGAAAAAATGTTCACCCTACTCCCCAATACTCCCTGTCTGTTTTATGATAGGAATTATAATCTAAGGTATCAAGTAAATTTTAGAACAATGTCTACACTATTGAAAGACTTTTTATATTACTGGCCCAAACTGGCAGATGATGAAATAAGCAATTAAATGTTCTACTTTCCTATTTGTAAGCATTATGTGTCCAGTGGTAAGGAGCCTGTTAGGATAGCATAAAAAAGAATGTACAAATGTTAATAATTGATTTATCAATTTTTTTTTTATTTCCTTCTCCTGCGGGACTTTTTTATTCTCATGTTCATAACTAAACCTAAACATAAAAAAAATGCTGGCCTTATAATGAAGAAAATGGCCTCTTTCAAAATATAGATAATTTCAGGGCCGCTGGGTCAGGGGTACCGGGGCGTACTTTGACTAAAAATAAATTAATGCTTTGAAATCTGCCCTTTGATAAGCAATGGTGCCTCTTTCAAAATTTGTGAATTTCATGGCTTTTGGATTAAAACACGAACCAAATACAATCGCTGGAAAGTTGTTACATGATGCTCAGGTGACCTATAAGGCCCGTGAGCCTCTTGTTTAATCTTGATGTTTTTGATGTTTATAAGGGTGAACTTGAAATATATGACTTGTATATTTTATTTTGTGAAAGATTACAGGGTTTGATTTCTTATTCTAGTCTGGTTGTCCCTTTTCCCTATGTACATCATGTTACCACGTCATTATGGTGCTGGGGGTCAGATTGTGTATTTTGATTAGGATGTGTAAAATTCTTTATTTGAGTTCCCTTTGTTTTTGCCTGCTTATTGCAAAAACCTCAGTTATTTGACAGGAAAACTAAGTGTTGTAGGGTGTGTTGTATTTGTATTGTTTCATCATGTATATGATTAGTAACATTAAGAAGTTTCTTGAACATTCCAGAGTGGTCATTTTTCTAGAACATTTGTGTATGTCCAGGTTGTTTCAGTAATATAATGTCTTAACAACTTCTAGAATATTTTAGATTTATGATAATGTATAAATACCCTGTCAACTGTAAGCATGATATTTATTGTCGTATAAGCACCATTGATGTACAAGTAAGATTGGCGTACCAAGAGACTGGGATATATTTTCATTGGTATATTGTGTGCAGCAACGGACACTCTCTTGTATGTATTCTTAGATTCTTGCTAAGTTTGTACTTTATGATATATATATATATATATATATATATATATATATATATATATATATATATATATATATATATATATATATATATATATATATATATATATATAATATAGCCCTTTGATGAGGTCGATCCATAGATATATCGACTTCACAGAAAAGCATATCGACCGAGCACGAAGTGCGAGGTCGATATGCTTTTCTGTGAAGTCGATATATCTATGGATCGACTGAATCAAAGGGCTACATTTGTTATATTATTTTCTTTGGCAAAAATAAGGCTAAAACAATTTTTTGGACCATTATAATATATTCAAACATTTTGTATTAACTAACAACAATTTTGAACACAAAAACTCATTTACTCTGTGTTATTGTTTTGCATTATGTTATAGTTTATAGTAACACTTGTGTAGTTGTTAAGGCACAGGCCTGGCATTGGTACAAGCATGTTAGCTGACTGTAAGGTATGTGGCTGTACCAAGGTGGTGTTAACCTGTTTTTTCTGGGCTTGGACATTCTGTTTAAATTCGATAGAACGCACGATATCATCAATTCCATCCGATTCATCAAATAAATCTTTCATAAGAACTTCTTCCTGTGAATTTGATAGGGGCAATAAACTGTAATCTTGCATTGGGCTTGGACTAGTGACTGTTTCTGTTGCCTTTCTTCCTGATATTTTCTCTGAGATTATCTGTGACATTACTTTCTTGGTGTTCTCGTTGGTCTTCCCTGAATATGTTTTAAGGGAACTCTCTGCTTTATGACCAGTAACTGACATTATATGTCTACTTGGGATATTTGCTGAATCTAACACACTTACAGTTGTTGCCCTACATGAATGATTAGTGTAGAGTACATTTATTCCAGCACTGACACAAATTCTTTTCATATACTGTCCAAGTTCATTATGACCCACAGGTATATTACAGTAGTAGGTATTGTCTTTAGGAACACTTCGAGGCTGTTGGAACAATCTTGGGCAATGAGGAGACAGTCGTCGAAGATATTTCACAAAACTTCGTACGGGACATCGGTCACTATCTGAAATTATACAACATAAATTCTAAGAACTGCTTTGACCCAATATCTTATTAAAAGTAGGGTGATTATTATAATTAAAGTAAAAATAAAATTATTTTTTCTTTCCTTACTTTTCAAATATTTACCTTTTATCTCGTACATCCTTCCATCAGATGATTTTTCAGAATCATCTTGATGGTTCTTTGTTTTTTCATCTTTTGTTTTGTACACGAAGAGCTGATTTCCTTCCCCTCTCATTACTGCAAAGTCCTTTCGTGTTAGGGAGGAAAGGTTTTCTCTGCCTCGCCGGCCAAAATGTAACATTATGTCCAAAAAGACCTTAAACAAACAAGACACGATATCACTCTCAAAAACTTTGATATATCATATAGGCCTAATTATTTACAATTTCTTATTCATAATGGCTAAAGTACCAACCTTGTACTGCAACATTTGGGCATCCTCCAAGTTTTGGGTTAAATGTTCATAGATTACTTCCAAATGTTCGTCTGAGATGGGTGGATGGTGATCTATAGCTGCGCGACCCTGTCTTTTTAGCTCTTTAGTCATACACTTGAATGCCCTTGCCGACTTCTTAAAATCAGTTCCTTTCAAAATGTCAATATCAGTTCTCGTTTTCTCTAAATGTCTCTGTAAGCCCTGTCGATACGAAAGCAGTGTTGTCTTTTTATACATCTCACCATCCCTGTTGCGCATCTCAAGGTAAAACTTGGATAAAAGTTCGTCAAGTTTTTCATTGTCGAAAGATTCGAAATCTAACTCCTGCCCCTTCGTTAACAGGTATTCCCGAAACAATTTCACTGACGTTGAAGTAACTCGTTTGGTATTTTGTGCTTCAACATTATCCATCAAATTTTTGATGCCTTCATCGTCAATAGAAGCGAATCTTCGCTTTTCAGTTTTTGCGAGCTCTTTCGTGTCGTTCATCTTCTGCTAGTTTCGGAACGTACATGAAAGAACGATTTTCATTGGCTTAAATTTTCGATCATGAACTAATCGCAATCAGTAAAACAAATCTTGGATTTTTCCTTTTCTATTCTTAGTAACTCAAGTCTTTATCGGCAAAATATAATTTAACACGTGGTATAAACCAAACCAATCAATCTAACTGAATTACACAGTAAAAATAATATATATATATATATATATATATATATATATATATATATATATATATATACTGTAAATAAATTATTGTTAAGTTTAAACTGTGTGATTGATCTTTGCTGGCATTTAGGGTTATTCTGACCCATAAAATAAGGAACATACAAAAGTACTTATTGCAAAAAAAATATTTATGTGAAATGTTTTGGTGTAAAAATTCTACTATATAACAGTGTTTGTATTGTACCTAGTTTTATACTAGTTTTTTGAACTGCTGAATTTTTCAAACCTATCATTTAACCCATCTGTCTTCAATGCTTGTTATTTCTTTTAGGTTGACGTTTCCATATGAGTGAAAAATTTTTGAGAGGGACGTTAAACAATATTCAACTAATCAATCTTTTAGGTTGACATATGGCATGCAGCGGACGTTTGTTATTTCGTTTTTTATTAGTGATGGCGTCTCCATATAAGTGAAAAATTCTCGAGAGGGACGTTTAACAACGTACAATCAATCGATCGTTTTGTTATTGGTTGTTTGTTCATTTGTTTTACCCACCCTTTATGATGGCAAGCAGTAGTTTATAGCATTTTGCATATGTTTTTTAATCTTATCATGTTTATAAGAGGTCAACTTGAAATACATGCATATAGTATCTTGTGAAAAATTAAAGGGTTTAAATTCTTAATCTAGTATGGTTGACTCCCCCTTTTCCTATGTATTTCATGTTACTATGGCATTATGGTGCTTGGGATAAGATTGTGTAATATTTTACTTAAGATGTGTGATATTCTTATTTGAGTCCAATTTTTTTCTACAATTTTGTTAACTGTTTTACTTCTTTCGTTATTTACTTTATTAAAATTAAATCACTTCTACATGTTATTTAATTTTTTTCTGCTTTTAATAAAAACAAGCTCAGTTGTTCGGCAGGAGAACTAAGGAACATAACTTTAATTGAGCATTTTAAACACCTTTCATTCTTGTGTTAATTCTGTTCTGGTCAATTTGTAAAATTCATTATGACCCTTTTCTCTTGAGAAAAACGGATAATTTAACCCAAAATGGACAATTATGTTCTGGTAGATTTTAGTAAATTGATGTTCTCAAAAGCACCCTTTTTTAACACTAACTCATGCAAAATCAAACTTAAATTCGTATATTTTATCAAAACAATAAGAGCATTGCAATTGCTTAAAAAGCATTCTAAATTTTACAACTAGATATCATTGAGATTGGAGCCATCTCAAAGGGCCCCGCTTTCAGCAACGAACATGAAAATATAAAATACATGAAAAGGGTTTGTTTTAAAGTAGTTTGAGTCTAAAGGGGACAAAAAATAACCACTCTCTCAAGAAATAATAAAATAGTAAAAAAAACTTTAAATATATCCTCTATGAAATATATATATATATATCCTCTATGAAATAGTGACATCAATTGTTTAGAACATCTCCTTGTAATAACGTCCCAGCGTTCCTGAAAGCGTTTGGAGATTGGCCCTATGTTAGGTGTAACATTTATCTGAAAGCCTTTCGGAACATTACCTGCAGGTTAATGGCACTGCTATGGGTACGAAAATGGCACCGTCTTATGCCAATGTCTTCATGGGCAGACTGGAACGCAACTTGTTACTTCAAGCACCATTTAGGCCCCATAGCTGGTTGCGTTTCATTGAATATAGAGATGAAGTGGGTGGAATGTCGTGAGAGCCTCGAGGCATTCATTATGTTTGCCAACACCTTTCATCAGTCGATCAAATTTACAGTAGACATGTCTAATTCGAAAAACGTATTCCTAGATACTACATCTACCCTGATTGATGGTGAAATCGAATTTAGTCTCCACACCAAACCCACAGACTCCCACCTATATCTTATGCCCACTAGCTGTCATCCCCCACACACTTTTAAGGGAGTTGCTAAGGGTCTAGCCACCAGGATTCGACGCATCTGTTCGTCCCCTGCCTTATATCAGGAGCAAAGTGGTCTTCTTAAGTCCCACTTATGCAAAAGAGGCTACAATGCCCGCACCGTGCAAACAGCTATTGATGAGATGGCGGAACATGACAGGCAAAACCTATTACGCTACAAGGAAAAAGACAATAGCGACAGGGTCCCTCTGGTAACCACATACCATCCCGTCCTTAAAAACCTTAGCGGTATCCTTCAAAAGAACCTACCAATTCTCCATTCAAACAAACGAATGGCAGAGGTCTTTAAGGAACCCCCATTGGCTGCATACAGACGCCCAAGGAATCTAAAGGACATGGTAGTAAGAACCAGACTGGACAACCCATTACCTAACGGGGGCTTTAAAACTTGCTCTGACAGGAGATGTCTTCTTTGTAAGCACAGCACTGACACAGACAGTTTTAACAGCCCTGTTACAGGCCGCAGCTACAAAATACTAGGGAATTTGTCCTGTCATACTGACAACTGCATTTATCTCATCAGTTGCAAAGTTTGCTCCAAACAGTATATTGGTGAAACAGGAGATCTCCGCAGGAGAGTCAATAACCACCGTTCGACCATTAGGACCAAAAAACTCAATGAACCCGTTGGGGAACATTTCAACCTTGAGGGTCACAAATGGGAGGACATGACAGTAGTGGTGATTGACCATAACCCAAGATGGACAGATGCTCAGAGGAAAAGCAAAGAAAAGTTCTGGATGCACAGATTGAAGTCATTCCGCGCTAATGGTATTAACAAATTGAATGACTTCACCAGAATGAACGCAAACTAGACCCGATTCCTGATCATACTAAACAAGTTTATTCTCTCAATTTAGTGTAAACTCTACAGTTTATTTGCGTCACCAACTCTCGAACAACCCACATAACTATGTATTGCTTACGCCTTTGTTAATTATTTTTTCCCGATAATAAGTCATAAAATATTTCAAAATTTATAATTGATCACAATTCATGTGTTTAAATATCCCGACTATATGATTTTTCTTTCATTATTTTTTATTAAGTATAGTTACGCCATTTTGAGAGAATGAAACAATGTACGATTTACTGATTGTCGTAATTAATTAGCATAATTAATTCGTTCAATTATGTAAATCGCACTTCACCCGAGTATACCCGATAGACCGGACGCATTTCATAGCGGTCCGGATTTCTTTCTTTATAAGTGTTCTTAAAAATTTCCAATTCAACATGTAATTAAGTATGTAAATATCTAGTGTTTAGTAGTTTAGTAGTAGTGCTAGTTGTTTTTGTTTCTCTTTTTCCTTTGTTCTTATGACTTTTTAACTTTTTTCTTTGTCCTGAGGAAGGGACAGGGCGTCCCGAAAATTTGACAATTTTAATTGTTCGTGTCGTTGGTCTTTTTTAGTGCTTTGTATAAATTTCCATGCGTGACTTTGTATCTACTAAGTAGATCCGACATTTAGGATATACAGTGTTGTTGGTTTTTTAGTGCTTTATATATATATATATATATATATATATATATATATATATATATATATATATATATATATATATATATATATATATATATATATATATATATATAAAGGGTTAATCAAAGTGTGTAAATAAAGATAAATGTCACATGCTTTATGCGCTTTCTATTTTAATTAGCAGACATTAAAACGGGAATATAGAAGTTGATAATGACTTTCTCACTATCTCAAGTCACCAATAAATAGTATGTATATATTTTGAATATTTCTTAAGTTTGGAGCACTGGATTTTTTTATTTTTTAATTTGGCATATTTCATAAACTCTTACTACAATAAATAGAAATAATGATTACATTATTAATGATTACATACATGAAGGATATCAAATTCATAGTTTGATATTCATTCACAAGGCTTTGAAAATGAAGGTTTGATAAAATTTCTTTTTACTTTCAGAGAAAACACATTACTTGAGTCCATCAAAATAAGAAATACAGGTTTTACACAGCGATGGTGAAGAATTACTTAGGTGAAATATCTGTGTATACACTGTAGAAGCACACATTTTATTGGGGATAAAATTTCATTGTTTTATATTCTATATTATGTAGTTCATATATACTTTTTGGCAATGTAAGCTTTTGGATCCACCCCATCCTAAATCACAAGTCTGACATCCATGGTAACAGTTATCGTGACAATGACATATGCAGACGTGAGTGGAGTTTGGAAGAAATTTACATTGACCTTTTAAAGAATACAAAAGGCTTGAATGAATAACAGAAGTATTGTAATTCATATATTCTAAATATATATTCATAAATACATAGAAACAGAAAGAATATTAACATAGCAAACAATAGCTTCTTGTTTTTTTCACTTTCATGACAATTTTTGCAAAGATAACTGAAGTCAACGAGAACTGCGAACGGTAGTATTGCTCTCCCGCTTACCAAGAAGTCAATTTTGAAAAGTTAATATGTTTGAATAATTTTTCATAAATATTTAAGACATCACTGTCTAGTTTGTTGGACATACCAGTGCATCAGCAATACTAGTAGTTGAAAACGTGGGATAATTTGCATAACGGCCGAATCCCAACAAACTTGACAGTGATTCCTTATATTTCCATTTCGTTGCTGACACTTATTTAGAGCAGGTCCGAGGTATCTAACTGATTATACGCAAGTCAGTTTTTAGCATTTCCCAAGTGTTTATTTGTTGTCAATAGAATCCAGTGGTTTTTCACTGGGAACATATTTTTACATGTACATACTAAAACGTCCAAAAATGCGTATTTTTCACCGACTTCAAAGTAGAGTACTTTGTATATTTGATTCTTTATAAATGTAAATACATGTATAAGAAAAGATTGATAATTTAAAGAAACATTTATTCATTAGCGAATATATTTAAAAATCAGTTACTATTGAATTGTTCTTTGCATTCAGCAAAGATTTTGTGGCCAAATTGCCATTAGAATTGAATAATTTTTTTGGGAAAATGTAGTCGGGAATCAAGAGTTAGCGTTCGTAGTTCTTTCTAACACTACATTGAGATTGATCGTCGCAAATTCATGTCAACGTTTATATTCCCAGATGTAAAAATTTGCTTTCAACAAGAGGGATCAGATTTAAGTGTCTGCATAAATCTGATTTCAAACAAGTCACACTGCATTCAACAATTGACCAAATACTTGTATGACAGAAGAGGACTATAAGTGCAGTTTTCCCTCCTTTTTACAAACTTATTTAAAACAACTTTGGCAATTTTATAACTTTTCTTTGTAATTACCTTCTACTCTAGGACTCATAAGTACAATAACCCCACAGATCAGGAAGAATATTAACTCCAAAGACATTTCACTTCCACTTATATGTCTGGCACATCTGTTTATGTTTAACATTTTAACAATATAGCCACCCTTGTTTAAAAACACCTGTCCTCAATTTCAACAATTCACAAACCTTCCTCAATTTTGGCCGGAAGATCTTACACTTTGTATGTTCATGAATAGCCCAAAAAATACTAAATAACGGGAAATCGGAAATGTGTTCAAATATTTTAACAACACTCAAATTCATACCACTTAAATAAACTTTGATCTACAATAAACTATTTGCAGATTTATATAACATACAAACTTGGGTTACATGCATACAAGAGGGAGTATGAAAGATCTGCATTAAGCGAGCTTTTTCTATGACAAAATCATTAGATTTTGCAATTTAATTTTGATCGAGGTCTGAATCTTGTTCGATTGCAGATGATTTTTTTTCAATTATATAAAGTTTTTCTAATTATGTGGAGATTAACACATAAGAAATATATATCTTCACTCCAATAACAAGGTGTTCTCAATCAATTATGCAGGTCTTTTGAGATTTACACATACTTCTATTTTTTTTAAAAAATAATTTTCCCTTTGCATTCATTATCATGTAAAACAATGACTTGTGATAAAAAGACATTCATGCACTTGTACATACACTGTATATCATTACAATATCTGGAAAGCTACTGGAGTAATTTTAAAAATATATTCCTGGCTACCTCCATGTTGATTTGATGATATTTCTTTGTAAAAATACTAAATTTTAAATATTTTGTGCAAGCTAAATGTACATGTACATAAGTTTTTAAAAATCTTATGTACATGTAGGAACCAAAGGCCAAAACGTTTTAATAATTTAATCAGTATTTTATAATGTAAAATTAATTTTACATAATAGGATATTAATTATATCTAATCGGGCACGCTCCAATAAGCAAATCTTTTCTCTAGACTCTAGACAAAACTGCAACAAAATATGTCTTGCCATTTTTCACATTTACGAGTCATATACTAATATCATGATAGAATCCTACCATCATGAAATATACGGAGATAAGGAACAGTTATCAAGATGAAAAATTCATAAAACAATACTAAATAGGAGCAGAACAAACACGAACCGTCAAAACATCAGAGGTGGTATCAGGTACCATGGAGGAGTAAACATCCCCTGCCGACCGGTCACACCCGCCGTGTGTTTTTGTCATCATCGGAAAATAACGGAAAAATCTGTCTTCAATTCAGTGTATAAATATGGACTAATAATTAGTATGAAAAACGTCAGTCAGAATATGACTCAATGAAAATTATATGCATGTTCTGACAAGGTCATTTTATCGACAATAGAACTTATTAAATGATGACTTTAAACGCAACTGTTGGTATTTCTGTTTCGTCAACTTGTTTGTCAATAATTTATCTCCCTTTAGACACTATTTATACTTAGAGCATGCTCATGCGTATCGAATCAACTGAGACAAATATACTCCGCATGCAAGTGATAAAGGTATACATGTATTGCTGCATAAGTAAAGGAATTAACGATTATTAAGTTGAAGTCATCACATTTATCATAAAGCTTGGTTGTTAGATTACCAATAACGTCTTATTCAAGTAAAATATCCAGTTTCAGTTCAGTTTCTTTATTTCTTTAAGCCATCTGGCCCATCAGAGTTATACAACAAACATGATAATAACAAAAAGAAAAAAAAAACATACAGAGAGAGAGTGAACGTAAAGAACACATACATGGGAATAATTCTATACATCAATTTTAATTTTTCTAAACAATGATGCTGCATTCAAAAATTTGCCCAAATTTACGAGATCTTTAATATTATTGGAACTTAACAGCTGAATTAATTTAAAGACACTAGGCCTAGTATAATAATACTTTTTCAAAAATTTCTTTCTTATATCAATATACAATGGACATTTCAAAATAAAATGAAATTCATCTTCTATATCATGGTGATTACACTTGTACATAATCTATTATTCTTAGGTACGTTATGGTATCGACCTTTTTCAATATTCAACGTGTGATTCAATAACCTGAATTTTGTCAATAGCTGTCTTAATTTTTATCAATAGGTTTTGTTAAAAATTACACTTTCAAGAGTTTGATATATTTTCTAATATAGCTTGCTTAGAAACATCTAACAGTCGTTGTTTTATAATGAGATAAGATCTATCATTTAAATTATCTTCTGTCCAAAATTGACCTAGACCTAAAAGGGACAATTCTTTTTTAATTTGTAAAATCAGTTTGTCATTATGTAATACCATGCTTTCATAACAGGACTTAAAAATGCAATTTTCAGCTGTTCTCAATTTGATCCAATATTTAAATATTCTTAATTTCATTGTAACTGCTAATGGAAAACGCCAGAGCTCTGAATAAATCAAACTGTTTGAGGTTTTCTTCCCCACACCTAGAGTATTTTTACAGAAATTTAAATGTACCTTTTCTACGTCAGAACATCTATGAAAACCCCATATCTCAGCTCCATAAAGTAATACGCTAAATACATATGTATCAAAAATTGAACATATAGAGTTTCTACAATAAATTCATACCTCTTTAATTTACTTGAAATAGCAAACATAGCTTTTCTTCCTTGTTCCGCAGCATGCTTCTGTGTTTTTAAAAATTTCCCATTTAAGTCAAATAAAATACCTAGATATTTAAATTCATTCACAATTTCTGATTTAGCATTATTATAGAACCAGGATTCGTTATTGCGTAATTTACCACCATTTCTAAAGACAACAATCTTTGTTTTTGTTACATTAACAGAAAGGCTCCATTCTTCAGTATAATTGTACAGTGTGTTTAACATTTTTTGTAAGCCTTCTGGAGATTCAGCAAAAATAACCATATCGTCTGCATATATAAGTATGAATAAATTTAACATCTGTAAATCAATATATGGACAGTTATCTGAAATAAAACCAACCTCGAAATCATTTACATATACAGTGTAGTGAAAATAATATTGGTGATAATGTTTCCCCTTGCATTAAACCTATATCATTGTGGAAGTAATCATTGAGAAAACCATTGTATTTAGCACAACTTTTAACATTATTGTGTAGGGATTTGATTATCTTTAACATTTTACCTTGGATGCCTAAATGAAATAATTTTTCCATAATTTTATCCTATCAACAGAATTAAATGCTTTTTGAAAGTCAACAAAACAGCAATATAATCTTTTCTTAGTAGAAAGGTACTTATTTATAAGCGATTGCAGAACAAAAATAGCATCAGTTGTTGACAGTACTTTACGAAACCCAAATTGTGCATCCGTCAATATATCATAGGAGTGCTCCCATTCCAGTATCCTATTGTTTAGAACACTTGTAAATAATTTACAAAAATAGCTTACAATAAATATACCACGATAATTGTTGACACCATTCTTATCTCCTTTTTTAAACAATGGAGTAATGAAACATTTTGACCATGATTCAGGGTAAAAACCAGAGTTAAAAATATTATTAAAGAGTTTATGTAACAGCGGGAGCAATTCGTCGCGGCATTTCATAAACAGTTTGTTAACAATACAATCTTCTCCACAACTTTTATTTGTTTTTAACTTTTTAATTGCTGTGCATATTTCTTCGAAACTGATCTCTGTATCCAACTTGTCGTACACAGCATCCGAATAAAATTCTCTTTTCAAGTTGCCGCCCGTGTTAGAACCGAGATTTTTAAAATGAGTGAAGAAATCTTCTAAATTTAAATTACAATCAACATGGTTTGTCTTTTTTGTTTTAAAAAGTTTAAAGAATTGTTTTGGGTTCTGTTTCTTCAAAAAAGTAAGCATGTCGCCCTTATGGCGTTTGTACTGTACATGTCGTTTAAGTTTATTTTCAATTTTTTTGTAAGTTTGTTTGGCGTTTGAAAGAACCTCTCTATTTTCTGATGTTTTATTTGTATTGAACACATTTAGTTTTTGTTTGTACTCATTATAAAGATGTTTACACTTATCGTTAAACCATGGTTTATCCTCATATTCTTTAGATAATTTTTTTGTACTAATGCCTTGCTGAGGGTTAGATTCACGAACGTCACAGAAAGGGAGTACGCAAGTATTTAATAATTCACAGAAGCTGTCAACACAAGAGTTAACATTCTCGATAGAAGTAAAATCTACATCTACAATACTTTGAAGCTCGTGTATTTTATCGTTCAAACAATCTTTAACAAGGCCAAATATGAAACATGTGTCACCGACTCTTTGGTATCTTTTATCTCGAGCTCACCGGAATATATCGCATGGACATAAGAATGGAAATTATTATTATTTTTAATTGACAATACGTCGTCGATTTGTCTAAATGTCTGTTGAGGGACCACAACAAGTGTTTTCTTCTTTTCACATTAAAGAAATTCTGCTTCATATGAATGCAAAAATAGATCTGCAAGAATCATGAAAAGAATGTGGCAGACTCCGTGTTGTCTACTAATTTGAGGTTTTAAATAAGTCTTGCTTTAATGCAATATAAAAAAAATATGCCAAAAAAAAAAAAACGGTCACATTTGGTGCCCATCGAAACTCCAACACTGAGAATAAATGGTGTCTGAAGACTGAATAAATATTTTTCATGAAAAACTGCATTATCCTTTTGATATGAACTCCAGAGTACTTGTATTTAAAATAAAAATGTTTTAAACAAAAAATGACCAAGCACAATGTATTGCAGAACACGTAAACACATTTTAATTGTTCAAACAAGTATTGTGAATTTGATACGAAAGAGATTCTTTATTTTCCGATCAATGCAATTGTAAAGATCAGATCTTCCAAACATTATTTGGAATTCCAATGTGCACTTACTGTGGCTCGCTATTAACAAACCTATTTTGAAATGTTTATTTCCTATGAAGCAGAATTTATTAAAAAAAACATTTAAAGTAAAACGCACTTGCTTTGACTTCAAGGAAAGATATGGAGATAACCAACGCTATTCAATATCAAAGTCCATAAAACAATACAATCTGTCGTCAATTCAATGTATAAATAATGGACTAACAATTAGTATGAAAAACGTCAGTCAGCATTTGTCTCAATGATAAATTGTATTTGCTGACAAGGTCATTGCCTCGATCATAGAATTTACGAAATGATGACTTTAAACGAGACTGTTGATATTCTTGTTTCATCAACTTGCTTGTTAATAATTTACTTCGTTTTAGAAATTGTTCATACGTAGAGCATGCTCTTGTGTATCGAATCAACTGAGATATAATTATACATTCTGTATGCAGGTGTTGAAGGTTTATTGTTGCATAAGTAAGGGAAGTTGACGATAGAAAAGTTAAATTCATCACGTTTATCATATAGCTTGCTTTTTATATTACCATTAACGTCTCTTCCAAGTAAACTATCCAAGGATGAAACAGATGTGTCAGACTCTGTGATATCTTTGATCCCAAGCTCACCAGGATATATCGCATCGACGTAGGAATGGAAATGACCATTGTTAATTGACAATACGTCGTCGATATGTCTAAATGTCGAGTTGAAGGCAAAACAGCAGGTGTATTCTTCTTTTCAAGCAGGTTGGATCCTGTGATCTGTACAATTGAGAATTTTTTGTCATGTATATTTTTAGAATCTCCACACAAAGCGTGATATAAATTAAAATTAACGGAGTAATTAATATGAACCTTTTATACACTGATTAGGTCTAAAACTTAAATCAATTTTTCTTAGTTTTTCCTCTGCAATTTTTTATCCACATAAATTTTTGGCATAAAAACAATTTTTTTCTTCATTTTGAAAAGTCACATTTAAGTTAATGGCAATAGAAATATTCAAATTACTTTGCATAGTCTATAATTTGACCTTTCTGTTCTTAAAAATGTTATTTTTCTACTGTTAAAAATTTAAAAAACAATAAAAGCATTTGAAAGGAATTCAATTTTTTTTAATTTGAGTAGAAAGGTTAAAATTATCGTATATACCGGGTATTTGGAAAATGAAATAAAAAGTGGGAACCTGTGATGTTTATATTAGATATTACTAAAATGGTGCTAATTCCAAGTTTAAATTGGACCATTTTCATACCCCCTCCCCCAGCTTGAAAAGTGGGTGGTTACATGGTAATCGGGATGTCCGTCCGTCCGTCTGTCTGTCTCTACATCCGTCTGTCTGTTATGTTTTGGGTACCTATCGCTTATCCGCAACTCCTCTTATACCATTGAATGAAATTTGATGAAACTTTCACATAATCTTTATTACATAATGCTATTGTGCACCTCCTATTTTACTTTATGATCCGACATAAATTTTAGGTTTTCAACTGCAAAACATGGACACTTCATCATATTCATATGTATGGCACGCCAAATTCACAAAAATGAGCTTAACATAGTTTCACAGTTGGTAAACTAGGTTTATCGACAGTTAACTATAGTTTACAAACCGTGAGCTATAGTTAATAATTCGTTAACTCTAGTTTTCATTCTGTAAAACTATATTTAACGGTTGTTAACTATTGTTTACGAATGCTAATCTACGTTTATTTGTCTGTAATAAAACGTTAATAATAGAATCTGACGATATACATAGATCTACGTCTGTAAACTATAATTTACAAACGTAAACTTAGTTAAGAGTAGTTAATCATAGTTTCACAAATCGTGAAACTATATTTATCAGATTGTTAAGTATAGTTAAGAGCTGTAAACCATAGTTTACAAATGGTGAAACTGTATTTATCAGATAATCTTTGTTTTGCAATCGCAAATTATTGTTTTCAGTGTTAAGTATAGTTAAAGGTTCTGAAACATAGATTATTGCGTTAACTATGGTTTACAGATGTAAAATATAAATTAACATTGTAAACTAAAGTTTACAGTCCGTAATCTACATTTATAGTTTACAATCGATAAACCTAGTTTATCGACTGTGAACTATGTTTAGCTCATTTTTGTGAATTTGGTGTGCCATACATATGGGAGGCGGGGTATCGTTTAGTGACCTCATTGCTCCGAGTTTCCAACTGCTTTCATTATATTTGCCATAGAAGGTGATAGAAGACATGGCAGTTAATTTAATAAATAATTTAGGACCAAAAAGAAAATATTACTTCACATAATTACTCAGTTTGCAGGCTGCATGTAAAAATAGAATTCCAAACTTCACAATACTAAATACTTCGAAAGAGGAAAACATGATCTTTTTCTTAAAAAAAACCTCCTCTAAATGTTTTCAGCATGGACTTTAATAATGGAGTTTTAATGGAAAAGAGTTTATTAGCATTATAGATTTCAAATTTACTATTTTTTGTAATAACTAAACTATTATGCAAAATATTTTTAATAGAGGTAAAGACAAATATCTGCTTAAAAGCTGGGGAGCGAACCTCTTTAACTAAGATATTTAGATACTATCAATTAACAATACCATATTTTATTCTTAGAGACAAGAAATGTGTCATTTCAAAAAGTAAAATAGGAGATGTACAAAGGCATTATGTAATGGATTATCTGTGATAATATCATTAAATTTCTTTCAATGGTATAGGGGGATTTGCGGAAAAGAGATGAGTACCCTTCAATAATACACAAAGGATGGCAGTGTCCATGTTTTGCATGAAATATGTGTTCGATCAAAAGGTAAAACTAGAGAGTGCACAATGGCACGATGTAATAAAGATTCCGTAAAAGTATCATTAAAATTTATTCAGTGGTATAAGAAGAGTTGCGGATGGGAGGGACGGACGTACAGGTCGACAGAAGGACAGGTTATATAGACGGACGGACGTACATCATGATCACTATGTACTTTCCTACTTTTCAAGCTGGATACCACAGATACCACATAGTTTGACACATCAGATTTATATTTGAATATTTTATAAGAAAAGTCGTTTGTAACCTGATAACAAAACTTTATGAAAAACGGGATGGCTTTTTCTATACTCAGCTTCCCTTACGTATCAAATACAGTAAAACTAAATGCTTTTTTCTAATCCGTCAGTCATTGCGCATGCACTTGTATTAAACACGAGCGTTTTTGATCTGTATAAAATAATTGAGAATATTATAAATAATTGTTTGATATTTTTTCCAAACTGATGATAAGATTTCGATTATTGTGTGTAAATTAGGTAAATTTTTTTTTATTAATTCATAGAATTTATTTTTGCTTTCACATTTACAGACTATGTACAATAGATTTGTTTCCATTCAATACATACTTTTTCTTCCATGTAATTCATATTATATACTTAATACAAATTCTCTTTGGTAAATACTAAATACAAGTTCATTTCATAAAGCTGCAAAAGTTATATTAATGTTTATGCTTGCATAAACAGGGTTTGTGTCAGCAATCAACTTCCGGAAACTACAATTCCACCGTCCAGGTTTTAATTTATATTTTTCTGTATTCTGATTGGCTGATATAAATATCCTTCTTTTGTGTAAGCGTCACTGATCTATGTACATGTTATTATTTACTTTTGTGTTTATTCTTGTGGAAAGTGTTTCCCATACAACAACTTTGCTGTTTTACCGTGTTTCTTGACTATATCTGCCTTTAGGAACGTATTGTGACCGTGTACTATCACCGTTATTTGTACAGTGTAAGAAAAATTAAGCAACAAACTGACGATGGCAGAGAGACGCGGCCGTTCCCGCCAAAGGACGAATGCCTTGGATTCGTCCAATCCACAGAATTGGACTCTTTCTAAACTAAGAACAGAACTGAGAAATATTGGAATTGCCGTCCCATCCTCTGTGGACAGAAACACTACTCTGAAACTGTTTCTCGAAAATAAAGACAGAAACACACCGAACCCCAGTGCCGCTAACCGCAATGTCAATACCGACATTGCCGCCAATCTACTGAGTCAACCTAATTCGGAAACCAGTGTAGCGAATTCTAATTCTAATACGAGAGAACTATTTTCCATCGCAGACTCCTTAGCTTCAAATCGTCTACAAGTGCGCATGAATACAGTCACTTCCGCCCTCGCCTTCACAAAACACTGACAATTAGCGAATTTATAACCGCTTTTGGGAAATACAAGAGAATCATGTGCACTAAATTCCCTGAAAGAAGAGTTGAGCTGGATAGATACGAAGGCAATATCGTAGAAATCTCAAATGTGTATGGCCAGAAGTTCTACGATTACCACACACAGCTCTCTGCACGAGCGGCTGCTGCCCTGCATGACTTAAACATCAAAGTTGATTGGTCCATCAAGGATAACGCCCTCCTGAGCATGGTCATGGGGAATGCCCGAGTGTCCGCCTGTCATCTTTGCAACTCAACATCACATTCCGGCTCGTTTTGTCCTCTCTTACGCATTAAACCATCTCAATACCAGATGCTGAAAAATGCTCAATCTCTCAATTCCGCTAAAGAAGACAAATATGGCAGACCACGAAAGACTTACAATGTCTCGGAAATCTGCAACAACTTCAATTCAGGAAAATGCAGTAGAAAAAACTGCATTTTCTCTCACGTATGCAACACCTGCAAGTCAAGCGACCATGGAAGCCATGCATGTGAGGAAAGCACGAAAAAGAGCAAATGACTAGATAACCTTAAACCAAATTCCTTTCCACTTGCCGCTTCCACGCCTGTTGACATTGATCGTCTAGAATTGGAACTCAGAATGCACCCTGATTCAAATTTTGTTAAATATCTCTGTGATGGCCTGCGCTATGGATTCTATACTATGATTAATAACCTGGACATTCCAAGTAAAGAATGCCGGAATCTTCTCTCTGCCACCTCACACCCCCAAATAGTGGATGATCTTCTAAGCAAAGAAGTGGAGAAGGGTTACCTACAAGTACCTTTTGTCGAACCCCCTTTTTCACACTACAGAGTTAGTCCCATTGGAGTTAGCTTTAAAAAATATTCAAATAAAGCACGTTTAATAGTGGACTTATCAGCACCTCATTCAGATCCTTCTGATCCCAGCATCAATTCTCTAATCGACAAAGAGAAATGCTCTCTAACCTACGTCACTACCGATGATGCCGTAAATATTATTCAAAAACTTGGTCCAGGAACCACAATGTGCAAAACAGACATATCGGATACCAGATACTACTATTACCTTCCTTGGAATCACTTTAGACTCTCTTAAGATGGAAGCCAGACTGCCGCTTGACAAGATTTCTAGAATCATATCTTTCATTGAAGAATTTCTCGTAAAGAAATCTTGCACTAAAAGGGAGCTTCTACAAATACTCGGACATCTCAGTTTCGCTAGCAGAGTCATAGTTCCAGGACGCTCTTTCGTGTCACACCTTATTACCCTGTCCACAACAGTTAAACAGCTCCATTTTCATATTACCTTGAATAAAGGCTCCAGAGACGACATGAAAATGTGGCTAATCTTTCTCAAACAATGGAATGGTATATCTGTGTTCTATAATGAAATCGAGGTCAGTTCAGACGCTCTGCAACTCTACACAGACGCTTCAGGAACCCTTGGGCATGGAGGTTTTTTCCAAGGACAATGGTTTTCAGAAGCCTGGCCTCCTCCTTTACAACGTACATGTAAAGACAGTGACGAACTCTCCATTGCATTCCGCGAATTGTATCCAATCGTCGTGGCCGCTTTGCTATGGGGTCAATCATGGAAAAAGCAACGCATCGTATTCTCTTGTGATAACCAAACTACAGTGGCTATAATCAATAAGGGTCGCTCCAAATGCCCAAAGATCATGGCACTCGTTCGCCGCCTTACTTTATGTGCAGCTACTAATAACTTTGTATTTAAAAGCAAATATCTCAAAGGTAAACGAAATGTTATTGCTAATAGTCTGTCTCGTTTACAGATCACAAGGTTTCAACAGCTGGCTCCAGATGCCAACAAAACGCCTTGCAAAGTCCCGGAATACCAGGAGGTCCTCAAAGACTTGACATTATTGTAGACAACCTCCTCGACGCTGCCGTTGCCCCCAGGACTAGACAATCCTACCTGACAGGATTTCAAGCTTACACCAGATTTCTACTCATGTGCAACATAATTCCAGAGATACAATTACCTTATGTTCCAGTGTCACAAGACTTATTACTGTATTTTGTTGCGCCCTGTTATTCTAGTTTAGATCTTAGTTATGCAACAATTAAGTTGTACCTATGTGGCATACGCTTCCATTGTATAAGACATAATATTTCGTATCCCAATGTCAGTGAAATGCCAAGGTTATTTGCAGCCCTTAACGGTGTCAAAAGAAACCAGATAAGACCAAACAATCTTCGACAACCTGTTACTTTTGATGTGCTCAAACAATTGTGTCATTTTTTGCAACAACCTGATCAATGTATGGTTTTCAACAATGTTTTGTTACTAGCTACATGTTCAGTAGCTTTTTTCGGGTTTTTGAGATGTGGTGAATTCACTATATACAAAGATTTTGATCCATCTTCCCACATCTGCATGTCAGATATTCAAATTTTTGACGATTTGGTACATTTACGTCTAAAGATATCGAAAACTGACCCTTTCAGAAAAGGGATTGTAATCAAACTTTTCAAAAATAGCTCAGAAAGATGTCCTCATAATGCATGTTGCAAATATCTTAAATTAAGATTACAGTCCTCCCCTTCACCAAGCGACCCCTTATTTGTAACAGAAGATGGCATGGCCTTGACTAGGAGCGCCTTCATTGTCCTATTTAGGGATACTTTAGTTAAAGTCGGGATTGATTCCCAAGCTTTTAGTGGCCACTCTTTCCGCATAGGTGCTGCCACTTCAGCAGCTTCCGCCCACATTGAGGATCACCTAATCAAAGTGTTAGGCAGGTGGTCTTCAGATTCATACTGCAGATACATACGAACACCATCTGATGCTATTAGACAAGCACAACTCGCACTCATAGCAGAATAAGCATAAAAACATGCCCTTATACAAATGTTCTTCATCAATTCATGTATGCTATCTGATCAGATTGTTTCTGTTTTTTCTATAAAGTTTTCTCACTTATTATGCTATGTTTGTTCATTTGCGATTATGTGATTTTTATTTTTTCTCTCATTTTGGGGCAACTCAGCTACTCAATAATGCTATACATCATTTTCATAACTGACTTTCGGGCAATATTAACATGTTGTACCTCAACATGCAAAATTTTCCCCCCAAAATTCACAGGAAACAGACTCCCTACTGTTTCATCTGTCAGGTCATTTGATTTGCTAGGTCTAACGTTACAAGACTCCCGAGTATATCAGTTTGACGCCTCAAACTCATCATACTCAATGAGTCACGGAGTATGCCAGCTGGCTCTCCACCGACATGACCAGACATGACCAGACCTCTCTCAGCTCAACTTCCGTCTAGGTAGCGCAGTACTGTTTGACACCTCAAACATCAAACGGAGTCGTCGAGCTCGCATCAGAATATGCAGCTTACTACCACTTGGCAGAATAGCACACCCTACTGTTCTGCTCAAGTGGACCTTTAGTATGCCACATGATTCTGAGGCCTTCGTGTATCTTGCATAGTTGGGTTTGCCCTTTCGCCAAGTTTTTCTTAAATATGTATATTACTTGTGATATGTTTGTACATATGTTTTTGATATTGCATAATACAACATAATTTTAAACTTAAACTGTCTTAGTTGTTTGTTGACACAAATGACATTTATGTATATTATGAATCTTCATTTTTGTGAAAGCTTTATATACAAAGAATTTAGTAAACAAAGGGGAAGGGTGGAGGAAGAAAAACATTTTTTTAAAAAGTGAAGTGGGGGAACAGTTTTTACTATTTTACCATACTTGTACATATGAGTATAAATTCGAAAAAATAAATACATTAGAGCATATCACAAATAATTTTCCAGTTCTTTTCATATTCTGAAAATTTACAATTTCTTTAAAAAAAATAGCCTTTTCAACTAGTATTCTATCTACAATATTTTTTTTCTAGCATTGCAATACTTAATTTAGGTATATTTTTAAACCTACTGGCAAAAATAATTTGTTTAACAGTAAGTATTATTATATTGTGTAATCTATACATATTTTTATTGTTGAATTTCCCAAACAGTATATCTTTTTTATCAAAATTGATAATAAAATGGAATTTTTTTTATAAACCACTCCTCTTTATGACACCATATTTTTTTTTACACAGAAACATTTAAAAAAATAAATGTTCTATTCTTTCAATTTCTTGTTTACAAAATGAGCAAACAGGTGACTCAATTAGTTTAAGTTTGTAAAGGTATTTATTTGTTGCAATAATCCTGTGCAGGATTTGAAATTGCATCCACTGAAATTTTGCCGCTTTTTAAACTTTAAATGGTAATTCAAAAAGTTTGTTCCATTCTAACGCGCCAAAAGATATTCCATTATTTTCCCATTTTTCTAATGCTTTAATTGTTTGCTTTTTCTTCTTGATGAGTATATTGTACATATCTTTACAACCATTTGTACTTTTATAAAAAATGTAAATTGAATTTGGGATAAAAGGTCCACTTTCTTCTCTTTTTTCAATATCAATACTTTTCAATATCTTTGTACCAGCTATTTTTAAACCTGTATACTCTACAAAATTAGTTTGTACATTCAGATTATTGAGGTACTCGAGGCTTATAAATTAGGTAAATTTAGTGACTCAAACATATACGGAAGTTGCCAGCTATATTAAAGAACCAAAAGCAGACTGTTTCATTTGATTTTTGCGAAATGTTCGGGAGAATAAAGGCATAAAAGTAAGTTTATTTAGACTTTTTTTAATGTAAATTTAGCACATGGCTAAATAAAATGTGCTTGTATGCAATTTATTGAAATGTTTCAATAAAGCCACTATTTATACTTATTTTATAGACGAATTAAAATTCAGATAACAGTTAATTATAATTCAGTTTACATTCAGACTCTCAAATCCGATATTCGAAAGAAACATATAACATATCTAATAAATTGTACGTAATTGTTTTAAGATGAAAACGTTTGGATCCCTGTTTATAGTTCAGTTTTTATTGATGACAAAGGTTTGTTTTCACAAGTATATAGGTAAAATGTGTAAGTTATGATGTAGAAAGATTTCGTTTATTTCACATAAAAATTGGCGATTTCAAAGACATAAGTTCTATGACCCACACATTAAACAGTAGAGGGGAGGATTTCTTTTAGTTGATTTATGATTTTATAGGTATACCTTTTAAAATTTCGGAGATAATTTTAACAATTGTATTTAATTGCTGGATAATCAACAATAATTTTGCAACATGTTGTGTCTACTATTGAAATAATTATTCCAGAAGTCGTTAAGAATGCTCTACAAAACAAACGATACATAGTATCAACTAATCACAATACTTTTAAAATAACCACTGTTATTAAAGTAACTATTTCAATATAATAATTGTATTGTTGAGAGGTTATTTCATGTTTACCAGGCCCGTTCCCTTGGCTGTGGTTTTGCTAGATAGTGGATATAGGGACAGTGGGAATCTCGTTTATCCATACGAACAATTTCTCATTACAACCACTATCGAAAGAGTAATATTGAAAGATATTCAAAGCTTTAATGGTAACGAGAAATAAAACAAAAAGATAAACATGGTGGCCTCGTTTTTTTTAATCGTAATATTTTCCTTATTTACTTACATATAGTTATATACCCTAATCCCCTGCATACGGGGTTTAACGAAACCGAGTCTAATTATTTCTGCCCTAGGGATTTTGATAATTTTTTGATAATTAATTTTTACTGTTATATTTAATGTTTTAGGATTAAAAAATCGAATGTTTACCACCCCGATTTCTTAGTGGGCCATCTTAAATGTTGTCAAACTTTACTATTGGACCCTATGGGAATTTGTTGGAAAATCGCCAAATTATTACATTTTTTCAAATTTTTTTGTACTTCTGCCCTAGGGATTTCTTTTTCATTCAAGTAAATGAAAGTTAATGTAAAAAGTCACCAAATTGTGAAATTTCAAAAAAGTTCACCATCTCGATTGGTCTAGGTAGTATTTACTAATTTTATTTTTTGGAAGCCAAATACCTCTAAAATTGCCATATTACGGTATAAATACATATCTTTGCTGATAAATTATCGGTGCTTACAATTTTTTTCGACATATAAATAGCAATTTTTAGATTGCTAGTTTGTTTCGTGGGAAGTTATGTCATCAGTTTTTAGTATAATATCCATGGACGTCTTGAACATACAAGCGAGTCATGCGTCATGCATTGCTTACAAAATCCGAAAATGGTGACGTTGTTAGAGCCATTTCAACGTTCTTTTTCCAATAATTGTCGTAAAATCACATTTTCAGATCAGTAGGAGTTACAAATAATGTTAATTTTGTATTAAAATTAAAATAATTAATGACTGCATGAAATTAAATAGCTGTGCAAAGTGATGCGCACTCGAATTAGAATCGGCTTCGTTAAATGATTCCATACACAGTAGCAAGCTAATGACAAACGGATTTATGAAATAAGAATATCAACAGTCTTGTTTGAAGTCATCTTTTTGCAAGTTTTACTTTGGTCGCTACAATGTCATTTTCAGTTAATTATACCTATCAATGAGTTAAATAATGACTGAAAAAAAATTTTCATACTAATTGTTATTGCCGTACTATTCAAACCCATTTCCCCCGTTCTTCCTGTCCATCGAGTACACGACTGTTGTGATCGGTTTGCAGGGAATGCTCCCTATTATTTAGCGCTTAATACCTGAGTTGCATTTTTAAAAAGGAATTTGAGCTATCAATATATATGTTTATGTACAGCAAATGTTGTTTCATATAGTTTATATAAAACACACTGCTGAAATATTATTGGGTATTACCAATTTATTCAGTAATAATCATCTTTTTTATACCATTAATCAAATAACACTCTCGATCGCAATAATATGCATTTATGAAGTATCTTAGGCTGTTTTTTGTTTAAATGACAGGTTATTTTATAGAAATATTGGTAGAGAAGTATACATCACTTTTAAAGTTGCATTTGAATATTAATAAAAACTGCGAAGCTCAAAAATACTTCAATGGGAAAAATATTTTTGTTTACAATGAAACATTAACTTTTCAATTTTGGTATGTTTTTCTGTTTTGTTAAAAATCAAATAATTATACGTTTTTTTGAATAGCTAGTGTTCTTCCAGTGTGTTCGAATCATGGCCGCGGTTAAGGCGATCAGATTCGCGTCTGACCCTCAGCCGATGGAAAATAGGAACTGTAAAGTTATAACCAATCAATATGGCGTTCAATACTTTATCTAAAGATAGATCAGGGCCGCTTACAACATACACAAAACACGGAGTGCTTATATCATTGAGAATACACAAAATTAAATGTGATAACATTACATCTCCCTTTTTTTAAAGATTTTTTCTTTCTTAAAATCATAAGAACTGAAGCATGAATTAAAGTCAATTCACTAAAACAACAAATCAAGTAATTAACAGTTTATGAACAAATAAAGTCCTCAAGATATTTAGGTCGTCTCACTGTACGCTGTGGTCTCGGTTCTTGACGCGGAGCGGAAAACGAATCTGATTGGCTCGGTTGCGGCTGAGGCGGCTTATCCAACATCGATTCGGTGCATGTGTCATCTGGGACAACCGATGGCAAGGTAGTTTCACCAGTTTTGAGCAGCTGTCTGCGGTTTCTGCGATAAAGCTTGTTATCTCCTGTGCGCACTACATAAGATCGGTCCGAATGTTCCTGATCTACTACAGCAGGTTCCCAGTGTTTGGAATCTTTCTGTACACGTATAATTTCACCTCTGTTGATGCTTGGCAAAGTTGAGGACTGGCGATCATAATATTGTTTTTGTTTCTCTTGGCGTGCGACAAGTTTCGGCTTGCAGGATTCGACAACTTTAGGATTCAACATGTCCGATGTTATTGGTATCTTAGTACGCAACTGTCTATTCATGAGTAGCTGGGATGGTGAAAGTCCTACTCCATCAATCGGTGATGCGCGGTAGTTAAGACTTGTGTAGATGTCAGATCCAGATTCATCAGCTTTTCTGAGCAGATTCTTTACAGTCTGAACACACCTCTCCGCCTGTCCATTTGATTGTGGGTATCTGGGACTTGAGGTGGTATGAATGAAATCCCAATCGGTAGCGAACTTCTTGAATGCGTAACTTGAGAACTGAGGTCCGTTGTCTGTGAATAGTTCAGTCGGAATGCCATGACGAACAAACACAGATTTAAATGCAGTGATTGTTTGTGAACTGGATGTTGTAGGCATTCGGACTATTTCCGGATATTTGGAATAGTAATCGACACACAAAAGGTATTCCGAACCTTTGAAATGAAACATATCAGCTGCGACTTTGGCCCATGGGCGCGAGGGAATCTCCTGAGGAATCAATGGTTCCTTACAATTAGAATTCCTGTACTTGTTACACACTGCACATTGTCCAATAAAGTTTTCAATATCCTGGTTCATCTTTGGCCAAAATAGTATTTCTCGTGCTCGTGTCTGTGTTTTTACTATGCCCAGGTGGGCTTCATGTAGCTTATTCAGCATCTCGGTTTTCAAGCTGATCGGTACCATAAGTCGTTGGCCTTTGTACAAGAGTCCATCAATGGCTGTTATTTCATCTCGGTAATTCCAGTATTGAATGATATTCAACGGAACACTCGACCGTTCAACTGGCCAACCAACCAATACCGTATTCTTCAGCGTCTGTAATGTCTCATCTGCAGCAGTTGCCTCTTTGAGCTGTTGCAGTTTTTCAGGGGACACAGGAAGTTGTGCCTCAATCGAATTTACATCTATCTCATCATCAACGAGAATCTCGGGAGTCTCTTTCAGGTAAGACCGACTCAATGCATCTGAGATATGCATCTCTTTACCTGGTACATACACTAGCTTGAGATCGTAGCGCTGTAGCTTCATAAGCATTCGCTGAAGTCTCGGAGTCGCTCGGTAAAGTGGCTTGTTGTAGATTGCGACGAGGGGTTTATGGTCTGTTTCCACAGTCACACTTCGCCCGTAAATGTAGTGATGAAACTTCTCGCATCCATACACTATTGCTAACATCTCACGTTCAATCTGAGCATACCGCTTCTGTGTCTCTGTAAGCGCACGTGATCCATATGCTACAGGATGCCCATCCTGGAGAAGTACTACTCCTAGACCTTTTGTGCTTGCGTCGCCTGAAATGGTTACTGGCTTGCGTACATCGTATATACTTAGTACCGGTGAGCTGGAAACTAACTGTTTCAGTCTGCTGATGCTCTCCTGCTGAGGCGAATCACAGTGCCATTCTACATCTTGTTGTAGGAGCGTACGAAGTGGAGCTGTCACGTCAGACAAGTTCGGTATGAATTTCGCTACATACTGAACAACACCTAACACCCGTTTCACTCCTGATACATCTGTTGGTGAAGGCATATCCACTATCGCTCGAACTTTCTCGGGATCTACTTTGATACCACTGTCCGTAATCAAGTGTCCTACGTACCTCACTTCTGGTACACGGAACTCCACCTTACTCTTATTTAACTTAAAGTTCATTTCGCAACACCGTTGTAACATCTGTTGTACACGGGAATCATGTTCCGCAGTGGTCTCACCCCACACTAAGATGTCGTCGACAATGCATTCCACGCCCTTCAAGTCAGAAAACATCTCCTGTACCCGTTTCGAGAACACTTCCGGCGCGGAGCTTATTCCAAAAGGCAAACGTAAGTACCTATACCGGCCAAACGGGGTATTGAATGTCAATAACTTAGAACTTGGCTCATCAAGTTTGATATGCCAGAAACCATGGGTGGCATCGAACTTCGAAAACACTTTAGCTCGTGGCAGCTTTTCGATCACTTCTTCAACTGTTTGTAAGTGGTAGTGCTCTCTCTTAATCGCACGGTTCAGATCCTTTGGATCGATGCAAAGTCTTATCTTGTTTGGTTTGCGCACGGTAACTAGACTATGTACCCAGTCAGTTGGCTCATCTTGCTTCGTGATAACCCCTAGTGTTTCCATTCTCTCAAGATCTGTTTTTACCTTGTCACGTATTGCTGCAGGAACTTTTCGCGGTGGATGTATGACCGGAGTAATGGTTTCATCAATGTTGATGTGGTGTTTCCCAGGGAGCTCACCTAGTCCTTTGAAAACATCCTCATAGGTAGTGAGTACATCCTCCTTTGTCAACTGTTTTTCAACAGAATGTACTCGCACAATAGATCCGATCTCCGAACAAGCATTTTTGCCAAGTATTGCCTGTGCCTTTGTATTGACGATGAAAAATGGTAAGTCATATTTTCTGCCACGCACAGAACATTCCAGAATCTTGGTTCCCTTCGGTGTTATCTCGGCTCCACCATATGTGACTAATCTGACCTTCGTGTGTGTTAGCTGCTGATCATTTAAGTCTAACTGATCAAAAACATGTTTTGGAAGAATGTTCGCTTGAGCACCAGTGTCCAGTTTGAAGTTTACTTTGTGGTCATTAATTGTCAATGTCTCGATCCAATCACTCTTTTCTTGATCCACGGTGTTAATCTGTAAGGTTCCAATGAAAAGTTCTGTATCCACATCTGAGTCACTGTCATGTGGTACTCGTACAGTGTGAATCTTCTTTGCACTTGTCGATTGTTTTGATAAACAATATTTCGCAAAATGATTCTTCTTCTGACAACGATGACAAATTTTTCCATATGCAGGACAGTCACCAGTCAAATGTTTTCTTCCACAATTGCGACATGGCTTACCTCCAGTACTGTCAGGCCTTTGATTTTCAGTTCTTTGTTTATCATGTTTTGTGTTCTTTTGTGAGCTGAGTTTCCGGCCACTATTTGACTTACGTATGGCTGCTATGGACTGTTCCTCAGATCCTTTCAGAGATTTTAACTGTTTTGTACTCATTTCTTGAGCTCGGCACACATCGATTGCTTTGCTCAGTGTCAAATCAGTTTCTCTTAATAAACGTGCACGACATGCTTCATCCTGAATACCACACACTATTCTGTCTCTGATTAATCCGTTCGTTATATGTTCGAATTCACAAGGCTGCGCTTTATTTTTTAAATCTGTCACATAATTGTCTATGGGCTCGTCCTGACCCTGATTCCGTGTGAAAAACACATGTCTAATGTATGTCAAGTTCTTACGAGGCTCACAGTACTCTTTAAACTTAGTTTTCAATATATCTATCTTTTCCGTATCTTCGCCTTCGAGACCGAAAGAATTATAAACACGGCGTGCTTCGATGCCGGCCACGTGCAAGAAAGTAGCTACCTGTATTTTCTCGGCTTTCTCTGCAATTCCTGTTGCTGTTAGATAAAGCTCAAAACCTTGTATCCACTCCTTCCAGTTCTCCGCAAGATTTCCTTCCATCGAAAGATGGTCTGGAGGCTTCAGTTGCTCCATTAATCCTTGCGTTGTACGGTTTTAGCTTCTGACACCATGTAAAGTTATAACCAATCAATATGGCGTTCAATACTTTATCTAAAGATAGATCAGGGCCGCTTACAACATACCCAAAACATGGAGTGCTTATATCATTGAGAATACACAAAATTAAATGTGATAACATTACAGGAACCAACCATCCCTAGTCCAAATGCTCGGCACTTTTGAAATAAAAGTTTTGGGTCCTTTGGATGAAACCTTAAAACCGAGGCCCTGTGTCACTACAGGCGTTGATACGACTGCTTCGTAGTAATAAAAGGTTAAATTTGAAGCCCTTCGCCGATTTATGGCGACGTATGTAAAATTCTCGACCGGAAGGTAAAACAAAATACATGTACAATCAATCAATCCCTCTTATTTTGTTTTGAATATTTTCTAATAATTTCAATCTTAATTTTTTTTTATTGATTCCCCGTGTTTTGATTGGACGAGAACAAATTCAAGAAAAAGATTACACATCGATGAATTTTTCAATCAGAACTACTTTCTTGACCTTGCTTCTAGGCTGTTGTAAAAACAATGAAAACAGATACTTCTAGTCTGTTTTAGCTAAATTATGATTACAAGAAACTTGAAATTAAAAATAAAAAGCATAACAGGCGACAAACAGGACTGACAGATGGAAATATTATGTTTATGTCACTGTCGGATCACGAGTAAATTTAAAAATATCGCTGTCAGATCATGCTGTCATATAGATCTCGACGTTCCATTCCAGCTCAGTTGGTATCGTTGTGATAGGAAAAAGAAACGTACCTCAGCCTTATCAGCATCAAATTCATATAGGCCTTTTCACATCCTACATATCCCCAGGGCCTATTCTTCCTAAATATTTGAACAAACCAGAGCAATTCGAGAGCGTCGTCGGTCTGCAATTTTCGCTCTGAGCGTTGTCGTTAATATGTCAACATGGCCATGGTCAAGGACGAATTATTCTTGAGTATTTACGATATTTGTTGACTTAACCATCATTCGATGAGTTTTTATAAGTTTATTTATTGATTGTTTTGACAATTAAGTTGTATTTTATCGATATCCATCTTGTTTACGTTTCTTTGCAGCATAAAGTATTCCTACGCCGTGCAAAAAAAAAAACAAAAAAAAAAACAAAAAAAAAAAAAAAAAAAAAACCGACTGTATGGCGGCCTCAAAGAGAAATAATTTTAATAATTTTTAAACATTCGTAATTGGAATTATAAGAATTAAACGTTCTTTTTTTCAGAATTTATCGATGTGTAAACTCTGCATTTTTACTCACAAACTTTACATAAAAGTGATTCGCACTTTTATTCAGTTTGTGAGTAAAAAGGCAGAGTTTACACATCGATAAATTCTGAAAAAAGAACGTTTAATTCTGTAACAAATATACAAAGATTTGGTGTTTTCCAGTGATCCTTTAAAAATATACAGCTATATTATTTTGATACAAAATGTTTCACAGACATGCTCTTTTTTCGCACGTTTATATAATATGTTACGCATTTTAATGAAATTAAAAATTACAAAGTTGTA